>NC_068317.1:2250791-2616209 GCF_025860055.1 Xyrauchen texanus | reverse complement strand
ATGCCCCCCTTTCAATGCCTTATACTTTGAGAACCAATGACCTAAGGTTTCCTCAAAATATACTCTGAATTGAAGACTTCAAATGCTCATAATAATCATACAAGCATGCTACATGCAGTTAATCGAATTCAGAGTTTCCCGAGAAGAGTTCGGAATATCCAACATTATTCTCTGTCAATCCCAATTGTTCCTAACAAGTCTTGCTATGTTTACAGAAGGCGAGAGGATGCCCTCAGCTTTTCTTGGCACAGAGAAATTTTAGGAAACTCCCATCACATGTTTGCGCTGCTAATATTGCGTGTCTGTCTTTATTTTGGGATAAAGGGAGGATTTTCCAGTTATGCAGGGAAAATCCACAGGGAAAAAGCATCCATGTTTTCTCCCCTTTGGTCCATCATCTTTTTCCAACTGGATTGTCTGTGGTAACTTTTCCTTCTGTAACTCTCTCGTACACACACACACACACACACACACACACACACACACACACACACACACACATGTTGTGTTTCCATGTTTTATGGGGACTTTCCATAGACACACACACACACACACACACACACACACACACACACATAGACACATAGACACACACACACTGGTTTCAAACTCCTTCTTTTCCACACCACACATCTGAACTAGAGCAGCTGTCAGTTACCCACTTAGCAAAGTCAACAGCCACCCACGAGAGCACATGTACGCTTCACTTTAGGCCTGTAAAGTAATAAATGTGACCCACACATGGATTTCAGGGATTTCTCAGGAGCTTAACAAGGTCTAGATAATACTGCCTTCTTATAACTGAATATGAATACTGTATTTCACAATGCGCTTTCATTTCTCTTATAAAAACATGTTGTAAAGATGTACACTAGTGGCCAAATGTTTGGAATAATGTACAGATTTTACTCTTAAATTCTAAATAAACTGGTACTTTTATTCAAGTGGCATTCAATTTATCACAAAGTATAGTCAGTATGTTACTGATGTAAAAAACAACACAATCACTATTTTTGTTCAAATCTAGATGGACCCCATTTCCAGCAGTCATCACTCCAACACTTTATCCTTGAGTAATCATGCTAAATTTATCATTTGGTACTAAAAAATCACATGCCAGATTACCAGTCCAGCCCTGTTCACAGTATACAATAGAGTGGCATGTCTTAAGGTCAATATTAGGTCAGAAATGGCAAAAAAAGAAACGCATCAGTCAATCATTGTTTTGAGGAATGAAGGCTATACAATGCTTGAAACTGCCAAAAAACTGAAGATTTCATACAAAGCTGTAAACTACAGTCTTCAAAGACAAAGGACAACTGGCTCTAACAAGGACAGAAAGAGATGTGGAAGACCAGATGTAGTACAAGAGGATAAGTACATCAGAGTCTCTAGTTTGAGAAATAGACACCTCACATGTCCTCCGCTGACAGCTTCATTGAATTCTACCCGCTCAACACCAGTTTCATGTACAACAGTAAAGAGAAGACTCAGGGGTGCAGGCCTTATGGGAAGAATTGCAAAGAAAAAGCCACTTTTGAAACAGAAAAACAAAAAGAAAAGGTTAGAGTGGGTAAAGAAACACAGTCTTTGGACAACAGATAACAGTTGTTATGGATCTTAACCCCATCAAGCTTTTGTGGGATCAGCTAGAATTTAAGGTGTGTGAGAAGTGCCCGACAAGACAGCCACATCTATGGCAAGTGCTACAGGAAGTTTGGGGTGAAATTTTAAAGGGTCATTATTATGGTTTAGTATTTTTCAGTAATGTAGAACAGTGTTAGCAATGTTACTTATAACATTCATTCTCAGCCCTGGAACTATTTTCTGATGCCCCCGAAAATAAATATAAGTAATTAAATTTATATCATAAACATGCAACTAGTCAATTAATGGCTTAAATGAATGACTTCTAGTCGACTAGGAAAATCTTTGGTTGGGGGTAGCCCTAATTTTGCAGAGCATCATAGTTTTATGTTGTTTTGTTGCATTTAAAAAAAAAAACCTTGTATTTTTTCTCTTATCCTGGGGCATCTCCTCGAGATCTTTTACTGAACTGAACATTTTTGGACTGTGATTATCTGACAAGGAATGTGAGATTTAATATCAGTTAAACAGACGTGCTGAAGTTGACGCTCAAGGGGTCAGAAGATAAGCTTCTTTCAGAGACTGTTCTCTTAGCTTCTGTCTTAACTGTGAAGTCCTGATACTATCTGTGTGTCTCACGCCATCGCCATCAGACATGCCCCCACGACTGCTGTTCCTGAGATCTGCCCTTAGGAATGCAGTGGTGTTTTTTGTAGGTAAGTTGCAGTCTGTCACTGAAGACCCTCATGCTATCAAAGATCATGTTCTCCATCAGACTCTTCCCAAATAAAGATTTCAGGATAATGAAACTTGTGCAGTGATGCCTCTGAGCTATGAATCTGTTAGATAAGAAGTCAGACTAATGGATAAGGATGTGAGAAAGAGAGAAGATACTGCAGAACAATCTGATTTCATGAGGAATCTCTTGTTGCTTGACACATCATATTATGGCATTTACATGTTGGCATTTGGAAGTGTCACCCCAACATCCCAGGAAGTACCCATAAAGGAAATAGCCTATACATAATGGATATTTAATTTGACAAGTGATGCTGTGAGCGATAGATGCTGTCTGTTCAGTGGTTTGTATGGTTGAGTACCTTGGTGGCACTACTTTTATGCAATTTTCACTAAAGGAAAACTAACGTCTAGGTTAATGTTGTAACCTCCATTCCCTGATGGAGGGAACGACACGTTGTGTCAAGTAAAGCGACACTAGAGTACTTTTTTGAAGGCCTCGGTTACCTCTGAACTTGAGAAAAGGCCAATGAGAATTTGTCAGACAGAATTTGTATGTCCCGTTCCCTCCATCAGGGAATGGCGGTTACAACAGTAACCTAGACATTCCCCGTCTGACGCTCACTTCGACGTTGTGTCGAGTGAAGCGACACTAGGGATCCCTATTCAGTCACACCATGTGCTGAACCGTGTACATGCGCTGCTGATGCAGGTACAATTCCTGCCCAATAAAATCGTCATAAACTTTTTAGGATCCAGGCATCCCGAAGGGGGGAACAAAGCGATGTGCCAAGCATGGGAGCAGGCCACACCAGCCACACGGACCAGAGTGCTAGGGAGGATGAACATCCAGGGAGCGCTAATCTAGTGGACTCTCCTGGGGGAAAAGAGCACACGTGATCACCTCAGTGGAGGGGAATGTTGCTATGTGCAGCGGAACACCTGCTCAGATGTTCTGCATTCCAGAGTTCTACGTGCTTGGACCTGAGAGAACACGGGACGAGACCGAATCAACCCTGAGATTGTAAAATCTCATAAATGTATTGGGTGTTGCCCAGCCCGCTGCTCTGCAGATGTTTGCTAGGGAGGTGCCATTGGCCAGTGCCCACGAGGATGCCACAATTCTCGTCGAGTGTGCTCCAACCCGCAAGGGGGTGGGCACGGCCTTGATGTGCTAGGCCAAAGCAATGGCATTAACAACCTGGGAAAGCCTCTGTTTGGAGACAAAAAAATACACCAAAGCAGACAAAGAGCTGCTCTGAACATCTAAAGCTCTGTGTGTGGTCCACAGAGCAACGAAGAGGGTCTACCTCCTCCCAGGGGCAGCGCTTGCAGGTTCACTTCCTGGTCCCTGAAGGGGGTTATAGGAACCTTGGGCTCGTAGCCCGGTCGCGGTCTTAGGACGACATATGTGTCTGCCAGACCGAACTCCAGGCAAGAGTCCCTGACAGAGAATGTTTGCAGGTCCCCAACCCTCTTGTTGGAAGCGAACGTGATCAGGAGGGCGTTCATCAAGGAGAGGACTTTGAGCTCTACTGATTCTAGCGGATCAAATGGAGGTCTCCAAAGGCCTAAAAGGACCATGGAGATATCCCAGGGGAATAGGCTCAAAAGAGAGAAACTGAAAAAGATTGCTTCTGGGATTTTTCTTTGTTGCAGCTCTCGTCAAAAGTAACATCACATTAAAATCGGCAAGATGTATGTTTAAAAAATTCTTAGCAGTAGCGAGTGTCGTAATTTTTGTATATATATCTTTTCCATTGAAAACCTTAACAACTGTTTTCAACCCCATTGAGATACAGGTGTGCGCTGACATGTGTGCATAATGCGTATAAGTGTGTGTGAGAGCGAAAGGGAGGGGGAGAATTTTGAGAATTGTGTGTGCATATGTATGTGTGCGTACAAACGTATGTGTGTCAGTGTGTGTAAGTGTGGGTGAGATGAGAGAAATATGGAGCGCAAGGGTGCTTTTCAACCGAAATTGATATAAATTTAGCATATTATAGAAACATTTTTAATTCTTTTTTTTTTATACCCAATTTGGAATGCCCAATTACTAATGCGCTGTAAGTGCTCATGGTGTCATAGTGACCCGCCTCACTTTGGGTGGTTGAGGATGAATCTCAGTTGCCTCCTTGTCTGAGACCGTCAATTGGCAAATCTTCTCACGTGGCTTGTTGAGTTCGTTACCATGGACACATAGCTGGTGTGGAGACTTCACGCTATTCTCCACGGAATCTACGCACAACTCACCACGCGCCCCACTGAGAGCGAACCACATTATAGTGACTACGGTGAGGCTACCCCATGTCACTCTACCCTCCCTAGCAACCGGGTCCATTTGGTTGCTTAGGAGACCTGGCTGGAGTCACTCAGCACACCCTGGATTAATTAATTTACTTTATCCATTGTCTTTGTTTTATGTGGTTATTTTGCTGTGGTAGCCTCTTTACGGTGTGAGTGTGGGTGAGACCTGAGAGAAAGAGAGAGAGGAGGAGGGAGTGCAAGGGTGCTTTTAAGCTAAAATTTCAATAAATTTAGGATCTATAGACATTGATTGTCATTCTTATTCAATGTTCTCAGCCATTTTCTTTTCATTTATTGGTTATTTTGCTGTGTTAGCCAGTACGGCTCTTTGAAATAACTGAATTAATTTACCATATTGATATGGAACCGGTATGCGGTCAAGACCAAGAACTACTATAAAATAATTACACGCCTTAGAATGCCTGTCAACCAATCAGAATCAAGCATTTAACAGACCTGTGGTATATCTTCCAATAATTCAACGGTTCATCATCAATTATTCCTTACACACACACACATATATATATATATATATATATATATATATATATATAAAAAAATTATATATTTTTGTATTTTTCAGGGCAATGCTATGCTGTCCAGTTAAACCAGAATTCTAAAAAGTCAAGCTTTTATTTTGGCAGACAACTGCAGGAAGAGTTTGTATGTGTAGCTGAATTCACAACAGATGTGTAACATGCTCCTCATTTTAACATCTCATCTGTCATGGGGTGTATTATTTGAATTTAAATTGACATGTAGAGGTAAAACATATTTGGAATTATGCAAAAGTAAAATAAAAGTGAATCTGGAGAGCTCAAAAGTCTTGTGTTACTTAACTGTAACCCCTGTTCCCTGAAAAGCAAAACGAGATGCTGCGCTGATTTAGCGCTTTGGGAACGTCTTTAGGAGTGACCAGCTGTGAATATGTGTTTAACACCTCAATGAAATTGACTAGAATTTATAGCGACCGACGGTGACATCATCAGGATGCGCCGGTACAGGGGCTATAAATAAATGCGCCACAGGTGCATCGTCAGGTATTTTGTCTGAAGAGCAGTCCTGGGGCATCCTCAGTGCGGCAATGAAGCACAGCATCTCGCTCCGCTTTTTCAAAAGCTACACTTTGATGCTGTGCTGATTTAGCGCTTTGGGAACGAGAATACACAAGCCGCCGCACTGCGGATGTCTGGACCCCTTATGTTTGTGTAGTTGTGCTCACAAGAGCGTGAGAGGTCTCAGACATGAGCTTGTGATGTTGACTCTAGGACATAAGAGCCCTGAGGGGCATGAACATCCAACTATAAAATCTTATGAATATGTGCGGAGAGGACCAGCCTGCCGCATTACAAACATGCTGCAGAGGGACACCTCTAGACAAGGATTTAGAGGAGGCGACCCCTCTGGTATAGTAACCTCACCCAATGCGACATTGTCTGATTGGTGGCTGCCACCCCCTTGTTATGGCCCCCATGACAAACAAATAGTTGTCCTGACTTACGCCACTGGCTTGTGGGGTGGACGTAAGCCTGAAGGGCACGGATTGGACACAGTCCTGATCTGGCATTGTAAACGGCGGGGAACAGAATGCTTCAAGAGTGACCAGATGTATGGCCGAGAAAGGAACCATAGGCAGGTAGTCAGGATGAGGGTACAATATTGCTTTAGCCATTACTGGGGCAAAATCTAAGCAGGATGTTAAGACAGACAGAGCCTGCAAATCCCCAATTCTATTTAGAGAAGTAACGGCCATAAGAAAAAACATCTTGAGAGTCAGAAGTTTATCAGACGCAAACTCTAGAGGTTCAAGGGGGGGTCTCAACCAGACCCTCAAGGACTATTGCTAAGTCCCATGAAGGGATCCTAGTCCTAGCAGGAGGTCTTAATCGCATGGCTCCACAAACGTCAATCAAGGCGTGGCAAGCTGACAGAGCGGCCACATAAACCCTGAGAGTGGTGGGGCATGTGCCTGCTGATAATTTTTCCTGCAGAAAGTCCAGAACTGAAGCAATCTGGCAGTTAACTGGATCTGCATTATGTCACTGCACCATTTTTCAAAGACACCCCATTTATTGGCATAACTTCTTCTAGTAGAGGGAGCCCTAGCACTTAGAATGGTCTCAATAACTTCAGGTGAAAGCCCAGTGTCCCTCAGTTGGTACCCTTCAGGGGCCAAACATGAAGGTTCCACAACGCAAGGTGCATTCTGGGCCATGTATGTGCCATCCGTCTAGACCCAGGCGTTTGTTGGGAGGCGAAGAGGTCCCTTATCAGCCTTAGGGGACTGGCCCTTGGATGAAATCCCCTGGCTTTGAGCCACAACTGAAACAATCTCATGTGCAAAAGGCCCAAAGGGATCACAGAGGACGTGGATGCCATGAGACCTAGTATTCGTTGATACTGACGAACAAAGCCTGACTTTGCTCAGGGTGTTCTGAATGGACTTGATTCAAGCGGGAGGCAAATGCCTTGTTGATGCTAGAGGTCAGAGCCGACTGATTTAAGCTGATAGAAGAGCAACTTTGCCTGAAATAACCACTCATTACAACCGAGGTATGCAGCAAAGCATTTGTGAAGCCACAACACGCACAACCTTGAGGCAGATGGGCTACAACAGCTGAAGACCCCACCGGGTACCACTCATCTCCACTACAAATAGGAAAAAGAGGCTACAATTTGCAAGAGCTCACCAAAATTGGACAGTTGAAGACTGGAAAAATGTTGCCTGGTCTGATGAGTCTCGATTTCTGTTGAGACATTCAGATGGTAGAGTCAGAATTTGGCGTAAACAGAATGAGAACATGGATCCATCATGCCTTGTTACCACTGTGCAGGCTGGTGGTGGTGGTGTAATGGTGTGGGGGATATTTTCTTGGCACACTTTAGGCCCCTTAGTGCCAATTGGGCATCGTTTAATTGCCATGGCCTACCTGAGCATTGTTTCTGACCATGGCCATCCCTTTATGGCCACCACGTACCCATCCTCTGATAGCTACTTCCAGCAGGATAATGCACCATGTCACAAAGCTCGAATCATTTCAAATTGGTTTCTTGAACATGACAATGAGTTCACTGTACTAAAATGGCCCCCACAGTCACCAGATCTCAACCCAATAGAGCATCTTTGGGATGTGGTGGAACGGGAGCTTCGTGCCCTGGATGTGCATCCCACAAATCTCCATCAACTGCAAGATGCTATCCTATCAATATGGGCCAACATTTCTAAAGAATGCTTTCAGCACCTTGTTGAATCAATGCCATGTAGAATTAAGGCAGTTCTGAAGCGAAAGGGGGTCAAACACAGTATTAGTATGGTGTTCCTAATAATCCTTTAGGTGAGTGTGTATACTGTGTATGTATGTATATATATATATATATATATATATATATATATATATATATATATATAGGCCTATATATGTATGTGTGTATGTGTTTGTGTGTGTGTGTAAGCAGTGTAATCACAATACCCAAATTTCTGTATTTGGCAGTGAAATTTGTCAATTCCAATGTCAATACTACTGTAAATATAATACTAATACTAATTTGTTATTTATGTAAATATGGTTTCATGTTCTCAAGTAATTATCGAAGACAAGTAAGCAGTCTGTAATGAAATAAGAACAAAGAAACAAAATAAAATCAATGATTAGAAACAAATTAATAACAGAACAAAAATACTAATTAAGAAAACTGTTCTTTTTAAAAGCTTTAAAAGTTTTTAACTGAAGGATCAAGTATTCAAGTAAATGTTCAGAATGAAATTTGACATAAAATTACTTGTGGTCTTCGCTGTATGATTATAATACAGTACTTTTTATAGCTACTAAAGTTATTCAGTTATTCAACAGTGGGTGGTTGTATCATTTACTCATTTCCTGTATTGTTTGATTTGTGTTATAACAACAGACAGCGCCAGGTTAATGTTATATTTATACTTTAAGTACTACATTTTGATACAAATCAGCTTTTTTGTCCTACGGTTTACATTCACTCGACATACTGTAACTGACTGTGTTTACATTAATACCTTGCCAAGATGGAATTTAGAAGTAGTAATCGACCGATATGTACAGACCAATAAAACAGCCAATATTTAGAATTTTTTAATTATTGGCATCGGCCGATAAAGTTTCATGTTTGGCCGATTAGTTCCTCAAGCCACAAGGGTGCCGAGAATCACCTGCTTGCACATACAGGACCTGCTTGCCGTCCTGCGTATCAGAGCAACGACAGACATGTATGAGCTCATGATGTTTAGTGTTCGCTTGTTTCATATTCTCTCTCTCTCTCTCTCCTCAACAGTTCCCTACAAAATGTTACTGTTTAGTCTACTGATGGCAAATTCCATCATATACCCTCTGCAAATACGCGGATATCTTGTTTAAACCGATGAAAATCACAAAACTCATAAATAAAAAGTCAATAACAATTTTCGTTATTATTTTGTCGTTTCTATCTCTTTCCTTTTTTCTTTGTGTCCTGTTATCAAGATCGACCAATGGTAGTCTTGTGCTCGATGTAATGAGCACACCTGGCATAAAGTATAATGCGCTCAGCACACGAAAGCAAAGCAAACGGAACCACATCTGTTAGTCTGAGCACAAGAAGTTGTGAAGCACATGTAGCGGTACGGATGGTCGAGGATAGATAGGGCGGCAGCACCATCCGAGGGGGGAAGACTCCCACTCCTCTCTGTGAGAGAGGAAACAGCACTTCTGGAGCCAGAGACAGAGTTTATAATGTAAACATACCAAAACAAAAATGTATAACAAAACAGAAAACAAAACAGCAGCGTAGTTCAGCCCTGCAGCTTCCATCCAGACAGACACCTTCTGGTGAGCAGATAAGATAATCTATAAAAGAACAAACAATTACAAAAAACTAAACATGAAACCCACACGATTTTCAAATCACCATCGTATTTAAGGCGTTCACGTACCAAAAGTGTTGAAGCTACAGCCATAATTACGGCCGCACACACACGGCTGTATGGAACGGCTGACTGAAGGAAGGCAGCAATTGGCCAGCGGAGCTCGATACAAGCCTCGCACAAACAAACGCTAAATCACATACAACGAAACTAACATTAAACACAAGGTACCAAAGACAGGCAGTTAGCCTAACGTCGAACATAAATACAAACAATGACAACAACACATACCTATTGAGCGGAAACGCCCAATACCGGAAAGGGGGAAGGCCATTAGACCATGACGCGCACCTAGGCGGCACATAGCCGCCCTAATATACCCCACGAATGCACGCTGATAGGCTATAACCAAAACCACCGAATACTAATGGGTGGGATACAATAAAACAGACAGATGCACAGTTCTTATGCACACTGCATAATACAAATCGCATTTAAAGTTAATATTATGTATAACAGGAAAAATCACGGTTATACACAATTTACATCATTGGGGGACTACTACAACACATTAGTCTGTCTCACTATACACAGAACAACACTGCAATAATGTGCAATACAGACAGGAGAGCACATCGCAAATAAGCTTTGAAGCAAGCAGTGCGAGCAGACTATTTAAGCTATTTATTTAATTAAATTGAGCCCTTTGCAGTTTAATAATCACACATGGTCATATCGCGATTTCAATTTTATTTCAGTTTACTATGCATCATGTCAATGATGCCTAATACCTTTAGCTTGCATCTTTCTTGTGACTGATTCTAACACACCAAGTTTGAATATGTCGTCTTCATATTTAGCTGTTGAAGCAAGTTCTATGTCATGCATGATTCAAAGTGTAATGATATTCCTTACATCCATCAAATACATAAAAACATATGAAGACTGATACAAGATAAACGTCTCTAGATTGTTGTATCTCTTCTGATCATTTTAAGGGAAGGTTATGGTTTAATGTACATTCAATAATATTTGTGTTTTTATGTTGCATGGACACTTAGTGGTGTAGTTTAGTTATGACAACTCTCAGGAAGATTTTGCATGGTAATGTGGGTATGATTTATTGATAGGATATTGGTCTTGTCACAGTAGATCTACTATTGCTAGAAAATGCTCAGTTATAAAACACTTGGCAAGGTCAAGGTATACAAGTATTGCAATGAGGTGTCCATTAAAACGCCTTGAAACAGAAATCCATCTTCTTGCTTTATTTTTGCTGACCAATGCCAGTACATAATAAATGACACATATTGGTGCAATAGATTGAGTCATTAATTATGTACTGTATTGTCAGGAAAATAAAGCAAGAAAATGTATTTCTATTTCAAGCCGGTTTAATGGACAAGTAATTGTGATACTCCTCCTACGAGTCAGTGTACCTTGACCTCCCCAAGTGTTTTACACAGTCATACTGAATTAAGCATGTGGACATGCTGAAGCTGATGCACAAATATAATAACACAATACATGCTGCATCAAGCATGAATGACATGCTGCTGCACAAATAGACAAACAAACAATCACCCAGCAAAGCAGGGAAGCTGCACAAAATGTATAACACATAAACACAAAACATAACCCCAAATCAAACAGGTCAATTGTCAAGACTTGTGTACTGCTGTTGCTCCGAAGAGCCATGTGCACCGAGTGTATGCTAACTAGGTGAACGAAATTTCTATGTGTGCCTGGCCTGTTTTTTTTACCAAATGGCTCAAACATCTTGTGACCTGACCCATTTGTGTACCTGGAACGGGTAACCCCAGAGTTTATTTAACTAGCAACATAGAATAGCAATAGGAAGATTTATTTAATCTAATGACCTAAAATATTGATCAAGGCCAGATTTGTCTGAGGCTTTCCTTGTTAAAGATATGCCTAAATAAAGCAGACCTTACTGTGCAAGCTATTAGAAGAAAAGCCCCAGGAACCACCTGAACAAATGTTATGTATTTTCAGAGAAAAACTTTTGCAGCGTGCTGCAGTGAACCCAGCTTATCTGCATAAATGAACAATTTAAATGTTGGACAAAGAGAGAGACAAAAGTTGTTTGGCTACCCGATTATGTCTATTATGTCATCCTTCACCATGCTGGTCAATTGGTTTAACATGTTACATTTGAGCAAGCTAATTGGCTAACAGATAACAAGTTCAAAGAACCTATCAGTTTGTGCCACATAGAGTTTCATGGCTGAACTTTGGTAATTTCTCAGTTACAGATGTCATTGTAAAAATTCGCTATTCGCAGTCAGCCATGATTAGTCTATTTCACAAGGGAAAGTTTCCAGTTACAGGAGATATAGCGAGTGATATGCAGGTGGTCATGTGATTTCAACATGGCGGTGCTCATGAATGTGCTCCCAGCACCACATGTAAAGTAAAGCAGCTTTTTCTCTAAGACTCTTTATCTCTAAGACTAAGAGTCGTTTTATTAAGTGAATGTGCAACATTTTATGCATGTATTTTTCAAAAATATTAGTCTATTAATATTTCTGTTTAAAGGTTTAGCAATTAGCAAAAATAAATAAATAAATCAGTGCGTACACTTTTCAGGTTAGGGGTAGTTTGACAGGAATCTTAATACAGGACCAGCAGGAACAAATATTACCTAGCTTAAACATGGTGATTTTTGTGTTCAGAGATAAAAGCAGTATGGCTTGACGATGACCATTCAGATGACATTTGAATAGTTGTCAGTGTGTAAAGCCATGAATGACTTCTTATTGTTCTCAGATATTGAGATTTAGAGAGAGTAAGGAGTGAGAACAGACATGAGTTTAGTCAGTGACATTTCAACCCTGACTGATATGAGAAGGGTTTCATTATTAAATTATAAGTATGATATATATAGTTGAGGAGAGATCACAGAGTTATGGATTGTAAAGAAAACACAAGTTGTGTGCAAAAGAGTAAGAAAACGATAATTAGAGACAGGTGCATTAATAACAGAGAGTTGAACAGAAATACAGCAAAAGGGAAAGCGGGGGAAATGTGGACACAAGGAATGACCTGTTGAAGGTCAGAGTATCTCTTAGTCATCAGAGGTTTGAGGAGGACGCTGGGGTGAGTGCTCTGCTGCATGTGGGGGATGTCCAGTGTCCTCTCTGACTTCTCGTTCACCTTTGAGACAGAAATTAGAATAACATTCCACTTTCTCTGTCTTTCTTTCTCTCCTCTTTGTTCACCACTCTGGCTTTCACTAAGTAGCAGACCTGGTGAAATGACGTATCCCAAGATAATTAATGGGCAATGTCCCTTTCAAGGCAAGTCAGTCCACAGCTATTTCCTATGGATACAAGTGGCATAAAAGTGCAGCTCCTATCTACAGTACTTGAATGGGAAAGACTAAAACCTCCAAAATGGTTGGTCATGAGTACTATTAAAGAACATATTTCAAATCAGTACTATAATTAGTCAACAATGGTATCATAAATAACACTTCTTTAGTTCTGATCACACATTTTTGGTCCAGCTGATGTCTGTTCTTAAGTTGACCTACAGGTGATGTCTGTATCTCAAAGGTGACTGGCTCTTTTATCTTTAAGGATGTTGGGGCTTCCTTTTCTACAGCCACCATATTGGATGTTCCAATTTGTCCCATAAATTTTAAAGGTGTCATAACATACTGAACTATTTTTATTTTTTATTTTCCCTGAGGTCCACTTGTAAAGTTAGTAAAGTTTATTTTTTGCACCAAAACTGCCATAATTTAGTAATATATAATAATTTTCCACCCTGTGTCTAGCCCTCTCTCTCTCTCTGAAATGTTGGTTTTGGCTCCACTGTCTTCTTTAAACTTCAACGTTATCGCCCACAGCTAACATCATGCAGTCCCTCAAATACAGCGATAGTTGAAACTCAATCGGAAGAAAATGAACAAGCTCCACAACATTATACAACTACATTTCAAGGTTAACACATAACATAAACCCAACTCATTTCATCTGAATGTATCAAACTGTTCACTCAAGCACAGCAACTATCAAACAGTCATGATATTTGAAACATTCGGGAATTAAACTGGTTACTTACAATTTTGAGATGCGTTTTTAAAAGTTGTGCTTGTACCGCTCATAATATGTGGCGCATATTACTGGAAACGCATCGAAACAATTAAAGACATCCATCTAGTGCATTTTTACATAGACCAACAACTAAAATGGCACAGATGGGGGCAAAAACAGTCCAGGACGTGTTTATACTCAAATCAGCTAGACACAGAATGGGGTTCTCATTTTAAGAGTTATAACTTGACATTGCGTATTTTAAAAGCGGGGCAAGATGCATGATAATGGTCAAAGCAGATTTCCTCTAGTGCATGATTATGTAGAAAAACATTTAAATCCAGATGAACATGAAGGTGTGCTGTGTAAGCCCCATTTGGTGTAGATGAATTTCCCATGACAGACCCTCTCCTCTTCACCTGTATGAATGATGACCCTGTTTCCACCTGGTATTAAGATGCGTCACAGGTGATTCGATCTCATGTGGTCAGGTGGGACACATCACTGTTTACACCTGGTGTTTTGACCACTTGTGATCGGATTTGGTGGGGACTCCCCATGTCGACATACATCAATCACTATGTCTGTGTGTTACTGCATGCCATTAAAGCACACCAAAGTCAGAAAAGACAAAGCGCACTCTTTCTTACAGATTTGTTTGAAAATTAATCTAAGCACAAAAGCAACATTTCAAGCAGAAATGTCCATTATTTTAGTGAATTGCCTGTATTAACTTGAGCTGCAGATGTTTGTGCATGTTGATATTAGACACACTGAAGAAGATCTGTGAAGTTCTCATGCTTGTGTATACACTATATCCACTTTTAACATTTCCAGATCTGGTGATTATTTCCTTTTAAACGGCTTGTAACCGGTGAAGTTTAAACAATTGTTTTAGTGCAGCTGTTGATTGCCAGGCAATGGGGTGGCGCTTTGCTGCTGTCAGGGTGCAATTAGTATTTACACCTCAGATTTTTTTTTGTGGGTTCTGGGTCCTATTTTACATATATTCCATTCCCTCTCAATCAATAAATAAAAACAGCCTATTTATAAGAAATTGGTAGTGTAAATATCCTGTATGCAGTGAATTACTTCTATGCCAGTGATCCGTGCCTTATATACACATGGAAAATGTGCTGTCTGACAGAACTAACTGGATGTAAGTGGTGTTAAATGATAAAGAATGTAACTAAATCATTGTTAGTATTACAAGTGATTGATAGCTCTTCGATATCATCTGCTGGTGAAATCCCTAAACTGCAAATGCAGGAACTAATTTTAGACTTTGTGCCTCAGACCTCTTAGCACAATTACCTATTTCTCAGGAAAATTGCAAATTGCGATTTGTGGCATTTCATTAACAAACAATACACCCACAGAGAAGCACGCATGGCATGATAATTGCACTTAGAATTAGTGCTCTTATGAAAATTGTGCATAGCTCTTCGCCTAGCGCAAACACGAAAATAAAGCCTCATATCTTCACTTGTTTTTTTGCCAATCTTACCCCATTGGCAAATAGTTTTTTCTTGTTGTAAGCATAAACCTCACTAAATAAACAAGAAAAATACATAAATATGTGGCCAATGGGTAAGAACAATAAATTTGATTTTAAATATTTTCTCCGAATACAAATCTTATCTGTTTTACTTATCTTTTCTATTTTGCTTCTCAAGTAAATGTATCATCTTTCAAGAATGCTTAGAATTTGTAGGGGACTGATCTTGCTGTGAACTTGGCGACATAGGTAGAAAGTTCTTAAGCTGAAATCAGTCTGTGCTTACTGAAATTAAAATCACTGCCCCCAGTGGCTGAAGCTGGAAATGTTGTCATAAGCATGTGTGAGGAAAAGTTTCCACAGAAATTGTCCACAGAGTGGTTTTAAAAATGTGCTTTAAAGTGAGTTGTTTTTAGTTGTACATTTTGTAATACAGTAAACAGGAATGCATATTGTTTTAACTAATCGCCCAAACCCCAACGCTAAACATAACCGTCAGTGGCGTGCAATCTTAGAAGGAAAATGCAACCTCAGAATCAAGTTCATCATCGATTATGTGAACATGATTTCTTCTTTGTTTCCATGGGACCAGAACCCCTGTCTCTTCTGTAACATTCAAAAGAAACAAGTTGACTTCACGTGTGATCATGATGAAACGGGACAAAATTACTTTTTTCAGTGTGACAGGCTCTAGTCAGCTGAACTTCGATGAATACACACCCACTATAACTCCCATAACTCACCAGCACAGGACTACAAACACACATATACTCTCCACCCATGCAGGAATGTCACCCGGTGCCCTCTACAAGTGAAGAGGAAATGCTTGAGAGCTCGAGATTTATGTCACCACTGTGTTTTCTTCTGGCGGGAATGAATGTGTCTTCATTTAATGGTCAGTAGCACAATGAAGTGTCTCGTGATGTGCTGAATCAGTGAATTGTTGAACTGTTAGAACTTTTAATAAAAATGAGCAAGAAAAACAAAATATAGATGAACTGTGGAAGCCAAATGTTAGTAAATGGGTACAGTAGCTGGATGCTGCCTCAGAAGGTACAGTAGCTGCCTATGTAGACAGTAGACAGCAAGATAGCATAATAGATGTTGCACTGTGATATTTGCAAGACTTGTTGGATAGGTATTGATTAAGAGCTCTATTAGCATTTTCACATGTCCAAAACATAAAGTTTCCATAGGGATTCCAAGAGGAAGAAATGTAGGGAGAAAAATGACACGAGAGAGAGAGAGAGAGAGAGAGAGAGAGAGACAGACTTTGGCTCTTGTACTTGCTGCTGTGGAATGCAAAGCCACCAATATTTTGACTTGTCCTTTGGAAACAGCTGCGTTTCCTTTTTCAAAGATATTTTTTCCTTATTTATCAGATCCCTTAGGGGAGATCCATCTCTGCTGTCTGACACACACTTCCTTGCCTGTGGCCAGCACTGAGCTCACACACACCTGCTGCAGCAGCACACACAGATCGCTCTAACAGCTCTCTGTCTGGCATGTTCACATTCACACACACACACACATACACACACAGGTAGCAGCAGGAGAGAAACACAATATACCTCAAATCATGACACAGGTATGTTAGCATACACAAATACAAGTGTGTCCTCGTTTATCTTTCTGCTTTCCATCTTTTGGGCAAAAGTCCCTGAGGATGACCTGACAGATGGCGTTGCAAAAGAATAACAGCCGATACAAGAAATCCTTGAGTCTCAGACTTTGAAACAAGTGGAATGGCAGAGAGACAGTATATCAAAAGAGCAGACTATATTTAGTGGTGATTGCTAAAGCAAACATAATTTTTTACAATAACTCATACTTTAGGGATTTGAACAAACCCATAAGACTAAGAGCTCTATTTTCGTGAGTGCGCTGTGTCATATCCAATTTTCATGAGAGCTCTAATTCTAGGTGCATTTTTCTCATTGGTGCAAAGTGCAAGTGGCTGTGGGTGGGAGTGTTTGCGCTATCTGTTGGTGCATGTGAGCAAATTGTCTGTGTATTCTGTTAATGAAGTGGCGTAAAGTGCAATTAACTATTTTCCTGGGAAATAGGTCATTGTGCTAAGATGTTTATAGAGCACGTCTGTTTTTAGCGCAAAGTATAAATTCATATCAACAGGCAAAATATCTCTTATAACTAGTGTTGAGTACAATCTGGAATGCAACTTACTCATTTTAAGTCATTCATTTGTGAACACATTACATTTTAAATACTTGTAATCAGATTACAGTTACTGTCTCTCAAGATAAGTACTTTGAAATACATTATTTGGGTTACACAGAATACATTTAAACATGAATCATGCTCGTATGTATTTCTGTTTGCGTTTCTGTGAGAGCTGCAATATGTTTAAACATTATAATACAGACGTTACTTTTAGAGAAAAACAAACCTTTCTGCAAAATGTGTTTTAGGAAGTTACTTAAAAGTAAAGTAATTAGCAGTGTGATTACTTTTTTGATGAAGTAACCAGTAATATGGTACAGTAATTGTTAATCTGTAATGGATTACATAACACTGCTCATGAATTTAGTAATGGCGAAGCAATTCTATTTGACCACGTTCTGCTTGAGATTCAAATTTTTCACTATAGTGTTTGACATAACAAAAAAACACTCCATCCAGACATCCATCCAGACCGTACAAAAAGAAATCAAGAGGTATTTTGCTGTTGTTATGAGGCATATTGTTATGAAAGATATTGTTTCATTTTCCCACAGTTTTTATTCTTTAGCATTGGCCTGTCGAAATCCTCAATATCAGACTGATTTTGTTTGTCTATGTTTACATAACATTACTTGTCTCCAAGAAAATGAGTACATTCACTTTTGTTCTCTAGAGTCTGTGCTCTGGTAACATTACTCAGAAATCTTCTTCTGTGGAGTTGCCAAAGCACAAAGCACCATTAGTGTATCTCAAACTGTTTTGTCAGCTGTACTCCTGGATTATGACTTTATTAATGTTTTAGTACATGCCCAATAGAAGAAAATAATGTATTTATTTTTTCAGACCATTTACTCAATTTTCTGCAATTTCTTTCCTTTGCTTCATACAAAAATAAATAAATACAAAAAGACATTATGCAATTTGTTGACAGGCTGCTGGCTTTCGCTGACACTCAAGTGAGAATAAATTTGTTTTACGCCAGAGGAAAGAACAGCTGATTCATGTAATGGCTTTTAGCCTGTTAACGTACATTTCTGCGAAACCATAGTACACACTCTTAAAGATATAAAAAATAAAAATGTCATCATGTGATCATGACGTTATGTGTAATGACAGACTCAGTCTCTCTCTATTTACCCCCCATATATAATCATAGAAATATAATTCATGAAGGTAAATACAAAACAGAAAAACATAACAGAATGACAGAATTTTCATATTTTAAGTCCTGCACAAAGCAACTAAATCCATCTTTGGGTCTAAACTGGTAAATACATGTACAACATTCCACTCTGTTCAGGGTAATTCTACTACTGACACACAGGTATGACCATCTGACTGCTGCCATTCACCATGGTGACGATCAGCTTCTGATAGTTGCCGTTGGTTACAGTCTCAGGGATGAAGACGATGAGAGACATTAGACATCTTTTAACACAGTCACAGTGATCACAAAGTACTGCTGCACTCACTTCACGACAGCAGAGAAATGGAGACAGATTTCATTCACTCCTGCATGGAATGTCTGTGAGGACACAGAGCAAATAATCTTTGACAGCTCAGTCCATTTAACAATAAAGATTTGGTCACACATACTATTAAACTAGATGTGCATTGCCTGAAGGAAATAGCTGTATTTAGACTTTGGTTCTGTGTAGATGAAATGCTGCATCAGTCACTCAGCATGTTTTATGTCGGCTGTGCACAGAAATCAACACAGTCACTGTTCAGCATAAAGTCAGCCATTATCTATGGTTAAATATATGCAAGGATGACAACATCACTTTTGTTTCCATTTTAAATGCTGAACATTCTGTCAATGTAAACACAGACTATTTAGCAGAGACATGTGACTTATTAAAATGAGTGGGAGAAATTGGAGCACCCAATGGTCAACAGATGTAGATGTGCTGGCACTAACAATCAAACCACTGTCGAAATCACTGAGATCACATTTTACCCCATTCTGATGGTTGATATTCATAATCACATGAATAAAGGTGTACAGGTGTACCTAATAAAGTTGCCGGTGAGTGTATGTGACTTTACATCATCATCAAGTAGTTCAAACAGCTTCTTTTACTGATCTTGTGTGAATTTTACTGATAAAATGAGGCAGGAAGTCACTGATAACACATTTTAATGTCAAATTAGTTTATGTTTTACATTCAGTCTTGCGTGCCCTCATATTTACATGTACCTCTAAACAGCTCCCCCAGTGGCGTGGCCTGTGTCTGAATGTTCGCAAACAGTAAATCGTTGCTCAGCAGTTTCGAATTTCTTCTTATCAGAGCTTAAGCCGAGTCCTGTCGAATCCATTTACATTAATGCGCTCCAAGGACTATATGCCATGATGATTCTAATTGCCTGTTTTCTATATTTTCTCTATATGCGAGTGAAAACACTGGAGACTGGAAATTGAAAACAGTCGACAATTTGCATACAATAGATTAGGTCCATAATATTAGCATAACATGCAGTGAAAGGATTGTGATCTATAAATGCTTTGGGTGGGATTCCTCTTTCTCAGGGTGCCTCATTCCTGGTGCTTATTGTGAGTGATGTATCTTTATGACCGTTCACTAGGGTCATCTCATCTGTGGTTTGCCGTAAACTACTGCAGCTCTTGCTGACCCATGGAGCTCTGACTCCTGTAGTGACACCTTTCATGTGTTTTCTGGGTCAGTGACCAAGACCAGAGTTTTAGGAAACACCCAGGTAATACTGTCTCAGACTCCTGCCACCTCCCAGCTGCCCCAATACAAAACTCCATGACCAGCAATGCTTTGAAAAGGACTCCTGTTGATCTAATATGACTGCCTCTGTTTCATCTCCAAGCAGTGATTAATTGAAAGACTGGACACTATTGGGCTTTTCACACTTGAAATTACTTCTACTGCTAAACAACGGTGGCCTTAAAGTCCCTGTGAACCGGAAGTTGCAAACGACTTTTCTCCAGTGTTGTGACGTATTTCCGAGAGAAACGGAATACTAAATGAGGCAAAATAGTGGGCGTGGCTTTTTTTCCAACTAGCACCTGATTGGATCTAAAAAAGTAGGTGTTTCATTCAGAAATGGAGGCAGATCTTAACGCAAGTTTACAATCGGTTGTTGAGGATTACTCGCCGCCTGAAACACCACCAGCAGTCCCCTTCCTGCAGCAGGAGGAGGAGGAAGATGAAGAAGAACAGGAACACACGGAGGATCATTTCGTCACGGGGGGAATCAGACCTTACATGTTTGAGCCGTTACATGCGGAGGGTTCGAATGGTAAAAAGTGTTCCGTGAGTTTCACAACCAAAAATGCACCTCCTCGCCATCTCTCCTTTCACACACTGTCAATGCTTGCAAACACACAGGCAGCCTGTCTACTGTCAGTTGGAGGGGCGTGGTTACGGATGTTAAGGAGACACCTAAGCCGTCAAACCTACGTCATCAGGCAAGGTCCTCCAATGCAGAGGGGCGGGGAATTTTCAGATTTTGATTAAAGATTACGAAGCCAAAACTTTTTTTTGTGTGGATTGACTTGCATGGATGAATTGTTCACCACAAAACAATCAATTTAGGCAAAGTAAGTATGGTCAATTTTGAAATCATGGGGACTTTAACATTGGGTTAAAAATATGTTAACCTTGGGTTAATCATAGTGTGAATTAGTCATAGTGTGAAAGTCCTAGGGTGCTTCTCAATCTGTTCCCTAGTTCAGTAGTCAGGGCACTGATCAGTGAGTCGGCCATTTTTAGGGTTGTCTCAATAGCAAAATCGTTCCAGGGGACTGAAATATTCGCTCCCTAAAAAAATCCCACAATGCATTGAAAAAACAGGGAGCATCGTTACACTATGTTCTCTTACCAGAAACATCATCATGTCTTCTGAAGTCCATTTATGTCCCTTCAGTATGTTTCACCATGTTGAAATGATATGGTCTGCTGTTTCACTAAACATCAAAGAAGAAAATCCTTGTGCTCATTGGTTGCCGCCTATGTAGATATGCTTGGCTATGCTTAGAGCAGTGTTGTTTGGTGATGCGAAGAGCAAAATAATACCATGGAATATACATTTTATTGTGGTTTAGAAGCAGAGACAACAGGAGATTCAGTTGATCTACTGCTGAAGAAGCGAAAAAGGTCAGAAGCAAGAAGACAGAAAGAGCGGCAAAGACAAAAATCAGTATGGCATTAATGAATGTTACATTTATTTAGCACTTTTTCTGACACTTCTCTCAGAGCGTTTTACATGCTGAACAGGGGACTCTTCTCAACCGCCACCAGTGTGCAGCATTCACCTGGATGATGTTACGGCAGCCATAGTGCGCTCACCACACACCAGCTATTGGTGGAGAGTAGAGAGTAGAGTTATACAGACAATTAATGGATGGGGATTATTAGGAGGCCATGATTGAGAAGGGCCAATGGGGAAATTTGGGAATTTGTCCAGGACAACTGTGTAACAGTTTTACAGTTACATTTGTCCTATTAGCTTTCTGCACATGCAATATGTAATCCTGTCACTAGGGGCGCTCTAGCCAGTGTGATTCCTGGTAGCATAAAAAGGATAGAAGAAGTAGTATGAGGGAGGAAGGATGTGTTAACTACATGGAGAAGCTTTCTCACCAATGCTGTCTAGTGTTTTTTTTCCCTGATTTGAGGAACCTGAGGTTCCTAAGCTCAAATGTAAGTACTCTTGTTAGTACTTTGTTTGTATGTGTGATGTTAGGTAATGTTTATGTAGATGAGATGTAAATGTGTTAATGGTGGCACTAAGTTTATTTGTTTTTTTGATGCAGAGGGTTCAACGTGCAGTCATGAGGAGGCAGCTCAATTATAGCTAGGTACTTGACCAAAATGGGATTAATTGTCTTTGATTTGCCAACAACACTTTTGTCATCTATTGTGCGTTCCACCAGCTACAGATTGTTCACATTACCAACAGCCACTTGGAGGCTCGGATTCAGGCGGATGTGGCCTCATCTATATTGCACTTAAGTACTGTTTCACTTGCTCCTATTACTCTTAAGACTGAGCTCTTGGTAGCCAAAGACTCTACTATGAAAGTCTGAACTGTTTTGATGTTTGCCTTGCAACTGGATGCCTATGTACTTTGTATGTTTACTGTCTGTGTGGTGATTTGTGGTGTAATGCACATGGCTCATTGAAACGCGAAAGTCTCTGGTCCCTTAATTCATTATGTAGCATCTAAAAGCGTTTTAAAAGCAGGTGTTACATAAATATGGCACCCGAACAGGGACCCAAAAAAAGCAAAACCTTATTGAATCTTGAAGAGAGACATAAATTCTACTTTCAATGAGTCATGCTACATATGTGTTTTTATTGTGACCATGTTTTGAGGTGTCACCACATTGCAGTCAACTTGAGTCTATAAAGCTAGGATTACTTTAAGTGGTTTGTTAGTTGCAAAATGGCCTTCTCGCAAAGAGAGACAGAGGGTGATGATCCTTTAAGCCCAGACTATTCTTCAGAAACTTTCACTACACGTCGTGAGCCTGTCCGAGACCTTATTCATTCTCTTAGTAATTTATATCTGGAAAATGAAGAACAAGATGCAGAACAAGAATGTGATTTCGATGACTCTCTGTTACCCCCTCCTCCTCCAAATGAAGAAGATGAAAGTTTGTTAACTATGACAATGGCCTCAAGAATGCATAAAATTGAATGTAGAATGGAAGGTTGGGAAAATTCCTCTGATATTCATTTTAAAGATATGCAATACCAGTTGGATGTGCAAAGTAATCGGATGACTGCAATTGAAAGTCAGTTGCAACACATGTTAAACCTGCATAAGGACCACCATACAGAGATACGGCATTTAGAAAACTCACTATCTGCCAAGCTTGAGACTGGATGCGGCCGAGTAAAAGTCACATTGGAAACTAAGGTCCAGGATTTGGAAAAAGCAACTATGGATTGCCTGAAACGGAGAGATGGCCAGTTGAGATCTCTAATTCAGTCTTCTGGGGGAGCCATTTCTACTCCAGATTTTAACCACACTGTAGCAACCCATAGTTCTTTTAGACCGGTACATTGCCAGACCCCCATTAAATTAGAGTTTCCAAAGTTCGGAAGTTTAGACGGAGAAGATCCCATTACATATCTGGAGCGATGTGATGAGTATCTGGCTATACAGCCTTTGAATGATGTTGAAATTTTATCCATGCTTCCTTCTGTATTAACGTACACAGCTAAAGACTGGTGGCTAGCAGAGAAGAAGAAAGTAAAAACATGGGCACAATTTAAGTCTGCTTTCCTTCAATCCTTTTTATCTGATGATCACGAAGTTGAAGTGAAGAGAAGAATAAGAGAAAGAAAACAAAGAGTTGATGAAAGCATCAGGACATTTGCATACCAGTACAGAGCATTGTGTCTGAGGTTGAAGCCAGCTATGACGGAACGTGATATCCTTCAAGCAGCACTCCGGAACTGCAATCCAAGAATAGCCAGTATTTTAGGAGGTACTGCAACTACTGTGGATGAGCTAGTATGTGTAGGAACGCTCATAGAGAGAGATATTGGTGAGGAGAGAGCCTTCTGGAGGCAAAGACATCAGGAAAACACCTCTAAGCCTGCTGAAACCAATAAGTTCCCAAGAGGACGACAATCCAACCCACATATTGCTGTCTTTTCAGAGAACGATAGAAAGCCACTGACAACATTAACTTTGCCCATAACCATCAAAGGCCACCAATATCAAGCAATACTGGATACTGGAAGCACTTATTCATTAGTGCAAGAGTCATGCTGGCAACAATTGACATCAAATCATGAAGTTATGCAATCAAGTAGAGGACAGTCATTTTCCCTTGCTAATGGTTATGTACAGTCATCCTTAGGGAAGTTAGCTTGGCAGACTACAATCCATGGTCACAATTATCCTCTAAGGGCCTATGTGATGAGAGACTGTGACTTGAATTTCTCAGTTGTATTGGGGCTTGAGTTTCTGATGACCTCAGGGATCCTCCTTGATTTTAAAAACTCCACTTATACACTGCCCGAAGATTGTGATACAATCCACACCTTCAACACTTCTTCATCCTCGCCGATGGTTAGTCTGCACCTTGCACTACCTTTAGTGTCAACGGCTTCCACTACGCTAGCTGCCGTAAAGGAGTTAGTAGATCGAGCTGACGCTTCTAAAGCTCAAAGACGTCAACTAGAAGGTCTAATGCTTGATTGGCCAACAGTATGCACAGATAATTTGGGACAGACTTCTTTAATTCACCACCGAATCCATACTATCGATGAGATTCCTGTGCGTAAGAGAGCTTACCTTGTTTCTGTCACCAAACAAAAGTTCATAGATGAAGAAGTAGTAAATATGCTTAACAAAGGCATTATAAGGCCTTCTGTTTCTCCTTGGGCAGCACCAGAGGTCTTGGTGCCAAAGAAGGATGGTAGTACCCGCTTTTGTGTTGACTACCGAGGATTAAATTCCAAGACTCCTCTTGATGGATTTCCAATGCCACAGATTCAAGATATCCTAGAGTCCTTGTATGGAGCGACCATATTCAGCACATTAGACCTTAAGTCTGGTTACTGGCAGGTAGGAATGGATGAAGACAGTATTAAAAAAAACTGCTTTTGTCACCAAAAACAATCAGTTTGAATTTGTTCGTCTTCCTTTCGGCCTTAAAAACGCCACTGCAACCTTTCAAAGGCTAATGAACAACGTTCTGAGAGATTACTTAGGGAAGTTCTGTTTTGTTTATCTTGATGACATTGTGATCTATTCCAAAAGCATTCAAGATCACTTCCAACATCTCAAACAACTCTTTGCAAAACTGGAAGCTTCAGGATTAACACTCAACCTCAAGAAGTGTTCCATGTTGCAAAAGACCATCACATACTTAGGACATGTCGTTTCTGAAGAAGGGGTCCATACTGAAGCCTCTAAAGTCAAAGCAGTCCGTGATTTCCCGATACCCATGAATGTCAAGGAGGTACAAAGTTTTGTAGGCCTTGCAAGTTGGTACCATCGCTTCATTTCTCACTTTTCTGAGCGAGCAGCACCTTTATATGCACTAAAGGCTAAAGAGGCAGCTTGGGATTGGACAGTTGAATGCCAAAATGCTTTTAGTGATCTTAAAAGTGCCCTCCAACAAGCACCAGTTTTAATGCCACCTGACTTCACTAAGGAATTTAAGGTACAAACTGATGCTAGCGATATAGGATTAGGAGCTGTGCTGACGCAGGACTTTGATGGTTTAGAACATGTCATCGCCTATGCTTCGCGACTTGTACAGGGAGCTGAGAAATCGTACTCTACAGCAGAAAAAGAGTGTCTAGCCGTGGTGTGGGCTGTAGAAAAGTGGAGGCAGTACTTGGAGGGAAGAAACTTCGAAGCACTCGCAGACCATTCTGCCCTGACTTGGGTATTCAATCAGCCCAAACCATCCTCCCGTTTGACCAGGTGGGCTTTAAGGCTGCAAAGTTTTAACTTCACTGTTAAGTACCGTAAGGGATCCTGTAATGTGGTACCTGATGCCCTATCCATAGGAATACCTGTGCAAGAGGTGGTAAGTCACATTGCCCTATGTCAACCCATAAAACCAGACCCTAATTTACCAGTCAGCTGGGATGAGATTGGGAGAGCTCAAAAGCTTGATGCTTCTTTACAGTCTTTATGGGGGTCAGCTAAGCAACCTAACACCGATCCAAACCGCATTGCTTACATTGTACAGAATGACTACTTGTTTCGAAGGGTACCTGACAAGCAACAAGGGTGCACTAGTCAATTAGTCATACCTGCATCACTGAGGGAAACGTTTTTGCATTTCGCTCATTCAAACCCATTGAGTGGACATTTGGGAAGAATGAAAACCTTACGGAGGCTACTCGACAATGTTTATTGGCCCGAGATTCGTAAAGATGTTTGGAGTTTCTGCACCCTATGTAAGACGTGTCAAGCCTACAAACCAAGAATCTCCAAGCTATCTGGATTGTTGCAGTCAACCCCAGTAGTGGAGCCTGGCTATATGCTCGGAATGGATTTGATGGGTCCTTTCCCAAGAAGCCCACGATGCAATGAATTCTTATTAGTCTTTGTGGATTATTGCAGCAAGTGGGTGGAACTCTTTGCTCTACGGTCTTCAAAAACTCACCTCATAACCAACATACTGACAAGAGAAATGTTCACATGATGGGGAACTCCGGCATATTTAGTTTCTGACCGTGGGCCTCAGTTCACTAGCCAGTTACTCAATGATACCTGCAAACGATGGGGTGTAGTTCAAAAACTCACTACAGCTTATCACCCTCAGACCAATTTAACATAGAGGGTCAACAGAACATTGAAGACGATGATATCATCTTACGTCCATGACAATCACCGTGACTGGGACAAGTGGATACCAGAATTCCAGTATGCCATTAATTCAGCATGGCAAGAGAGTACGGCTCTTACTCCGGCGGAGATTGCATTAGGACGCAAGTTAAAAGGTTCACTTGAGCGGTTAATCCGCAAGGCTCCTAATCCTGACCATGTAGCCTACAGCACTGTTGAGAGGCAGAAATCTCTTCTTGACCAAGTGAGGGAGAAGACTAGCCAAGCCCAGGAGAGGCAAGGCAAATACTACAATAAACGTAGGAGGGCTGTAACCTTCGAAGAAGGGGATCTGGTTTGGGTCCTTATTCACCCTCTTTCTCGTGCTGCCGACTATTTTATGGCCAAGTTAGCTCCAAAATGGCAAGGACCTGCAAAGATCTTGAAAAGGTAGTAATGCTTGACAACCTGAACCAAAGTGATACTTACCATGTTGAAAAGCTAAAAAGATTTTATGGGACTATTTGAAATTTTTCTTTTAGGGAGAGGGGTGTGTAACAGTTTTACAGTTACATTTGTCCTATTAGCTTTCTGCACATGCAATATTTAATCCTGTCACTAGGGGCGCTCTAGCCAGTGTGATTCCTGGTAGCATAAAAAGGATAGAAGAAGTAGTATGAGGGAGGAAGGATGTGTTAACCACATGGAGAAGCTTTCTCACCAATGCTGTCTAGTGTTTTTTTCCCTGATTTGAGGAACCTGAGGTTCCTAAGCTCAAATGTAAGTACTCTTGTTAGTACTTTGTTTGTATGTGTGATGTTAGGTAATGTTTATGTAGATGAGATGTAAATGTGTTAATGGTGACACTAAGTTTATTTGTTTGTTTGATGCAGAGGGTTCAACGTGCAGTCATGAGGAGGCAGCTCAATTATAGCTAGGTCCTTGACCAAAATGAGATTAATTGTCTTTGATTTGCCAACAACACTTTTGTCATCTATTGTGCGTTCCACCAGCTGCAGTTTGTTCACATTACCAACAGCCACTTGGAGGCTCGGATTCAGGTGGATGTGGCCTCATCTATATTGCACTTAAGTACTGTTTCACTTGCTCCTATTACTCTTAAGACTGAGCTCTTGGTAGCCAAAGACTCTACTATGAAAGTCTGAACTGTTTTGATGTTTGCCTTGCAACTGGATGCCTATGTACTTTGTATGTTTACTGTCTGTGTGGTGATTTGTGGTGTAATACACATGGCTCATTGAAACGTGAAAGTCTCTGGTCCCTTAATTCATTATGTAGCATCTAAAAGCGTTTTAAAAGCAGGTGTTACAACAGGGTTACACCCCTACTCTTTACAAGAAGTGCCATGGGATTTTATGACCTCAATTTAATATCTCATACAAAGGACAGTGCTTTTTTACAGAATAGTGTCCCCGTCACTATACTGGGGCATTAGGATCCACACAGACTGCAGGGTGAGCACCTCCTGCTGGACTCCCTATTACCTCTTCCAGCCGAAACCTTAGTTTGCCCCCAGGAAGTCTCCCATCCATGTACTGGCTATGCTCATCTTCAGTGTGCAACCAGTCTTGAGCTACAGGGTGATATGGCTGCTGAATTCAGTATGCTGGCATACATAAGGTGGAAAGATTTGATGATGGAAAAAAACACAACGAGTAGTAATGCTGATGTTGCTTCCTTTTGTTTAGAGAGGTAAGATATTATTAATTATTTAGACCACTCTCTATAGTGTCAGTGGAATTTACAGACAACTCATACATTGGTCATCCATAAAGACCATGAAAGGGAAACAGTCTTAAAAATATTTGAGTTGTTAAACGTAGGTTTATAATGCACTCCTTTATCATTTTATTTCTTTATTTAATGTCATTTATCTTACATAATAATACTATGTGTGAATATCTTCAACAAAAGTAAACTATAGTGTCATTTATACAGCGATGTTATTGATTAATAAGGTCTTGCCAGTGTCCTAATTCTTGTTCACAATATACTGTTTCACGACATATGGAGTTAGGGAGCTGATTGAGATGCACCCCTAGTTACAAACCTTTAAAAGAACCAAAGACAACGCTTACCGATGAAGAGCCAGTCACAGTAGTATTTAATCACAGAAGCTGGAACAATTAGATTGTGGGGGAAGAGAATGTAAGCATGGATTCTGAAGATAATTACATAAACACAGATGAATTCTTCACATGCCTGGCGGAACAGCACATTTTTATTGGTTTCACTGAAGGAGACAGCTTTCAAATCATCTGCATATGAACGTTTTATGAGCTGCAGATATGTAGGAAATAATTGCAGCCTTTGTGTACGGTCAACATTTTTCCTCGCAAGTTTGTGGTGACTGATTGTGGATTGGGCAGAATAATTAAAAAGCTTTAAATATAAATTATGCCTCAATACTTGACAGAAATATGTTTGTATTGACTTGTTTTGCACTTATGTATTTGGCAGACACTTTTATCCAAAGTGTCACTTTCACTTTATGTATAAAGTGAATGCTTATGGTGTGGAACAATGGCCATACTGTGTATATTAAATGCAATAAAGTGTTAGTCCACCCAAAAATGAAAATTCTCTCGTCACACATTTGATGAAAAATAAATCGTAGATAAGAAGGTTCTTAAAATGCAAGTGAATGTTGAAGCTCTTAAAATCACAGTCAGCATTAATGTCATTCATACGACACCAGCTGTTAAATGAATGTCTTCTAAAAGCTACACAATCACTTTTGTTTGCGAAAAACATATTAAAGTTCTTTTTAAACTTCCATTCTGCAGCTGTATGCACGTGTGATGTAATCGCATTGGCATTTGAACTGATGCACATGCAATACAGCCGGAAGAGCTGCGCTGTTTACAAGTGAGAAGGAGGAGCACTGTACTTTAGCTTGGTTGGGTTTTGTTTAAATCTGTATTTGTGTCTGTTTGTTTACTCACAGTGGTGCATTTGTATGTTTATCCTGGATGTCTCAACCGAGATGAACGTGAGATTACGTCCGTAACATGCCAACGTGAATACATCACATGAGAGACCATGTGAAGTCCACCCGCTAGAAAGCATTGGATTATAGTTAAAAAGTACTTAAATACTGATCTTTTTCACAACAAAAGTAACCGTGACACTTTTTGAAAACATTAATTTAACCGCTGGAGCCGAATTAATTCTGTTTATGCTGTCTGTGATTTTTGGAGCTTCAAAAGTCGATTCACCACCCACTTGGATTTTAAGGATCGACTGAGCTAAGATATTTTTCTTCAAATGTGTTCTGGTCAAGAAAGAAAGTCATACACACCTGGGATATCATGAGGGAGAGTAAATAATGAGAGAATTTTCATTTTTGAGTGAACTATACCTTTAAATCTTTCAGTTCTTCCAGTAGGGAAATTCATTCAAATTGAGCAACAAGCTTTAAAGGGGGGAATAATATCACAATGCAGTTTTGATTAGGGGTGAAATATGACCTGGACACAATTTTGTTAGATCCATCCAGTAACGCTTTTCTCATCAACATTGAAGGACGAATTACTATGCGCTATCCTCCTACACAGTCAGAGTTGTCTACAGCACCTCCTGTACACTTCCCACAGCAAAACCTCTGGAATATAGGTCAAAACCATGTTTTTGATCAAAATAGACACACAATCTGTGCAGCGCCCCCCCTTGGTCCTGGAGGAAGTGTATGTGGTGAGATGGAAAAATGCTGTTATTTTTCTTAGTGATTGTGGGCAGCAAGGAAAAAGTCGAGATGTGGTGGATAAATTAAATTCAAATGACCGCCGGTCTACTTCAGGAGATATTATGGAAAACATTTAAAGTGCAGTTCGCAGCTGACCACAGACCACACTGAATCCTGACTGGGCCTCATGCAACTGTCTGTCTGTCTGTCTTTCAGTTCAATTCCAATGTTCTTTATTGTCATGAAAAAAGTTACAATGTATTGCCAAAGCATCTGCAAGGGTCACAAAGAAGAACAAATTAATCTGATTATGGAAAAGTGAAGAAAATGATCAAAATTGCAGAATTTGAATGAACAGATCATTAGGGCCAAATTAATTTCATTACAAAGTATCCTAGTTACTTTTTAGGTATTCCATCTACCATTTTGAGATTTTCAAAAAACCTACCAAGTATAATCAGAGACTATTTAGCAGAAACTGGCCACTTCTATTTGAATGAATGGGAGTAATTGGAACGGCCAACAGATGTAGAAAAGGAAGACCTCCCTTACAGATGACCTTACTGGTAATCTGAGGTAAAGAAGCACAATTTATGATTCCAATGTTGACAGATTTTACTGCTGATTTGAATTATGTTCTTTAATTGTAATTTTGACTAACCATTTTGGAGATTTCGGTCTTTCCCCATTAAAGTAGATAGTAGCTGTACTTGTGGTCAGTAACCCAGAGCCTCAACTGCAAATCAGTACAAATACCATAGGTTTCCAGAAATGTCTGCCTCTCTTTCTCTCTCTCTTAAGCTATCTTTTTCTCTATGTATCGGTAAGTGTTTTTCATATCTTCTCTGAAGGTCACAGCCCACCCTCTTTTGTGCTGTGTGGGTTAATGACAAAAGCACAGTAGGAAAGAAACGGATAGTACAGGTGGAAATGGAGAATCAGCCCTAATTGGAGCTTTATCCCACACCTCTGACTTTATCCACTTTAGAAATGTTAAAATAGTACAAGGAAAAACCTGTTAAATGGTGAACTGTTGGTTACCTTACCAAACATGGTAAAAAACATTATTTTGGATTTATCAAAACAATGCTGTCAGGATCCTGTCACTTTGTAAGTCTGGGTTTTTGTGGTGACAGGATCCTGACACTCTTGCTCTGTGTCTGTGTTGTGTCTCGTTTTTGTCTCTGTGTGAGCGCATGGCTTCGGGTTGTGGTTTCCCTTCCGCGCGCTCTTCGGTCAGTCTTGTGTTTCATGTTCAAAGCATGGTGTCTGGACCCTGGTACAGTTTCGGTTCTGGTGTCGGGTTCCGGACACTCATGCTCCATGTCTTATCTTTTGTTGGCATTAGTGCATTGCTCTTATGTCATCTTGATGGCATGCACTCACATCAATTGTTTATGTCTGTCTTTCACGGGTGTGCTTCGCGTTGCGCTCGCTTTGCGCTGCGCGTCCAGGTCGCTAGACGTCTGCATGTTGTGCTGGAGTTCGGTCACTTCTGTCTTAGTTGTCGGTTTTATTAGTGGCTGAGCTCTCGTATAGGTGTCTCGTCTGGTTTTGTCGCCTGTTGCGTGCATCGCGTGGTGTTAGCCTCATGATGTACACTGGCTTTGTCTAGTGTGAGAGTGCATGGTATTGCTTTGTTGCCATGCATTCTCTCGTCCTGTCTGTCGGTTGGCATTAGCGCTTATTGTCTTGGGATATGCACTCATGCCATTCAGGTGTTTGTGTTTTGTGAGAGCATGTGGTTTTGTTTGTTTCTGTTTTACCTCCTGTCTCTCAGTCCTGCATCATACCCCACCTCCTTGTTTGCCCATTGTCAGTTCATTTGTCTCACCTGCCTGCCTATTAACCTGTTGATTTTTATCCCTATTTTAGTTTGTTCTCTCATCTTGTCAGTTCCTGATGGTTTTGTGTCCTGCTTCTTTTTGATCCAGCTCATCCCATCTGTTTTCTTGCCATTCTAGACGGTCTTTCCCCTATGGGTTAGTTTGTGTTTTTTGGCTTTGTTTTTTGGTATTAATAAAAACGTATTGATTCACTCTGCGTTTGGGTCCTGCCTTTGCTACTCATTACACAATGCATGCAATTTTTATGTTTTCACTGAAAACAGTATAGAATATTTCCAGAAGTCATTGCATGGTGCAACTTTCATTATTTCTTTTTTAATTATATTTAAAGCTAAACTTCTTCTATCCCAGCTTAATATATAGAGACTATAAATAAGACATTCTAAAGTTTATTTTCCTGAAAAGTGTAAACACTGGCTCTTTGGTGCTATCAAAACACTGCTCTGATTTCGCGATTTCACTGTGAGATGTCTGTCCAAAATGCCACCCTGTTCTGCCTGAAAGGTTGGGAATATATATATATATATATATATATATATACACACAAATATATCTTGTTGTGTGTCTCTCTCCATGGACCTCTGTTATTACGTCCTCACTTTTATTGTTACCATGTGGGAGAAGTGTATCTGTGAAGAGGTTGAAGAACGCCAACACAATGAACACTCAACACTTTCCACTTTGTCTCACTTAAACATCTTTTCTCAAGCAAAACTGTGCACTTTCCATTACCTGTTCAGTATGTGGCCTCACAGTTATTGTTATGGTTTCTCTCTGGGTCTGTTGCTGAAAAACCAGTTGTATCAGATCATATGAGTTCTGTGGTTTTGGTTGTGTTTCTTACTGTCACTGCCAAGTCCTTCATATATGTATAATCTATCATTCAGCAAGCCTCATTCATTTTCCATTATCCTCTCAACAAGTCAACAGCACTTTCTGAAGACACGTTTAGAACACTTGACCAGTTGGGACCTCTGCAAATTTCCGCTTTTATATAGTTTTGACGAAGGCAATGAAAGCTTATGAAAACATGAGAATTGTATTGGCAGAGTATAATATATATTCAAGGGGAGTCTGATTTCAATGACCATCTGTTTTTAACGAATGTAAATGGGCCAAAGTAATTTGTAGACCATATTTAAAGACCACCTTTAAAGAAATAGCTTGACAATCACAATTTTATGTCATGTGTTAATATATTTCCAATAGAAACAGAGATTTTTTTGTATGAGGTATCATAGGGCTTATCTCTTTTGATTTAAAAAGCCAATAAGGTTTACGGTAGTTATGTCACATCCATGTACCATGATTTGCTACTTGCTAGTAGGATGTAGATGATATTGGGGGATGAACATTCTCATTCTAGAGAGTATTTGATAGGACAAACATTTGTGTGGTGCAAAGTGAGTCATTATTTTTCGTCTGTAAATTTTAAATGCGTAATTTTAAATTTGCAGTACGTTTTAGGAGTACATTAGCATGATCACTAGATCAGTGTTTCCCAAATTTGTTTTGCCTTAAGTACCCCACAGCACCATCAGTAAGGCTTAAGTACTCCCTCAAGAACACAAAACAAAAGGCTAAATATAATTTAACATTATCATTGATACTGTAATATCCCTGATGTACACAATAAAAAGAGGACATTGTCAGTAATGGCATTTATAAGTATTGTTAGGCATAAATATTTTTTGTTTAATTGCATAATTTTTTTATATTTACAAGTATTATCATCTATCTGTAAAACAAGTACTAAAACTGGACTGTCTCTTTAAGAACAGCTGCGGTTCAGCAAGGATCTCATTGTGTTTTGGTCAAGCGCATAACAACAAGCGTGGAGTTGAAAGACATATTATTGATGACAAATTGACTGCGTGGATGTCACATTATACAAGTTTACTCTCAACACTCAGTGCTGAACATGGCAAAGAATTAAAAGATCGACCTTGAGATAATGAGAGTCAATATTAAAATTGTTCAAATGCAGTTTAAAATTCTTCGTATATCTATATTTGTACCCATCCCTAAAATGTATTTAAAGTCATAGGCTACATTTTGTTCCAATTCTTTTTGAGTACCCAGTGAACCTGCTTACACGTACCCCTGGTTGGGAATTACTGATAGACAACCTCAAATCTAATAGACATGATCTATAAGACAAAAAGAAAATCCAATTTTAACAAGGCCTTTAATATTTCTGTCATCTCTGATGTTTTTCCTTTTGCTAGACTGACTTCTGTTGGTAAAACACCTGTGAAAGTTGTTAACAAAGAAGTCTAAGCATCGTGTGAAATGGCCACATTCAGACCTGCCACGCTGATGTGAAAAACATCACAAAAGGGACCTCTGGAAATTTGTCTCAAAAATGAATTACTTGGGCATATTGTGAGTGAGAAAATTCTGGTGTCATGCCATCAATATGTGAACCCAGAAGCTGGTACTACACTAAAGGAAATTCTCTCTCCCTACGGCTCTTTCTATTCTTCTTCTTTTTTTCTTTTTTTTGGTTGCAATCCCTTTCTAGGGGTCAGAAGTCCCTATAGCTGCTCCCTGTACTTTATTTCACCCTTTGCAGGTGGGTTTTTCAAGGTTAGCCTGTCAGTTAGAGCTGAGTATGTAGCACAAGGACAGGGTGTCCCTCAAGATTCCGTCTTAGGCCATTTTAATTTTTCCTCAGTAGGCATGCTTTTAATTGGAAACGTATGTATCTGGACAGCAGAATAGTGTAGCTCCCTGTTGGAAGACCAGAGATCATGGAAGTTTCTCCCTTGTGACATTGGAGAACTACTGAAGTTCACCAAACTGTGAAAAGGGGCAGTCCTTGCAGTCCTCCCCGCTTCACAGATTAGTTAACTCCTCTGCTAGGAGGGAGGACTGACATAGAAGTGTGTATGCCTCACCTAGGGAGGTATGTAAATACTGTCAGAGCAGGACACATTACCACGGGCCCACAAGAGGGGCATCCGGATGAATCTGTACTTACGGCAAGAAATACAGCTCATGGGCGGACCGTAGGAACCACAGGAAGAGCTGTTGGTGACATGAGGGAGGAAGAGGAGCACGATACCGTGACAAAGCTGTCATCTGATGTGAAAACACTCTGTGTTTTTCTCTCTGTTCTTTTTCTGTACGAGAGGCTGCTAGAACTTAAAACGGAACTGACATGAAGTCCTTTGCTGTGGGAACAGCTTGAATAAATAGAGAATTAGCATTCTACCAGAAATAGTGAATCATTATTACAGCACATGCATTGCACATCTGGACGCTCTGTGAAGTGGTGCTGTAATGTAAATGCATATGTATAGAAATTATGGGTGAATTAGGCCAGTCAATTATAGACCATTATTGAGCTTACATAGCTTACCACACCTTTATAATGTTAAGTTAAGAGTATGTCAATAAGAGACTGAAAACTGGGAAAATACGTGTTTTATTTCATATTTAGGGCTCTATTTATCCAATTTTCATGAGAGTGCTAATTCTAAGGGCAGTTTTTGTGCCCTTGGGAGTTTTGCACTATCTGTGGGTGTTTGCGTGCAAAATGTGTGTAATGTATGTTAATGAAGTTCTGTAAAGCGCAGTTTGTTAATTTCCTGAGAAATAGGTAATTGCTCTAAGATGTCTGAGAAGTACGTCTGTTTTCATTGCAAAGTCTAAACTCAATTCCTGCATTAGCAGTATGGAGATTCCACCAGCAGGTGATTTTAAGATTTAATTTGTATCAGTACTTTTCCACCTGTTGTCGTAGAGTGATTTTTAAGTCACTGCAATAGGGGCTGGTGGAAGACGTTTTAATAAAACAATATATATATTTGTGGAGGTGATTACGATTATTTGATCACTTTGTTATGTTAATTATATACAATATATTTTTTATTTGAAATGTAATTTGAATTTTTTCAAATTCTGAAAAAATTATTTTGTTTTGCAAAATCATGTTTCAGTAAAATAATAACATTTTTAAAATAAAATCGAGTGTTAGAAGTGAAGTGCGAGCAAAAAAAAAAAAAGGAAAAACATTTCTTCATCAATGACTGCTAGTAGATCAATTATATTAATAATACTTACATATTATTCTCTCTATACCTCTCTATAATTTAACGGAGCCTACATTGAAGTCCTGATGAGAACCACATTTTCCATGCGTAAAAGAGTCGTCACAAGAAATATTCCTGACATTCAACAAAGATGCAGAAATTAACTTATTTCTAATCTTGTAATTCATTGCGTACAGCCCATTTACACAAACAATTTCTTATGAATGTTCTGTCTTTTTTATATCACTGGTGCTTGACAGGGAATGGAATATATAATTGGACACAGATGGTTAAAAAAATGGAGAAGAACCTCAGAATTAAATTTCACTTGATCCAGCTATTCGCATGTTGCATGAGATTACACCAGACCCACTTGCACCTAGACTTAGCGCATGCTCGCACGAAAATACCAAAACTTCATGGCCATGCACACTGACTTGTGCTTTTGACATATCGCATAGCGCTGCGCTTGGCCCTTTTAAAATAGGGCCCTTAATGTCCAACCTGTAGCAAATGGTCTGGATGATTTATAACAACATCTGAATGATATTATATTTAATAATCAGCTGGTGTTTCAGGTCACTTCACTATATTATGTATTTTCTCATTGTGTATTTTAACAGCGTCAGCATCCAGGTCCAAAACTGTACTGTTACATCAAATCACTAGAAATATTGTTTTTCTCCCATCATCATAAAATATCGTGAATAAACAATAATCTGACTCTGAAACAGACAGTTGCTGGTTTGTGCAGATCTGCGGTGCACTAGTCTAACACATCTCTAACAGTGTTTCTGTGTGTCTCTTTGAACAGTGGAGTTTGACAGGGAGCTGTCTCAACAGAGAAGACACTATAAAGATTTCAAATTCAACCTGTCCCAGATCCCAGAGGGTGAGGCCATCACAGCTGCAGAATTCAGGATCTACAAGGAGTGTGTGACCAGAGCGTTCCGCAATGAGACTTTCCTACTTAGTGTCTTCCAGGTGGTTGGGGAACACCCTGACAGGTAGGAAAACAGCCAGAGTAAAAATTATATTCTGTAGGTTTGATAAAAAATTAAAAAAGTAAAATTTAACAGTACTTGGGTACTTGATATAATTAACAGTAGCTCACCAACTGTTAAAGTCATGAAACTGAATTCACAACCTATTTTAATTCTGTAATATGACATTATTCTGACTGAAACCATAAAAAACAAAAAAAGGTGTATGTGGATATTTCCATTCAGTTCACACAGGTGTCCTGGCAGAGTTACCACAGATGAAGATGGTAATAAGCTATCAAACTTTGTGAAATATTTTCCTTGAAAAGTGTGCTTTTGCTGAATTTCTATAAAATTCATGACAATTGCTTTGCTATTGTGTTATATAATGCAGTCATTCAGACATTTTAAGTGTGACTGAAAGAATGTTTTGAGTTCAATACAAGATCAACTCTTAATAATTAATCATTTTGATTACCACAAAAAAATTATCAATTTGATTATTTAAAAAAGAAGCAGTTACAGTGTGGCACTTACAGTAGAAGTGAAGGGGAAAATCCATAAACATTCAAATACACTGTGGCAGGGCGGAGGGTGGGGCCGGGTCGTGATCCTACACACCCGGTCCCTTATCAGGCTAATCAAGCCTCTGAGAGGGATAAAGGTCGACTGCAGAGGATCGTTCAGGAGAGAGAGATCGTTTACAGACATGTCCGTCATGTGTGTGTTTTGTCTTTTAAGTTTATAATTAAAATATTATTTATAATATCAAGCCGGTTCTCGCCTCCTCCTTTCCATTGAACTGATTACACTGGTGCCGAAATCCGGGAAGGAAGAGGGATACGGCGTAGTAGAGTTCTCTCCACTACCGTCCACCCCAACGGAGCAGCCGTGGCCATCTGCTGGGGGACGAGGAGCCCGCCTAGAAGCGGAGGACGGCCGCCGAACACGAGGGGAGAAGGGTCTCCTAACCGACCGCCTGGAGCGGTCAGGGCTGCTGCCAGGGGAGGAGGAGTCCCCTACCTGCCGCTGAAACGTGGCGGGGTCTGATATCGCCGACCGCAAGCGGGGAGGGGTTCGCTGCCGACCGCCTGGAGCGGGAGAACCACTACCAGGGGGGGCCTTCTGTTCCCCAAGAATGCGGCGGGGCGTTCCGTCCGCCAGGGGCCTCCGATTCGCCCGGAGAGGCGTGGCTGTTGTCCGTTAGAGGGTGGAGGAGTGGCCGAGGAACAAGCTACGGCGTATCGGAGAACTGGCGAGTAAGTGTTTTTTTTTCATCTCTCTCTCCTCTCTCTCTCTCTCTCACTGCCGCTCCACGTTGGCCTTTTCCCTCTCGTTTAAATTTTACAGTGTTTTTTTGGGGGGTACTACACTTGTCCCCTCCCTCATCCAGGTGGACAGGGATGACATGAGGAGTCGTGACACACCCGTTCCCTTATCAGGCTAATCAAGCCTCCGAGAGGGATAAAGGCTGACTGCGGAGGGTTGTGTGGGAGAGAGAGATCATTTACAGACATGTCCGTCATGTGTGTGTTTTGTCTTTTAAGTTTATAATTAAAATATTATTTATATTATCAAGCCGGTTCTTGCCTCCTCCTTTCCATTAAACTGATTACATACACATTATTTTAAAGTATAGCTCCAAGATGTAAACAATATACTATATATGTTAGCATGATTTTAGTATGATAAAATTGCTTACTAACCTTATCTGGCAACGAAACGAGAAACATCGAGAAAAATATGTTGGGGTTTGCAACAGGCTGAGGAACAGAGCACACAGTCCTCTTCTGCCCAGTATTTTTCTCGGCAATGTCCAATCTTGAGAACAAGTTGGACGATCTCAGAGCCAGAATAAGATTTCAACGGGACATCAGGGACTGTAACATACTCTGTCTATCTGAAACATGGTTGACCCCCTCGCTACCGGACACAGCTGTAACGCCATCCGATAACTTCTACGGATGGACAGGACATGGGGGGCAGTAAATCCTGGGATGGAGGGATTTGTTTCATTGATATCAACAAATGGTGTGACTCGGAACCTTACCACTCTGTTGCGTTCCTGCACACCTCACCTGGAAAATTTGTCTAGTATGTGCCGTCCATTCTGCCTGCCACAGGAGTTTACATCGGTCATCGCTACTGCTGTATACTTCCCACCTCAGCATGACACAGATATGGCTCTGTCTAAGCTACACAATATGCTCTGTGCCTATATAAACAAACATCCGGATGCTGCCATTATAGTGGTGGGGGAATTTAACCAAACCAATCTCAGACAGGTCATGCCAAACTTTTATCAACATGTCTCCTGTACAACTACAGGGGTAAACACACTGGACCACTGCTATTCTCAGTTTAGGAATGGCTACAGAGCTAACTCGTTGCTGGCTTTTGGTAAATCAGACCATGCAGGCATTTCCTTATGCCATAGTATAAACAAAGGCTCAAACATGAGGCTCCGGAGAGAAGGGTGGTGAAGCGGGGACCTAGTACTAATTTTCATCCTCTGTGATTGGGTTCAAGAGTTTCTCTCAGGTAGACCCCAGGTAGTGAGAGTCCAGTTCACCTCCAACTTCATCACCCTGAGCACAGGAGCCCCACAGGGTTGTGTCCTGAGCCCCCTGCTCTACTCTCTCTACACATATGACTGTGTGTCCTCTCACAGATCCACTACTGTCGTTAAGTTTGCTGATGATACAGTGGAAATGGGCCTCATTTCTAACAACAATGAGGTTGTCTACCTTGATGAGGTAGAGATACTGACATCATGATGCCAGGCTGACTGTTTCTCTCTGAATGTCAGCAAAACCAAGGAGCTGATTGTGACATTTACACCCGGCGGTGCAGAAGCAGAGCAGTTAAAATCATCAAGGACTCCGCCCTCTCCGGTAATAGCCTGTTCAGCCTGCTGCGATCTGGCAAGTGCTCCCGTAGTCTGATGGCCAAAACTGAGAGGCTTCTTCCCTCAGGCCATTAGACTCCTCAACATTGGACATGCCTACTTCACTTATATATATGCTATAATTGTACTCTGTGACACTGCACTTTTTAATGTTACTGCCACGTAATATACTCTGCATCTTGTACATTCCTTATTTATATAAATGCATAGTCTATTAAACTAACCAGGTTTACATTTCACTGCAAGTTATATATTGTATATAACTCTGTATGTGACAAATGAATAAATAAAATAAAGTTATAGACAATACTGGGATCACAGGGTTTGGTAATCATGACATTGGTGTTATAATATTGGTTATAACTTTATTAAGATATGGTTAGTAAGCAATTATAATCACATTAACATCATGTTAAAATGCATATCTTGTGACCTTATTTTTGAAACCCTATTTCAGTGTTTTTGGACTGGCCCCTTTAACTTTCATTGTAAATGTCTTATTGTAACCGTGATATTAGCTTTTTTAAAAGAATATATATATGTAGTGGAGTGTTGCTGGAACCTGGAACATTCCTTTAAGTGTCTAAATATTTTATAGGGCCACTTCTGATTAGGGTGTATGTATTTTTTTACTGTGATATTCCCTAAATGTTTTACTCTAAACCATATTTTCACTCATATTAACATTAATATTCTTTGGTTATTCTGTAGTGGTGTATCATGTTGCATTGGCTGTTAAACGAAAGCTAAAATACAGGCTTTATTCAACAGAAAAATATGTATTATTCTGAAACTTGATATAGAGGTAAATATTCATGAATTTCTGTTATTAAATCTGTTGTTGCTCATACTCTGTTTTTGAACTGAATAATTGGCTGTGCGTTTAAATGGAGCTCAAATGTCCCTCAATGAATACAGCACAGCTTGTCTGCCATGTACTTTATGCAGACTAAAGCCACGACCACAACGCACAACTGAAATAGCTTTAGTTTGGCGTCTAAAAAAGAACCCACCAACACACGTCAAACATTGACTTTGTGGGTGGTTGGAGGGATATCTACTTGAGAAATGCATATGGCATGACCGGTATAGTGTCAAAAAACAAGCCAATGACTATGAGGCTTGCAATCCATTCTATATTTAGCTGAAAAAAGACACAAAACAATATTCTGTACCAAAACTAATGTTGTTATCTTTGTAAAATAGGACTCCTTTGGTCTCAATCCCTTCATTTCACAGCTCACAAACTGTTGGAAAATGATATATTTGCTTTGTTCTTATAATGTTTAAAACATCTACTAAAGTCTCTTTGTAGATCTGTAGACACACATTTTAAAGGATTAAAAATGTCTTTTGATTGTTGATTCATTTCACACAAGACACTCATTTGTCACCACCTTCTGACATCACTAGAATTGATCACTGGATCATTAAATGGATCTGAATGAATTTTTGTGAACGTAATCAAAACACTCGAGTAACTTGGAAAATTACAAATCTCACAATGAACATAAACAGATAAAAAAATAAAATTGTGCACATTCACATTTGTCATTAATTGATTAAATAATTTATTCAGGACCAGCTTGTTCTCAGTCTTTTATTGTCATGTGTGAAACAGAAGCAAGTGCTCCACAAGATGCCCTTTATTTAATTTTGCAATACATGAATCTTTAATATACTACAAATATTAAAAGTAAATCATATGTATATATTAATATAATACATATATCATACTTTTATATTAATATATACTATAATATATTAATGCTGCACTTTAAGTGTTGGGTCTGTGTGAGCCACCTACTGACTGCTCTGTCCTCCCAGTTTTAAAATGACTGCTACGCCCCTGGCTTGGAATGGAATACTTGCATACCGCTGAGGACTGTCTGCTATTTTTTATGGGAAACATAAAGCAGTATGAAATTCTGCATTCTGTTGTCATCATGACATCACCCCTTCCTGCTGTCAGACTTTCAACCCTTGGACAGACCTCTGTTTTCAGTGGACAGGAGTCCCCCTACAGCAGGTGTCCAGATGTGTCGTGGTCACCACATATGCCTCTCAACTGGGTTGGGGTGCCGTGTGCTGGTTGTATTCCTTGCCCTGTGGAGGTTTCTCCCGCTAATTCAGGGAAAGCCCGTCTTGATCCGTTCAGACAGCACCACGATGGTAGCGTCCATAAATCGCGACGGCGGCGTGCACTCTCATCATATGCCACAACTCTCCTGCCATCTCCTCCTTTGGAGTCAGCAGTGACTCAGCTCCACCCCCCAGGCCCAGCTGATTTGGGACCAGTTCGTATGTTACAGATAGATCTCTTTGCCTCCCAAGACAACTCCCACTGCCCACTCTGGTACTCCCTAATGGGAGCCCCCCTCGGGACAGGTGCGATGGTACACAGCTTGCCCCGGGGGCTGTGCAAGTTCGCATTTCCCCCAGTGAGCCTTCTTGCACTGGTGCTGTGCAAGGTCAGGGAGGAAAGGGAACAAGTGACCTTAGTGGCTCCTTACTGGCCCACTCGGACTTGGTTCTCGGATCTCATGCTCCTCGTGACAGCACCTCCCTGGCAAATTCCCCAGAGGAAGGACCTGCTTCCTCAGGAACGGGGCACCCTCTGGCATCTGTGCCCAGACCTCTGGAACCTCCACGTCTGGCCCTTGGACGGGACTAGCAGTTGTAGACACGATCAACCAAGCCAGAGCTCCCTCTACCAGGCAGCTTTATGCCCTAAAGTGGCGCTTGTTCGCAAATTGGTGTTCTTCCCAGTTTGAAGACCCGCAGAGATGCGCAGTTCGGTCAGAGCTTTCATTCCTCCAGGAGAGGTTGGAGGGGAGGTTGTCCCCCTCCACCTTGAAGGTGTATGTAGCCGCTATTTTCGGCCCACCACAACGCAGTGGACGGTAAGACCTTGGGTAAGCACGACCTGATTATCAGGTTCCCTCCATCAGGAAATGGAGCTGAGCTCAGAAATTACACACTGCACCTTCAACATTGGAAAGATAGTCCGTTAATTGAAAATGTTGAATTCCAAAAATGTATGAGCGTATCATCATCATCATCATCATCATCATCATCATTATATATATATATATATATATGTACAGATTTCTAAAATAGTGTTATATTGATATATCAATATAACACTATTTTAGAAATCTGTCTCTCAAAAGTGAGAACAATGTAAACTGTATTCATCTTGAAATAATATGGCAAACATAATTTTTCTGTTTGTATGAGGATCCATCAATGCCTCATGAAAAAAACATGCATGCCAGGACTGTAGAATTCTGTTTGTATATATTCCAGACATCGTTTGTTTTCATGGACATATGGCCTCCCAAAAAAATCCTTCTGAGCCATATGTGATGGTCCCGTATGCATAGGCATATAGCCCAATTTTAACGACATCCTACAACAGAGGCAATAAATGCGATTTATGCAAACAAAAAAGGCCTTAAACTTCTAACTCTATTATGCCACTTAATTTAATGTGTCTATAAGAGGCTTTACAGTGGGGCTTTAGAGCGGGCAGCTCCCCTGTGGTCTCATACGGACCCCATCCTAGGTGGGGGTTGGGACTGGTGGCACTGAACAGTGTGAGTCAGCATTAGTGAAGAGTTCACGCTAAACATGATGTGTGAACCACCTCAGGGCTGAAGCTCATGTGGAGCTCCTCAGAGAGCGGCTGTAATTAATGAGCCATAACGAGGGGCTGCGGGACATTCTCAAAACACCTGTGTGAGCGACACGCTTTGAAGTGACCAGCCAATGAGCAACTGCTCACTTGCAGTGTGTAATTACTATAATGGAAGCAGGCCTCCCTGTAAGACTACTGCCTTTAAACTTCTGCTTCTTTCACCAACTCAAGTCCCCTTTTTTGACGATAGATAGATACATTTATACAGTATTTAAAAAGTAGTAGTTTTAAAATGTGGTAATGTGATGTTCATAACTCCTGATGTGCTTGTTTGCAGGGATGCTGATCTGTTTCTGCTGGAGTCTCGCAGGTTGTGGGCAGCAGAAGAAGGTTGGCTGGAGTTTGACATTACAGCCACCAGTAATCTGTGGGTGATGAGCCCATATCATAATCTGGGTTTACAGATCAGTGTGGAGACCAGCAGTGGTAAGAGGAGACTATCATGTTTACCCAATTTATATAAGTACAACTCATTCAGAAACACCAAAAACACATCTGATTATAAAATGTATGGATTATTATACATAAAATGATGTTGCCAGATTATTTATAACCAGTAGTGTCATTGATATTATTATGACATTACAGTTGATTTTCTGAAAAGCTGCTTTGGAAAAAACAAAAATAAAAAACTACACATATTTGACTTTCATAGACAATTTTGTATTTTTATTTTTTGCACTTGTAACGAACCCCGCTCCTCTAGTTCTCCCCACTTCATCGAGCTCACAGGCTCGCTCCCCGAGCTCACACGCTCACTCCCAATCACCCCCCTCTGGCTCTCATGCACGCTCCCAATCACCAGAGTATTAGTTTCACCTGTACTCGTCCCAATCACCTGGTTATTCGTTTCACCTGCAGCGCTCGTTTTCTTCCCTATATATATCACAACCCTTTCGTTTCACTCTTGTTGGTTATTGTTTAGTTTACCCCTTCGCTTTGCCAGCTCTAGTGTTCCCCTAGCTCCCCTGTCTATTCAACTCGCTTGTTTACCCGTTCTGCTATTCTGACTTCCCCGGCTTCGACCTTACGCTTTCCTCGACCACTCTTTTGTAGTTTTGCCCCGTTGCCATATCCTGATTCCCCGGCTTCGACCTTACGCTCCCCTCGACCACTCTCTTCTGGATTTGCCCTATTTGTACTTTTGCTTTGCCTGCAATAAACACAGTTTGACTATACATTGTGACTGTCTCTTCTTGTGCGGGTGACAGAATAACCAACCCTACAGAAGACAGTCACAATGGAATCCATTGAGGATCTCCGCAGCTCGCTAGAGCGGATTTGCACGGCGCTTTCTGCCCAAGGATCTACGGTTGGGAAACACGACCAAGCGCTCACGGCTCAGGGACAGCAAATACAGGAAATACTGCAAACGGTACGTACCATTTCCGATCAGTTTCAACCTGTTCCACCTGTGTCTGTCCCTGTACCCGTTGATGTTCCCACTGCATTTCCCAGCGCCGCGAGCTTTCAACCCCCCCCGAGCGGTTTGACGGTTCGTCGGAAGCTTGTCAGGGTTTTTTAATGCAATGTACTGTTTATATGACGTATCACCCCCTTTTAAGCACTGACAGTGAGAGAGTACATTTTTAATCTCACTGCTCTCGGGTAAGGCACGGCAATGGGCCACTGCATTGTGGACTGCCGAGAGCCCCCTTTTGACGTCATATGATCAGTTTTGTCACCAGATTGCCGTGGTTTTTAATCACCCGGCAGCTGGTAGGGATGTAGGCAGCCGCCTCGTGTTTTTGAAACAGGCGTCACGCACAGCCGCTGCCTACGCACTTGATTTCTGCACCCTTGCCGCGGGTAGCGGGTGGAGCGACCCCGCTTTGTTGACTGTATACCGCCTGGGTTTGAATGACCAGCTCCAAATGGAATTGGCATGTCGAGGAGAATCGCTGTCGCTGGAGAACTATATTCAGCTCTCCATCACAGTGGATAACCTGCTTCGCGACCATGCTTGTCGGAGCCCCTCTGTCGTCCAAGAGCCTGCTACGGGTCTCAACTCGCCTAAACTCGTTTCTCCCGAGTGCTCTTCCAAATCCAAACCCATGCAACTTGGTCGCGCTCCACTAACCCAGGCAGAACGAGCTAGACGGTTGACACAGAGCCTCTGCCTATACTGTGGCACCCGGGTCACCGAATTGACTCATGCCCAGCCGGTCCCCGGCGTTCCCTCTCCGAAAGCCAGGTGAGAATGTCTGTCTTTCTCAACGTTACCCAGAAACAAGTCTGCCTCCCGGTAATGTTGAGTTTTAACAATGTCTCTTTTTCTACCCCAGTCCTAGTGGATTCCGGGGCAGCGGGAAATTTTTTAGACGATGGCTTGGTCCAGAAACTATCCATCCCACTCAGTCCGGTCGTGCCACCTCTCAGAGTTAACTCTCTAGATGGGGCACCCCTCGGATCGGGTCTCATTTCCTTCCGGACCATGCCATTGTCCCTCCAGGTGGGCTTGTTTCACACGGAGCTCATCCAGTTTTTTATAGTGCACTCACCTAGAGACCCTGTGGTTTTAGGCCACCCCTGGTTAGCGCTTCATGACCCCCACATTTCTTGGCGCACGGGGGAGCTGTTGCGCTGGACCGACCACTGTTTGTCACATTGTATTTCCCTTCCGGTGTCCTCCACCTCCGTAGAGAGCCCCAAAGTGAAGTCTCCTGTCTCCATCCCTCCTGAGTACTCCTCCTACGCTGATGTGTTCGAGAAGACCCAGGTTAGTCTCCCCCCACATCGCAGTGTGGACTGCGCCATCGATCTCCTTCCGGGGTCCCCACTCCCTAAGAGCCGAGTGCACCCCTTAACGCTACCCGAAACCAAAGCCATGGAGGACTACATCGACGAGGCGCTCAGTCTAGGCATCATTCGGCCGTCCACCTCCCCGGTGGCGTCCAGCTTCTTTTTCTTGGGCAAGAAGGACGGCGGGCTTCGCCCCTGCATCGATTACCGGGCCCTAAATAAGGCTACGGTGAAGTTTGCCTACCCCCTGCCTCTCATCCAACCGTCCCTCGAGCAGGTCAGTAAGGCTAAGATCTTTACTAAGCTCGACCTCAGGAGCGCGTACAACCTTGTACGCATCCACAAGGGAGACGAGTGGAAGACTGCGTTCATCACCACCAGGGGGCACTACGAGTACTTGGTGATGCCGTACGGCCTCGCCAACTCCCCCTCGGTGTTCCAGTCATTCATGAACGACGTCTTCCAGGACATGCTAGACCTCTTCCTCGTCGTCTACATCGACAACCTTTTAATTTACTCCTCCACACTCTCTGAACACACCGTTCACGTCTCGAGAGTGTTACAGAGACTGCGAGAACACAACCTGTTCGTGAAGGCAGAGAAGTGTGCCTTTCACCGCCCCTCCGTCTCCTTCTTGGGCTAAGTCTTATCTGCTGGAACTATGGAGATGGAGACCGACAAGGTTGCCGCAGTCCTGTCCTGGCCCGTGCCCAGCACGCTCAAAGAACTCCAACGATTCCTGGATTTCGCCAACTACTACCAGCGTTTTATTAGAAACTTCGGCAAGATCGCCGCACCCCTCACGTCCCTGACCCGAGGCAACCCGAAGTTCCTCACTTGGAACACACCCGCCCAGCAGGCCTTCCAGGCCCTAAAGGAGGCCTTTACAACCTCCCCAGTTCTCCAACAACCCGACCCCACTCTGCCGTTCGTGGTAGAGGTGGATGCCTCAGAGGTGGGGGTGGGAGCTGTACTCTCCCAACCACACGGGACTCCCGCCAAGCTATACCCTTGCGCTTTCTATTCCCATAAACTGTCCTCCCCCGAACAGAACTACGACGTTGGGAATAGAGAGCTGCTGGCCATCAAGCTAGCCCTGGAGGAGTGGCGTCACTGGTTGGAGGGCTCTAGGTTCCCTTTCGTCATTTTCACTGACCATAAGAACCTGGAGTACCTCCGCTCAGCCAAGAGGTTGAACCCTCGACAGGCCAGGTGGGTGATGTTCTTTACCCGCTTTAACTTTTCTGTCACTTTTCGCCCGGGCTCCCAGAACATCAAAGCTGACGCCCTCTCTCGTCTCTTCGGCCATGGCTCAGAACCCCCGGGGTCGGAGACAATCCTCCCCACGTTGTGCGTCGTCACACCCGTTAGGTGGGAACTGACGGAGGCCATCCTGCAGGCTCAAGGCGACGAGCCCGCGCCTCCTCAAACGCCCCCCAACAAGATGTGTGTACCCACCATTATTTGCCCCCAGCTCATGCAATGGGTTAACACTTCCCTCTGTTCTGGCCACCCGGGGATTACCCGTACTACCGAGCTCCTTGCTAGGAGATTTTGGTGGCCCTCGCTCAAGGACGACGTCCACGACTACGTCCTCTCATGTCCGGTCTGTGCCCAGTCCAAAACACCTCGTCACCTTCCCGCAGGACTCTTCCAACTGTTACCTATCCCTGACCGACCATGGTCCCACATCGCCATGGACTTTATTACCGACTTGCCCCCCTCCGACGGCCGGACCGAGATCCTTGTGGTAATAGACCGTTTCTCCAAAATGTGCCGCCTGATTCCCCTACCCGGGTTACCCAACGCGACATAACTGGCTGACCACATGATCACCCACATCTTCCGAAACTTCGGTATTGCCGAGGAGATCACTTCGGATCGGGGTACCCAGTTCACGTCTCGCTTCTGGCGGGCCTTCAGTGACAGACTGGGTATCCAACTCAACTTCTCCTCGGGATACCACCCCCAGACCAATGGCCAGACCGAGCGTCTCAACCAGGAGATTGGCAAGTACCTGCGAGCCTACTGCGCCCAGACCCAAGGCAGCTGGCACACCTATCTCCCCTGGGCCGAATACACCCAAAACAGCCTGGTCAGCTCTTCTACTGGTCTTACCCCTTTCCAGTGCATCCTGGGCTACCAACCACCCCTTTTCCCGTGGGAAGCGGATCCCAGTGACGTTCCGGCGGTGGATGCCTGGGCCCAAAGATGTGCCCAGGTCTGGAGAGCCACCCATGACCGGATTCAACACTCCACCCAGACCCAGAAGGCTAAGGCAGACCGCCGACGCCGTCCTGCACCCCTGTTCCATCCGGGCCAAAGGGTTTGGCTCTTGACCCGAGACATCCGCCTCTGTCTCCCATGTAAGAAGCTAAGCCCCAAGTATGTCGGCCCTTTTAAAATTATTAAACGTATTAACCCAGTCACTTACCAATTACTTTTGCCACCCCGCTACAAAATTTGTCCTGTGTTTCATGTTTCCCTTTTGAAGCCCGTGTTCTATAGCCCCATGTTCCCGCCCACAGCAGCCCAAACACCCCCTCCACCACTCGATGTCGGTGGTCAACCCGCCTATACGGTCCGGGCCTTGCTAGACTCCCGACGTCGGGGTGGCGAGTTGCAGTATCTGGTCGACTGGGAGGGCTACGGACCTGAGGAACAGTCGTGGGTACGATCGAGAGATGTCCTGGACCAGGCTCTCAAGCTAGACTACCATCGCCAACACCCAGAGGTCGCGCTCCTCGCAACCGAGCACGGCCGTCCAGAGCCGTCCGTAGCAGAGGGGGGAGTACTGTAACGAACCCCGCTCCTCTAGTTCTCCCCGCTTCATCGAGCTCACAGGCTCGCTCCCCGAGCTCACACGCTCACTCCCAATCACCCCCCTCTGGCTCTCATGCACGCTCCCAATCACCAGAGTATTAGTTTCACCTGTACTCCTCCCAATCACCTGGTTATTCGTTTCACCTGCAGCGCTTGTTTTCTCCCCTATATATATCACAACCCTTTCGTTTCACTCTTGTTGGTTATTGTTTAGTTTACCCCTTCGCTTTGCCAGCTCTAGTGTTCCCCTAGCTCCCCTGTCTATTCAACTCGCTTGTTTACCCGTTCTGCTATTCTGACTTCCCCGGCTTCGACTTTACGCTTTCCTCGACCACTCTTTTGTAGTTTTGCCCCGTTGCCATATCCTGATTCCCCGGCTTCGACCTTACGCTCCCCTCGACCACTCTCTTCTGGATTTGCCCTATTTGTACTTTTGCTTTGCCTGCAATAAACGCAGTTTGACTATACATTGTGACTGTCTCTTCTTGTGTGGGTGACAGCACTTCAGCGACAAATCTCAATGTTCTCTCTTTGCACTGTCAAGCAAGTAATAGCCATTGCTAAATCAGAAATCAGCATTAATAATTATTTAGTATTTAATAGCATTCAGAGTAATGGCCAGCATCATCCAATCACTGCTAACCATGTTCAAATAAAATGTAGCATTACAATTTCTGAATCTATTTACTGTTTAACATTGTCCCATGTCTGTCAAACATGTCGAGTGATCCAAACATCATCTGCAGCCTGAAACTGAACTTTTGATCAGATTCTAGGAGTGAATGCACTTATCTACATAGGAAAGTATTAGGATGTTCTCTCACTCCCTATTTAGTGAATGACTTAACCTCCAGTGTGTTGTATGTCTGCACTGGTCTCAGAACAGTTCAAAATGCACCTTATTTTCATCCTAACTCCATATAAAGACACTTTTGGATGAATGCTTTGATTCTCAATGTGATAATGCACAGTAAATATAGGATTTCTAAGGGACAATATTCCTATAGTCCTGATCGTGCCTTTTCATGATAAATCACTAAATTTTTTAAAATAACATATTGGATGAAACTAGATACTCTAAGCATTTTAATTAAACAGTTTCCAATGTAAAAACTTAATGAGGTTTCTTACCAGATGTACTGTAGTTTTGCTGGTGTTTCTCCCAGACAAAATCTGCACGAGGTTAATGCATTCAAGATTTGTTGCTGCCACTTTAACTGTGTTTGTGTTATATTAACTTTTTAATGGATTTAAAAATTATATATTTTATTTGTTTAATCAATAATAATAATGAATTCAGTTTGATTCAGTCTGAATTGTGAATCGATTTAACAACAACAAAAAACGATTCAAATGTGGATGTCACTGTTATGTGAAGAAATGGGGATAATGAAAATGATGCACTGTAGATGCTTGAAATCTTTGTATCTAAAATAGGACTGTATTGATAAAAGTGTTCTTTCTTCTGGTTTTTGTAGGCAGAAGCATCAGTCCTGCAGATGCAGGGTTAGTGGGGCGTGATGGTGCTCTGGAGAGGCAGCCGTTCATGGTGGCCTTTTTCAAAGTGAGTGAAGTCCATATCCGATCCGTCCGGTCCATGGGCAAACGCCGTCAGAACCGCAACCGCTCCAACAGGCCACAGGAGGCATCAAATGGAATGTCTCATGCAGGTCAGTCTTTCGCAGTTTTGTGAATTTCACATTTTGTGAACTAAAGGCAAGGCAAGTTGAATACACACTTACCTGTATGGAAGAAATCCATACAGTTACATTTACAAGAGAAGGTTGAAAGGGATTCTTTAGTGATGTTTTTGTATCTGATTTGGTTTATTGAGTCCTGATCTTCATAATCCTGCAAGTTAGGGATCTGGATTCAACAAATCTCTTTAAGACTCTTTTGAGAATGCATTTAGGAAGCAGAACATATGTAACCCTGGCATCCTGTATCCTGATGTGACATCTTATACCAGCACTGACACTGTGAAGGAGATCTGGATTCAACAAATCTCTTTAAGACTCTTTTGAGAATGCATTTAGGAAGCAGAACATATGTAACCCTGGCATCCTGTATCCTGATGTGACATCTTATACCAGCACTGACACTGTGAAGGAGTCCAGTGATTTTGAAGAGAATGTGAATCAGTATCGAATCAAATCAAATCGTGAAATCAGCACCAATAAACCGCCTTAAGAATGACACCATTGAGGATAAGTGTCAGAAGACTTGTATTAATTAAATATGAACCTTTCTAGTAGGGACAGTTTTCAGTTTCTCATTATCGTACTGGTTTGGGGTGGTCTTTATTCGGTGAAATTGGAGGGTCAGACAGCTAAGTGCTAATACCAACAAAATCCAGAACTAATTTTACATGTGAGGCCTCGACACATGGATGGCCTACAGGTGAATAACTTGAACAAAAGTTTATGATTTTCTGAAGTGTTATCAGTGCATCAGTGTTATTTAAATAAAATAAAAACTGTCTTTGCAATCTTTCATCAAATTCATCAAAACTTCTAAAACGACTTTCTCAACCCCTCCTCTACAAACTCCTGTCAAATAGAGACCATTTTTCACCATTCAATCAGTTCCTGGTGGATAAAACCATGTATTTGTTGTGAACTATCCTGTTTGAATATTAGAAAAATGCCAGATTACAAAGGTCAAATTTTATGTTGACTTTATGTGATTTGTGTTTGTAAATGACAATACATTCAGTGCATATTCACTACAGGCATGATGGAATTGAAACTCTTATTGGGTATTTTAAATGTTATGTCCATGTGTGTCAGACACTGCATGTTTCACTTGCTTGTACAGTAGTGCTGAAACTCACAGCTCCTAAACCTTGCACGCTATGTGTCCTGGATAAAGAGTCAAATCTTCATAATTTGTTCTGAAGGATTGGACTTTATGTAACCCAAAACAATCAGCCCCTCTCCCAGCTCTGCTTGGGATGTCTGGAGCATAAATATTTACATTTGGAGCAGGAAGTTGCGAAGCCGTTGTGACAGCGGTTCCCTCATGGCAGTGTTGAGCGTGCATGTGCTGCCAATATGAAATCACTCTTAGAAAAGTGCTCAGTGACCGCCTGTGAGCGCAGCACCTTGACCCATATTCAGAGGTTCACTATTCACTATATTTCTCAAATCAATCCTGATCAGGAAAAGAGTTTTAGACTTATGGGGTGAATCTCATGAAAGCAACCATAATGAAAATAAATAATTATAAGAAGAAATATCATTCAAAATGTATACCACACATATAATAAATTATTTGGAAATGCACTATAGACCATTTCAAGGACTGTTCTTTGGTGATGTCATTGTTTCATGAACATTTCCTGCTATTTAGCAGAGATGGGCCACTTCTATTAAAATGAATTGGAGAAACTGGAATGCCCAACTGCAGCCATGGATGTATAAAAAGAAGTCCCGCCTTACAGGTAAAATAGCCAATCACCTTTTAGATAAATAAATTGCTCAACTCAAGAACGCTCATGCGCATTATCCATACAGGATGGGGAAATTACGTTTTTTTAGCATAATCTGAGTTGAAGAAGCACAGTTTATTATACCAGTTGCTACAGAACGACACGCCCATGTAGCCCATGGTGACTTTTTCCCATGTGTGATGGTGCTCACCTGAACCCATTGAAGAGCCACATCACTGCTGCCTTCTAACACCTAGTGTGCCTCTCATAGGGAGACTGGTCTCTACCTGCTGGCGTCTTTGCAGGTCCAGGAACTGAGCAGGGAGAGTCTGGTGTGAGTAAGATGCGCCACCGAACCCGCACCGCGGAACCCTTGTGCAAGTTAGATGCGATGTCTGGGATTGGAGCATGTGTCGCGTCCGACGGGCCAGTATGCCAGGTCGCTGTTCCCCTCAAGTGCCGAGGCTCAGGGAAGCTGTGCCGCTCGATTGAAGCTGCCACCCCACACACTTCAGACCAAGGAAGGGAGTGTGCCATAGCCGCTGGGACCCTGCCCACTGTCACCTGGACCTTCCTCTGTCTTCACTACTCTTCCTTCTCACAGCCCTTTCCACTACAAAGGCCCCAGATTCCCCTGTGTTTTTGACATATGAAATAAATGCTTCTCCGAGGACTGATGCGACACCCACTCTGTCCGTCTCTCGCTCACCCCGCTATGGCGTCATTTTTATATCACCAGGACTTGAATTTGAACAAGCCTCCAAATTCATGATCTTGAAAAAATACTGGGTGTAATTGCTGATAATTTTAAATATTTGAAAATATTTTGTGTGCAATCACCTAAAAAAATACATTTAGGTTGTGATATTCAAGTTTTTATTATTCAAGTGTGGCTCGCTTAGAACCTCAACCAAGGTGGTACTAAAAAAGGTACCAGGTACAATCCACAGTGGAAAAGTCGAGTTGAGTCGAATTGTACCGTGCAGTAGAAAAGCCCCATAAGATACACAGACAACTGAAATGTTTAATTAAAGCAGAAACATAAGTTATAACTCTGTTCTCCCTCTTCATCGCTGCTTGAATTGGGTGAAATGAAGATGTGTCACCTGAAAGATAAAACTTTAGAGAAAGAAAAATAACATTTTGGCTCTGGTAAGTAAACAGCAGTAAAACGTTTGCTGGCTTTTGTCACATCCCGTGCAGCACACTGTCTGAAAGTAAAGGGAATTTTGGTCACAAAGGCAGCGTGATCATATGGTGATGTCACATGTAACAGGTCAATATGCTCATACATTACCATGATTTTTATTTAAATTTTTTTGGTATGTGCATGAATTGAGTGTATAGGAAATGAATATAGGCTAATAATACCTGATTAGTAATAGCTACAGGAAATGACAAAGAATACTTTATATGCCTCTGTATTGTTATTCATAAGTTTTGTGTGTGTGTGTGTGTGTGTGTGTGTGTTAATATTTAAAAGAAAATGTGAGGAAGAAAAAGACTGACATTTAAGGTTAAATGACTTACGTAGTGATCACTTTTCTATTTTGATCTTGCATGCATGTATTACATGCAAGACAAAAGAAACTCACGGAATACTGCTGTCTAATTTTAGGAAGGGGTATATTGCAAATCCACATATTACGGAACACTTCTGTAAAGTATATAGCTGGAGCCCAGATTTGTATTATCATGAAGGTAACATGGTCTGCCTGAAAATAAACATAATAAATAAGACTGACAAATCAGCAGTAGTCTACAAATCTACATATGAGGTTAGACTATCCATCATTTTGATAAAGATATTAAAAAGTGAGATGGCATTCTAACTAAAGCAATCCAGACTGATGTGAACAGTTAGGAACAGAATGTGTTGTACGTTCTAAGTTCACTATATTTTCATTTAACACTAGTACAAATGTGAAAGAGAAAGTGAAATATAATTATAATAAATATTATCAAACAGCCAAGATGTAACGATCTGGAAGGAAATCACGAGAGCTGGATCTAGCTGCTGCTAAGAGTGTAATTAGAAATAAACAAGTGCAAAATAATGGGTAAACACTGGAACAAATAAAACATCCACAATGGGGAAACAAGAATATGAAGGGGGCAAACATCTACGAAGGGCACTGTTCATACACAGGAGGTCAAAACACATAACAACTGACAAGGACTGAACAGAAATCAAGGCATTATATACAAAAGACTAACGAGTTAATGAAACACAGGTGAGGAACAATGGGGAACAGCTGGAGGTGATCAGAGCAGGGAATTATGGGAAGTGTAGTCTGGGGAACAGATGACCGGGGAGAAACACAAGGCACACAACAGTGAATCATGACACAAGACATGCATCACACTTACTGTGATGGTTAAAGGTGGCTGTTGTTTCAGTCAGCCATAGCTCTGTATTATTTCACTTATTTACAGTAACAACAAGAGGTAGATATCTACCTGATTTATATGACCTTGGATGTAATGATTAAACACTCTGTTGTTCTCTGAAGGCATAGAGAATATACAGTATATATAATCTTTTTCTTTTTAGATTTATTATTTAATACTTCGACTACAATTTTAGTTTTTTGTTTTCAGACTTGAGGTAGTTTGATTACTCGTTTCTACTGGTAAATGTACTTTGCCCATATCATTATGAAATAAGGTTCTTCTGTTAGGTGAAGGATCCAATTTACTGATCAAGTTGATCATTTCTTCAAAACACATTAATAAAACATTATAATAAGTATCCCTAAAGTATACCTTTTGTGTTTTCACAATGTTGTTGTCACAGATGTTTAAAATTAGTTTTGAGCTGATTCCATTATTTTGCAATTGTCCAAGAGAGAGATTGCTTGTTCATCAATGCTTGTTTGCTCTTACTTGCATTCCCGGATGTCATCCTCGAATTTTGCCACCTGAATTTCTCAACCCGTATTCAACAACCTGAATATTGAGACCTGAATTTCATGACCTGAAATCCATAACTTGAATAAAAAAACTTGAATTTCACAACATTACTTTTTTTTAGGTGTATTCACACAAAATATTTTCAAACTTTTTCGATAACATCAAATTACACTCAGTCTTTCTTCAACATCATGACTTCGGAGGCTGTCTCAAATTCAAGTTCTGAAAAAATGATGGCATACCCTGCCACACAATGTTGTCAGATTTTACTGCTTATATGAAATATGTTCTTTGATCATAATCTCGATCAAGTAGATAGGAGCTGCACTTGTATGACATTTGTTTACACAGAAAAATAGCTGCCCAAACTGCCCAAGAGCCTTCCAAAGATGACCAACGAGTGGACTGACTTACCTTGAAAAAGAGACTTTGTTGAAAGGATCCAGAAATATGTTTGGACCGTTCTAATTCCTTTGTTTTTGTTTACATTCTTGAAATGGTCTATAGTGTGCTGTAATGTCACGATCAAGTGATTGTTTTGAAACAGACCTGATAACTCAAATATTCTCAAAGAATCAAAAATGTAATCAGAATCGAATTGAGAGCTTCATCAGCTCTCAGTTAATCAGGTTTGAATATCAATTTGATTGCTGATAAACATGACTTTTCCAGAGTTAATCATGATTAATCACATATTTTGAAAGTGCTGAAATTTGACTATATTTACTTCTTTTGAAAATGCATTTAGTTTACTTCTAGGAAAGAAAATAATGCTTACTAACATGGGTGGTGGACTAATTGAAAGAATCAGTCCCCATAGTTTGAGTATTCATTGCAATGAACATTAAATAATTTAAACTCTCATCTTCCACAATATTAATATGCCAGCAGGCTGTGACCATCCACTTTATTACAGCAATTGTGAAACTGCATTCACATGCTTTGTGTCAGGATGTCAATGCTTCGTCAAGCATAGATTTCGGCTTGTTTCTCATCACACCCTACCATGTGCCTTCAGAACAATCATGAGGCACATGTAATAATGTATTAGACTTCTGAATTATACTTTTGCATTCTGTTTGAAGCTTTAAGAGGTGGTCACCAGTGCTCCATCTAACTTTTGTTCTTGCTATGCAAATCCTATTTCTTTTAGGCAGATCCTTCGGCCACCTGAGCAGAATATTTGGAATTAAAATACCAAAATTTTAGTTGGTAACAATACCAGTAAACTTTCAAAATTTTTGATATTTGAAAATCAAGTAAACAGTAAAAATGGATAATATGTAATTATGCTGTTGAACAAACTCATAAATAAAGAGCAGTCTGTGGCTTTCTTTTCAATATTGTTGTTTATTGTTTTCCCACACACTTGAGTCCATCATCTCACGGATGTTTTGGAGGGAACATTGGTGATCACTATCCAATGATATTGTATGACATAATTGAGCGTGACATTTTTTCTAAATTTCGCCATTTGTCTACTGAAAAAGAAAGAAAAATTTAGTTTAGAACAATATGAGGGTGAGTAAATTATGAAGGAACTTACATTTTTGAGTTAACTATCCCTTTAATTCTTATTAGACGCTCATAGTAAAAAAGATTGTGTATAACATTGTTTGTGTTTTTTTTGTATTTGTAAGTCGATTAATTTTGATTTGTATAGTGCTTTTCACAAGACACATCATTTCAAAGCAGCTTTACAGACAATTATTTGCCCGAGGGAATTCAACAAGCATCTCAGCAGAGTGTCGCCCCTCTGCCAGACCTGTAATTACCCCACAACTGTTATTAGCTGCTGGCTTAAAACGCCTGACCACGTTAACAGTATCGCTTAAAGGATTATAATAACATGGCAGTGTCCAGCGATGGTTTTTATCTCCCCCTCCCTCGACCCTCCTTTTGTTTACCATTGGTGTAATTAGACATGGGCGAGTTCTGCGGACAGAGCTTTAATAACCGCAGCAATGAAAGACAGGAAGAAGATAAAGTTCACATGGACGCAGACAGCACTCACATTCTCTTTCAAGTGATCATGGGAGTGGAGTGAGCAAGCGTCCCTGCTTCAGCTCTCTCCAGGATGGATGTTATTCCATGTGGAACGTCGTGTCCATTACTCCAACATGCCGTCAGCAGCAGGAAACTCATTGTGTAATTGCATCAGTAGAGGACAAATTCCAAGAACCTTTTCTCATTTTTATTTACCATTGTGTCCTTTGGTCACAAAACCGTATATTTACCTTTGCATTTACTGCATATCATTGAATAGTATTTTGACGTTTTATTTTTCTGGAGCAGCTGCCCCTGCGACCCGACTTCGGATAAGCGGTTGAAGATGGATGGATGGATTTTTCTATGTGATGTTCAAGGTGTTGCATCCATTTGTTAGTGGATAATTCTTACCATTAGATTAATTTAAATTATTTTTTTTCCTGATCGGTTTAACATTGTAGTACATAATACGTTTCAGATAAACACGGCCCTAAATGTCACATAAAAATAAAATGGTAACACTTTACACTAATGTTCGCTTTGTTAGGGGCTTAGAAAGGTGTTTATTAATTAATAAGTCATTTACAAATGCATTATAAATCACTGATATGCATTTATAATGTGAGGTATAATGGCTCACTACCCCTTTATAAAGCTTGGTTGGTTGGTCACTTTATATATCAGTTAGTCATGACCTGTTATCTTACGAGTGGCCTTTTAAACAGAATACGTTCTTTTGTGGATCAAACTTTACGCAAGTAAAAAGTCTAGCTATATAAACTACTATATTTTTCAGGTTAAGAATTGAGAAACATTTTTTATCCCCTTTGGGGGGAATATGGAGAATATGCTGTGATACAAAGCTCCAAAGTTGTCTAGAAAAGAACAAGATTTTAGATAACCTGGTTCAATGGAATCACGTTATTATGCCTAAAATGTAGCTAAATTATTTTTACGTGGCTTGTTGGATGTATGGCGGCAGATTCCTAGTTAAATGTACCCTAGGCACTACAACAACAATTACTTTATTTCACTTTCACACAAATTACAAGTAAAATGTGTTCCATTTTTTTGTCCCCCTTTTTTTTTGGAATGCCCAATTCCCACTACTTAGTAGATCCTTGTGGTGGCAGTTGTCTCCGCTTCTGAGACCGTCAATATGCGCATCTTATTACATGACTCTTCGTACATGACACCGCGGAGACTCACAGCATGTGGAGGCTCATGCTACTCTCCACGATCCACACACAACTCACCACACGCCCCATTGAGAGCGAGAACCCCTAATCCCTAGTAACCGGGCCAATTTAGCTGCTTAGAGACCTGGATGGAGTCACTCAGCATGCCCTGGATTTTAACTTGCGACTCCAGGGGTGATTGCCAGCGTCAATACCCGCTGAGCAACTCAGGCCCACTAAGGGTTCCATTTATAAAGAAAACGAATTGAATCAAATAACTTTCAAAACATTCAGTTCCATTAGAGATTCTTGAAGATCATTCTATTGCCGATGCAGATGGAACATGTTTCCAGCATCGCTACTGAATCTACAGTTCTGCAGCAAAATACATTATTATTTAGTCGAGATGTGAGTGACTATTGATTCTCAAATCAAAGTGCTTAAATCAAATATAATAACATCAAATCTCACTGATTCGACACAATAATGGGTTTGAACATATTTGCCACATTTTATTCAATGCTTTACTTTATTAATATGATTTCAGAGTAAATAATAATTTTAATCTTGTTCAGTTCATCACACAAAATGGTTTTATCACTTGGAATATAGTGCATGAGTCGTATTGATTACTTTTAATAAAAAAAAAAAAACGTTTTTTAATGTTTTGCCTTTTTTCTAGCTTGACAGGCCAGAGTCACTAATACAGTATGGAAAGTAAATCATGTCAAGACTTTTTTTAAAAGACCTTTTGTGGACCATGGAAGAAAGAAAGTCTTGTTTCGAGCTATATTAGATAGAAAATGTAAATGTTAAGTGAAATTGAATCAGAAACATGATTGTTAAATACGTTTCAATTCCCATCCCTCCATGTTAAGCAGATGGGCAGTCTTCAGTCAAGGGGCAGTGGAGGCCCACATGTCCCGCTTACAGCAGTAACTGTGTGGCATTAAATTTTACAGACAGGAAGAGAAGTGCTTTATGAGGTACCACAAATCTAACCTTTACACTCAATGAAACTTCACACTAAATATCTGCTGTACTCCTAAAGAGCCCCTCACTGTAAATACTGGCAGTAAATAAAGGAAAGGCAGAGCTAAACAAAATCTGTGTGTGAATGCAGTGAAGTCAGTGTGTTTACATCTGAGCATTTGTTTGTGCATGTACGTTCTTGTTTAATACAAAGACTCGTCTCATATGTGGGTGGGATGAGTCTAACGAAAACATTATATTTCACCCCATAGTCAATAGAAAAAAAGATGCATTAATAAATTCATGTTGTCTGGACAATATGTGTTCAAAGATGGCATGTTCTTTAAAGGTTTTGTGGGATTCACCTATTTAGCTCCGTTTTTCTGTGGCACTATTCTTTCAGAGACATATATACAGTATGAGTGTATGTGAAACTAATGTGTGTGTCCAATTCTGCCATTGTTGAATGGTATTTGGCCTCATTCTCAGGCCTGTTGTGAGATGTAGAACATTCTAGGCTATAAATGTCTCTGTAGGGGGTCTGTGTAGGACAGGTTCAGTGCTCGGGATCAGAGAGGAAGGACCCCTGCGGGAGCGGCTAAAAGGCCGCTGGGGAGAGCTCAGGGGCCACTCCTGCTGGCGGATTTATCTCAGTAAATATTTAACCTAGTTCTGCCAGACAGAGTGAAAGAAACACAAGAAGGGGTCCTACTTTGGGGGGCTACAGAACAAGGCCAGAGATTTCACACCATATACTGAAGTGGCTCTTAACACCTTAAACAGACTTCATTTGATATAATAATCTGTATCAACTGTGGTGACATTTAACTCTTTCAGCTGTTAAAGGGTTAGTTCAGCCAAAAATGAAAATTCCCTCATCATTTACTCACCCTCATGCCATCACAGATGTGTATGACTTTCTTCTGCTGAACACACATGAAGATTTTTAAAAGAATATTTCAGCTCTGTAGGTCCATACAATGCAAGTGAATGGTGACCAGAACTTAAACACTCTAAAAAGTTCAGACAGCCGTAGAAAAAGTAAATTACTGTCTTCTAAAGGATATGATCACTTTGGGTGAGAAACAGATCAATATTTAAGTCCTTTTCACTTTAATTGTTTACTTCCCATCGCTCTTCAATGCAGATCCATGAGGGGAATCAGTTCATGCTGCCTCTCGCGTGACATAAGCGCGCTGGCATATTCAGGCGAGAACTGACCGGAAGTGCAATTCGATTTGTTTACAAGAGAACGCTGTTCACAAGCACATTTTTATTACTTTTGATAACAATCATTTTGAGGGAGTCGTTAATTTTTTAAATGCATATGCCCCTGTTTTAACTAATTTGTCTCTTTTGTAGTAAATTGAATGCTCTTAACTAATAGTAACTTTTAAAAAAGAAATATTAGCACATTATAGGAATTATATAATTCAAATTAGGTACAATATATCTTAGTGTAATTACATATTTCACTTCTAAATCGGTCTGCCTTGACAAGTATGATCTGTTTCTATAAAAAGTAAATCACTTGAAAAAGTCTGTAAAACTCTGTAAAAGTCTTCATAGATTCGGGTCAGTGTAGATCTACTGTAAGAAACTCTGCTTGTTTCACGTACACAAAAAGTCATTCCATTTACATTTACTCATTTACCAGATATGTTTACCCGAAGCGACTTAATAAGAATAAAATTCGTACAACACAAGCGATTCATCATAAGGAGAATATGCTGTGATACAAAGCTCCAAAGTTGTCCAGAACAGAACAAGATTTTAGATAACCTGGTTCAATGGAATCACGTTATTATGCCTAAAATGTAGCTAAATTATTTTTATGTGGCTTGTTGGATGTATGGCGGCAGATTCCTAGTTAAATGTACCCTAGGCACTACAACAACAATTACTTTATTTCACTTTCACACAAATTACAAGTAAAACGGCAGATTATCAGAAACACATAAAGCGTTTCACCCTTTTCCTCACATCATACGTTATCGTATGAAATCTAAACACTTTTATTAATAAAGGTTAAGTTCCTATAGCGCATGGCTTGTAAGGTGATAACTTTGAACAGTTTGCATTACATAACCAACTACATTTACAAACTTGTTCAAGTGTGATCAAATCACGCAGTTGCTCAACTGATAAAGCATTGCACTTGTGATGTAAAGATATGAGTCCTGTAGAGTATGCAAGTCGACACATGAGCTGAAAGAGTGTTAGAAGCACCAAAAAATCATGTGGCTGCTTCAGCAATATTTTTCATCTCACTGTAAAGCAGTTCACTGGAAATAGAGCCGAAGCCATTTGTTTTGAGAATAATGGCTGGCTGATGAAGTTATTGGCTGGCAAGCTGGCTCAGCCAAAACCTAAATGGCTGCTGCAGCCGCTAAACTTTTCATAGCTGCAAATGGCTGAAGCTGCCACTTCATGTCTACAGATGTCTATGTTATACTGATTTACTAGATCTCAATATTTCCAAGCAATGCATGGCTTACACTATATTTCTACAAAATGCAATACAATGTAATAAAGAAAACACCAGATTTTACTTTCACAACGTATGTACATATTTATTTTGTAGTCTGTATGCTACTAAACATTTTCAAATAACCTACAATGTGTTGTGTTTAGGCTAAATGTATGTAGGCTAAGTTGTATACAATAACTTGGCATTATCATGTATGAAGCTTATCATATTACACCTTGATTAAGAACGCAAACTTTTGTTGAATTTATGAGAAATCTACAGACGCAAACAGACGTGTAGTAAAATAAAGACCTAAATGTGTATTTCAGACTTTTTTTCACCACAAGTCTGAAAGAAGACATGTTATTGAAGACAAATATCCAAAAATCTCAAAATTGACCAGTAAAAAAAAACCGATGTTTTTGCCTGCCGTGTCTCGCCTTAATATAAACACACTTATCAGTATTATTTTGGACAAAGTTTTGCACATTTCACTTCAATGTACACTGAAGCATGCGTCGTGAATTAGCAATGTGGAAACGGTGGTTTGTTACTGCAGTGATATCACGTTCAATGCTATAAATCTCTCCGTTCCAGAATATTTGGTTCATAACATCAATCTTTGATTCAGGTGTTTGTGCAACCGTGCCCTGAAGATTTAACAAAAGTCTGGGTAGGCCTAAGTTAAAAAAAAAGTAAGTAGGAATTAGGAAAGTATGTGAGAAGTGAGATCAAAATTACCTTGCTTTCTTCTTTCCGCCATTCCACCTCAGTGCGAGAAAAAAATGCATCGCTTCTTCTGTACGGAAAACGAGCAATTTTAATTGGTCGTCAATTCATTGTGAGTCTGTGTATCGTAGCAACGAGCACAAGACTGTGCTGTTATGAATCCAGTGGGAAAATAGATCTCGTGTATTGTTTATATATTTCGTGTGTGTATGTCTCTATGTGATAGAATTATTATTTGATGCAAATAATTCTAGCCGGCTCAGCCAAACTTTATCAGATGGTGGCTCAATTTAGCTTACGAAATTATTGGCTGGCGGCGGCTGAAATTCTAAATGGCGCAAATGGCGGCGCCTGGCGGCAGCTTCGGGGTCTAACTGGAAAGGAGGAGGTGAGAACCGGCCTGGCGATACAAACAATATTTTAATGATTAACTTAAACAAAAGACAAACACATGACGGACATGTCCGTAAAAGATCTCTCTCTCATCGCACCACCGTCCGCAATCAGCCTTTATCCCTCTCGGAGGCTTGATTAGCCTGATTAAGGGACCGGGTGTGTATAATCACAACCCGGCACCCTGTCACATTCACTTTTTCTCTATCAGTTAGGTTCAGGTGTAGGGTTTAGGGTAAGGAGGTCGGTTTTGTTCATTTAAAACTCAATAGAGCATTAACCTTAAAAACCTCATCTGTTTGGGAGAACAGTTAACTTGCTTTTACATAATTTTGTCATATATTTTCATGTGATCAGGCTGATTTTAGAGAGGCAAGTGTAAAAGAATGACAGTAAATAAGAGAAAAGAACAGCTCTGCACAGTGATGTTGTGTTGACTATTCAGTTCACATGGGACGATAAGGAATCCAGTGACTGAAGATGGCTTTTGTTCATCCAGGCCGAGATACCCCCAAAAAACAAGGCGAGAAATCTGTGTAGAGACCATGGAGTCACCAGACTGGAACAACAGACTGCATGTCATCAGCATAGCAATGTTAGGAAAGCTGTGTGCCTTGCTGTAGGTCTGCTGTACCCCTCCTCTCCAAGAAACCTTAATACCTAGTTCAGAGACATATTCAGTTCAGACACAACCACGAGAGCATGAGCTAGATGTAGAAGCTAGGTTTGACAGTTGACTGGCACTCTGTGAGGTGTTACAAGACTTTGGTGCATGCTTGAAGAAAACTGTTCTTCTCTTAATGTGTATCTTGCTAAAATAAGCTGATTGTACGTACTTCCCCCAATTATGTGCTCATAAGTGAAATTCTCGTAAATGAGGTTTGTTGTATTCGACATATGTACTGAACATTCAAACAACTACATTCATTTAGAAAGTGTATATTTATTATTGTGTATTTTATCTCAAGTTTTTGCTTCAGTTTGTGGCAGGATTTCATTGTCATGGTAAATCAACCTATCCTATTTTATTGTGTATTTTATGAGAGCAGTAAATTCAATTTGCTTACATCATAATGTCATTACAGAAATGAATTATGTCTTTCATTAGGGAAGGCGTAGCAGCCTGTTTGAAAATAAAACAAACATTACAACATCTCGTATGCTCTCTGACAATGCAAGCAAAACTCTGTATAAGTGTGTGTTGAGGTGGGTTTGGTCAAATGGTTTAGACATGGTACCTTTCCTAACTCCAGCCTATATAATCACTTGTCTTGCATGGCACTTGTTGTGGTTAGCAAGCCCTCTGAATGGCCAAATTGCTGCTCTTTGTGGCGGGAACTCAGAACAACAGGAAGGGATTCTACTGCTGGCCTGAAGTGATATCATAGACATCTCTCTCCAATCTCACTCTACTGCACTTAGCAAAAATGACAAGAAGAAAAAAAAGTGTAGTGTATGAGAACAGCAGTGGAAAGAAAGAATGTGTCACACTTTGACTTCAGAGAAGGAGTCATAGCCAAAGATGACCTGCCCCTTCACAAAACACAAACCTACCTGCTGCTGACATGAGGCTCATAGGACACAGGGGTGGAGCAGAACAGATCAACCCAAATAACTGTACTAAACCCGTACAAATTTCTATCCTCCATAAAACACAAACAGAGATGTCAGGCAGAATGTGAGGGAACACAAAATGTATTGTGAGGGAACAAAACACTTATTGTGAGGGAACAAAACTTTTATTGAGAGAGAACACAAAACATATTGCGTGGGAACCCAACACTTATTGTGAGGGAACACAACACCTATTGTGAGGGAACACAACACTTATTGCGAGGGAACACAGGATTTATTGTTAGGGAACCCAACACTTATGGCGTGGGAACCCAACACATAGTGTGAGACAACACTTATTGCGAGGGAACCCAACACTTATTGTGAGGGAACACACCACTTATTGTGAGGGAACACAACACTTATTGTGAGGGAACCCAACTCCTAATGTGAGGGAACACAACACTTATTGTGAGGGAACCCAACACTTAATGTGAGGGAACCCAAGGCTTATTGTGAGGGAACCCAACACTTAGTGTGAGGGAACACAACATTTATTGCAAGGGAACCCAACACTTATTGCGAGGGAGCCCAACACTTAGTGTAAGGGAACCCAACACTTATTGCGAGGGAACCCAACACTTAGTGTGAGGGAACCCAACACTTATTGCGAGGGAACCCAACACTTGGTGTGAGGGAACCCAACACTTAATGTGAGGGAACCCAACACATAGTGTGAGGGAACACAACATTTATTGCAAGGGAACCCAACACTTATTGCGAGGGAACCCAACACTTGGTGTGAGGGAACACAATACTTAATGTGAGGGAACCCAAGACTTATTGTGAGGGAACCCAACACTTATTGCGAGGGAACCCAACACTTATTTCATGGGAACCCAACACTTAGTGTGAGACAACACTTATTGCGAGGGAACCCAACACTTAGTGCGAGGCAACCCAAAAGTTATTGCGTGGGAACCCAACACTTATTGCGAGGGAACCCAACACTTAGTGTGAGGGAACCCAACACTTAGTGCGAGGGAACACAACACTTATTGCGAGGGAACCCAACACTTATTGTGAGGGAACACAACTCTTATTGTGAGGGAAGCCAAGACTTATTGTGAGGGAACCCAACACTTAGTGTGAGGGAACACAACACATATTGCGAGGGAACCCAACACTTAGTGTGAGGGAACACAACACTTATTGCGAGGGAACCCAACACTTAGTGTGAGGGAACTCAACACATATTGCGAGGGAACCCAACACTTAGTGTGAGGGAACACAACACTTATTGCGAGGTAACCCAACACTTATTGTGAGGGAACACACCAGTTATTGCGAGGGAACCCAACACTTAGTGTGAGGGAACACAACACTTATTGCGAGGGAACCCAACACTTAGTGTGAGGGAACTCAACACTTATTGCGAGGGAACCCAACACTTAGTGTGAGGGAACACAACACTTATTGTGAGGGAACACAACACTTAGTGTGAGGGAACACAACACTTATTGTGAGGGAACACAACACTTATTGTGAGGGAACACAACACTTATTGCATGGGAACCCAACACTTAGTGTGAGACAACCCAACAGTTATTGTGAGGGAACCCAACAATTAATGTAAGGGAACACACCACTTATTGAGAGGGAACACAACACTTATTGTGAGGGAACACAACACTTAATGTATGGCAACCCAACAGTTATTGTGAGGGAACCCAACACTTGGTGTGAGGGAACACAACACTTAATGTGAGGGAACACAACACTTATTGTGAGGGAACCCAACACTTATTGCGAGGGAACCCAACACTTATTGCGAGGGAACCCAACACTTATTGCATGGGAACCCAACACTTAGTGTGAGACAACACTTATTGCGAGGGAACCCAACACTTAGTGCGAGGTAACCCAACAGTTATTGCGTGGGAACCCAACACTTATTGCGAGGGAACCCAACACTTAGTGTGAGGGAACCCAACACTTAGTGCGAGGGAACACAATACTTATTGCGAGGGAACCCAACACTTATTGTGAGGGAACACAACTCTTATTGTGAGGGAACCCAAGACTTATTGTGAGGGAACCCAACACTTAGTGTGAGGGAACACAACACTTATTGTGAGGGAACCCAACACTTAGTGCGAGGGAACTCAACACTTATTGCGAGGGAACCCAACACTTAGTGTGAGGGAACACAACACTTATTGTGAGGGAACACAACACTTATTGCATGGGAACCCAACACTTAGTGTGAGACAACCCAACAGTTATTGTGAGGGAACCCAACAATTAATGTGAGGGAACACAACACTTATTGTGAGGGAACACAACACTTAATGTGAGGCAACCCAACAGTTATTGTGAGGGAACCCAACACTTAATGTGAGGGAACACACCACTTATTGAGAGGGAACACAACATTTATTGTGAGGGAACACAACACTTATTGTGAGGGAACCCAACACTTACTGTGAGGGAACACAAGATTTATTGTGAGGGAACACAACACTTATTGTGAGGGAACCCAACACTTACTGTGAGGGAACACAAGATTTATTGTGAGGGAACAAAAAACTTATTGCGAAGGAATGCAAAACAATTTAAGAAAATCTTGTTCAGATCTCATTCATGCATGTCTTCAATACTAAAATTCTGATTTGGAACAATGCTGACAAATTTCTGGGTGAACGCTTTGTTTAAGACAACTGGAAAACTATTAAGTTAAGTTATGAAAAGAAATCTCATTCCATAAAATGTTTTTTTACATATTCTGTTTGTAATATTTATACTGTAATCTATCTGATGTTAATGTCTGTCTTCTCTGTGAATGCAGATTACAACAGCAGTGATCAGAAGAGCGCATGCAGAAAGCACGAACTGTACGTCAGTTTCAGAGAGTTGGGCTGGCAGGTAAACATCAACACATACACACAAATAAACAATATTACAGATATTAGATTGGAGTGCTATTCAGTGGCCATCAAGTCTTCTCACCTAACTCAACCATTATATGGTATTACAATACAAGAATAAGTGTTGAACCTGTTTTAAAGATTATTATTTAGTGTGGGCAACCCCGTTCATCTAGACGTGTCTTTTTTTTTCCAGGACTGGATTATTGCTCCTGAGGGCTACGCAGCAAACTACTGTGATGGAGAATGCTCTTTCCCCCTAAACGCTCATATGAATGCTACTAATCATGCTATAGTACAGACACTGGTGAGTCCTACATTTTAAAATAAACACCAACCCTTACAGAGCAAGTCATTTTAGCTTTTATTTCACAGTAGAGTATTTTATAAACTGCTGTGTTTCTATTTAAATGAATGGGGTTCATTAATCACTAATAATACATTATTGTGATTAAGTCATTTTGTGTTTATATTCATGACTGTAATGTCTTGACTGACTTGTGTTGTCACTTTCCTCAACGCTCTGATATGTAAAGAATGGTGCTACCCCGAGTTCTGTCTCAAATTAACCAGTTACCATAAAGTCCTCTGCAAGAACACTTTTCAGCTCTTCATGTTCATTCACAGCAGATATCATATAATAAATCCTGATGACCTTAAAATCATACTGAACATTATCTACATAGGTTTATAATGTTGACAACTCCTTAATAAATGCTTCACATGTGTCCATTTTACATTAAGGTACATTGTCATAGGTTATAATGTTGAATAAGTGTTATTAAGCATTTATAACATGTGAGGTAAAATCGTTTGAGGCCTCTTGTGGCTTATTGCTTTAATATCATTATCTATTACTGTATCATGCTCTCTCTTTTTTTCAGGTCCACCTGATGAATCCAGAGAACGTTCCAAAGCCATGCTGTGCTCCCATCAAACTACACGCCATCTCTGTGCTCTATTACGACGACAACTCCAATGTCATTCTGAAGAAATACAAGAACATGGTGGTTGCGTGCTTGCGGCTGTCACTGACACGAGAGCCGTGTTCCACCCGCCCAACCACTGCACTGCTGAGAGACGGAGTATATGTGTGTGAGAAATACTGATCAAGAGAAGTTTAAAGACATGAACTCATGTTTATGAACAAACACATATGTTTGAGAGAACAGATACAGTGAACGTGCTGCTTTTACTCATCTTCAAACACATGGCAAGTTCACATATGAAAACATTAAAATCGCCATGAGGATGTATAGATAATTCTATAAACAGAACATAAACCTGATGCCGTATGTCTAAAATAGACAAAACACACACAAAAATGTAAGTTATGAGCTAAAATTCAGTCTTTATTTAATACTATATTTTAAGAGGCTAAATCTTAAAAGAAGAGTGCACCCAAAATGAAAATTCCGTCATTATTTATTTACCATCTTCTATGAAATCTTGTACGTGTTTTTTATTCCAGTTTCTTTAATGCTTAATTAATTGTACTTTTTGTGATATTTCTAACTTGACAGATATGGCCAGTATGAACTTTGTATAGAAAAAAATTTGCAAAGATTCTTCAAACATTCTCCTTTTAATAACATACAGGTTTGAATCGACATGAGGGTGAGTAAATGATGACAGAATTCTAATTTTGGCTAAACTGCTCCTTCAAACTTAACATTTGAAAACGTCAAAGTAGTATATCTTGATGCACAGAAGTCACTGTTTTGTCATTTTCAGTCATGCTTAAACTTACTTGAACCCACAAGACCATTTTAGGACTCAACAAAATCAAATTATTTTGAGCTTCTCGATATTTGCTCTATGCTAGCTGTGGTTTGCATCGGTGAGTCAGAGCAAGCGTTTACACACTTCAACAGAACCCAAAGAACGGCTCCATTATGTTGGTGTTCTGAGGACGGAAACTGTGTTTGATGACGTCCAACACCACAGATCTATAATTTCCCATCTGCACCTGCACCTTGGATGGCTGAAATCCCAAAACTCCCACAAGACAAGATGAGCAATGGATAATTTCATGTTTTTGAGTGACAAAACCGTTTTCTGCATCATCGTCCTCAAAAGGGCTGTACATTTTCCAACCATCGCATGTCAATATTTATTATTTGTAATTTGGTCAAACTTTTAATGACCCTATACATTTACTTTTTCCACTGTGAGCCTTTTACATGGTACAAAAGTCTCTCTGGATGAGCTCTAGATCAGTGTTTTATCACTGTTTTAGAGATATCTTTTGTTTTGCCATGTTTATAGTCAGCATTACATCTGGGATTGGGAATTAAGTGTTTTGAACCATTTTGACACCAAATGATTTTAATGATGTTCTGTTCCGTTAACGGTATTGAAACATCTGTATTTTTCCACTGATGTGGATGGAAATATTGCGTTGCCAACTTTTGCCTCGGGAATATGGAACGGTTGAGCATTTTGAGTGCTTCAATACAAGAAAAGCGCTTTAAGTGTTTCACCTGCTCTAATATGAGACATCATGCCGCTAAAATACACGACAGCTGGCAAACCAGTTGTATGGACACATTGAAAACTAAACAAATTGTGCTTTGGTAAGACATAATTATGAGATTCTAAATCTCAATTATGAGAATAAAAAGTCAACTTTATTAGATGAGAAAATGATGATAGTAAATAACTATACATAAAAATTATGAATTAAATCCAATTTATGAGATAAAAAAAAATCCCAAGTATTATCATTAATTTAAGAGAATTTAGATTTTTAATCTCATTAGTAGGACTTAATATCTCACAATTTTTACTTATCTCACAATTATGACTTTTATCACAAAATGATAACCCTGATTCTGATTCTCGGACTTTGAGTCATAATTTATCAAAGCATTTTTTGTTTTTTCACATGCCGGAAACGGGCCTCCATAGTCATGCTGTCACGATGATAAGAGCACGTAATGTGCACGTGAATCAACTATCAATTTTGGAGTGTCTAATTTATCATTTTTGTGCAAGAAGTCCATGTGCAACTTTTCACATGACATGCCTCACAGAAAGTCAATCTTAAAGTATGTTTAGGAGAGGTTGAGGAGTGAAGCTGCTAGCTACAATAAATGTAAAATAGTATTTACCTGTTTTTTCTTCTTTTTGTATTTTGTTTTAAGAATCATAAAATTCCATTTACAAATGTATGTTCTTTCAAGATGGTGGACAATTGACATCTTCAATTTTCTTATAACTTGACAAGAGCATGCAATAAGAAACATCGTCACTTCCATTTTCAAAACATTGTCCATTCTTTCATTGTCCTCAAAATGACTAAATGAATTAAAACTGTTAATGAACCAGAATCGTTTACTTACAATTCCCATTCCTAATTCTATCCCATGCCTCGGGTAAACTGCTGTTTACATGTCTCAGTCATGTTTAGACATCTGTGTGTAAATACTTGTACATTTTACAGCTTATTTATTGCACTTTTTATGAACCATATACCACAAAGACAAAGAATAACAGAAACATTTAAACATCTATTTTTGGAAAAAAAGTAATTTTATTATGAAATTTTTGTACAAACCCCCCCGGGCAGTGTGTGTACCCCTCTCATAGAGACAGAAATACATTTTCTTTTTTCACTGGGGTCGGCTTGCCTCTCATAAAGATTGCAGTGAATATGTGTGGTTTGTCTGATTGCTTTTCCCTTCCTTCACTTTCAGATCCAGTAAAAGAGAAAAATAAACATCTCAGTGTGTGAACATTTGAAAGGAAAAATGCAAATGACATTTTGTTCAAATCAATAAAACCATATGTGAGCACTATCAGTGTTTCTTTAGCTAGGATTACCAGGCGCCGCTAGTGTCTGAATTTCACCATCAGAAAATGTTTTAGTCGGGTCAGAAGTAGTATTAAAATCATTGACTGCATGTGAAAGCTGTGAACACAACATAAAGACAAAAATGAGAAAATAATGAGATTGTGGACTCATTTAAACAACATAAAAAGGCAATTCTAAGCCAAAACAAATTATAATAATTACATTATAAATGTATCACAGGCCAAATAAAGCCATATCAGCGGTTTTAAGAAACAGATTCTACGGTATCATAACTTTTTATCTGTCACAAGCTCACTATAACTGAAGATGTGTTAGGTAAACCATATTTCTGTACCGTATATTTGAAATTTTCCATATTGCTGGGGGTGAAAAATAAAAAAAATGTGAAATGCTGTGGCTATCCCATTCAAATACCTTTAAAAGAACTTAAGGCTTTTGAAGAGTAAACCTCTCTGAAATGTTAAGCAAATGGCCTACCTGCTGGAAAAAAACAGCTTAAACCAGACTAAAGTGCTTTGGTGGTCTCAGCTGGCCACCAAGCTGGTTAGACTGGCCTGGTTAAGAGACCACTTAAACCAGATAAAACCCATCATAGCCAGTTTGGGAGATAACCAACCCAGCAAACAATTTTAGTCTGGCTTATGCCACTTTTGCCCCTTTGAACCAAGCTAATGAAAGGTACAACAAATACAAAACCATCTTTACAACAAACACGTTCAAAGTTTCATCAACAAGAGCACATATAGATAAAAAGTGCGGTTTGAAATTGTGTTTTGTACAGTATTTTACATTATAATGAAAAAAAAAAACAAAAGACTGCAGGTACATGATGTTGTTCTCTTTAAATAGTACATGGTCTCCCTGAGGTCACATGTTCTTAGTAGATATTAAGAACAAAGTAAGCTGAAATTCCTCATATAATTTACATGTACAAAATTTGCATCATAACCGATTGAATAATATGAAAGTTTGTGACATTTTCTTTAAACCAAACTCAAACTCATTGTTTCTTCAAAAGGAGGAAAAATTAATCTAAAGTACAAATACTAGTAATGTGGTTGTCCGTTACTAATGATTATGAACTGGTCCATGATCTGACAAGTTGCGCTGATTTACATTAGTTTTTCATTATGTGATATGCAGAATGGATTGTTTTCACCTGAGCAGATATGAGACAAATGAAAAACAAAAAATAAACAATAGCAGTCCGTTTGACAGTATGCTATATGGAGACAGATGTGTGTAGGTTTGTGGTGAGATGGAGAATGGGGGCGGAGCTACAGCTCATCTTTGGCCTGCTCATCTCTGGCCTGCTTCATCACAAAACTGTGCAGGCTCTCTAAGTCCCGCCCACCATTATGCTCCTCCCCCTGCTGCCCCGCCCGGAACATCAGGAGTGTTGGATATCCACGCACCTACAAAAAGACAATGAAATATTTATATAAAAAATATATAAAAAAAATTGTATAAAAAATACAAATTAATCAATAAATGATATATCAAAAGTGCATATTTGTCTACCATCGAAACAATGCAAGCTTAAAGTACATGTAACTTTGTGTTTTTACGGACAGCGTTAGCAGGGGGCAGTGAGCGCGCCTCAAACCTTGCAAGCCACGCAGCCAAATAAAGGTTGGGTCTCGTTTTGAAGGCTGCAGAGGTCGTATTTGTCGTCCGCATACGTCATCGAGGCTGTCTAGTTTCAGAAAAGCGAGTAGGACACTTGGAATGCCGCTTTCTAATGTGACCTTCTTTCACAGGAATTTGGAGGATGCAAGAGGTGTATCCTTCGTGGGCACTCACAACCCACAATTCTTTGCTTCAACGGAAATGTCTAAAAAAATATGATGTTCAAACGCAAGGAATGTTAATTCCCAAGTTGAAGTACCTCAGCAGATGGGTGCAGAGTATATAATATGTATAATTATATATGTAATTCAAATATAGAATTAGACTAAAAGTACACCGGTAAAATCTATTGTCTTTTCTCTTTACATTAGTATATTTCTCCTAAAATTTTACCTCATACATTCCCTTCTAAAGCGACTTTGTTTCCTTCTCACTCAACGCGCTCGTGCTTGTTAAAGAATGGTCTGATGTAATAGCAACCATGTTACATTATGCTTCCATTTATCCTACGAAGGATGTCTCGTTTAAGTGAGGCTTGTTTAAAGGAGGACGCTCAGTGTACTGCTGCCTTCAAAGGACATGTCCTACCTAGCAAGCAGCCTTCCAAACGAGACACAGCCAAAGACAACCGCTTGCACAGGATGCGCACAAGACAGCTGGATGAAGCACAAAACAATGCAGTGATCTCCAGATGCGATTTTCAAAAGTTTCAATTATGTTCAACTTGACACAGCATCGTAAAACATGGCATTTATGACACTGAAAACCAGCGACATGCTCCAAAAGTGTCCATCTGACTTGTATGGACATAGTAGGGGTTGGGAATTTAAAAAAATATATAAATTCCTTGATGAAAAGTAGATTAATTTAATTTAAAACATTACCCGTTAGGCTTAATATGCTAATACAGTGATGGACAGATATAGGAAGCTATATTTGTGCAGAGATCCACACAAACAGGTTCTCTCTCAGAGAAGTTTAGTCTCTTACTTCTTTATGTTCAGTCATTTAATGTACCGCTGTTACAATTCAAGCGAAGATGACAATATTGAAATTTATTACATAAACTTAATAACAAAATCGGAAGATATGTCATCAATATCTGTAAAATAATTACATTAGGCAACTTTGCCTAAAGGTAAAGTGTTGCAAAAATGAGTACACCCTTAAATAAATTCAAATTGTGTACAATATTTTAGTACTTAGATGTCCTCCATAACTTTTAAATACAGCTTTGACTCTTGATGACATCAAGTGTTCAAGTTTATGACATATTGTCATGAATATCCTGTTCCACTCCTGGAAGATGACCTCCTTGAGTACTCTGATTAATGGGGAGTGATGCTGGACTTGCACCCCACAGGTGCTCAAATAGGGTTGAGGTTGGATGACAAACCATCTTGTTTATCCATAGGAATTCAGCAATGGCTTTGAAATTATGTTTAGGGTCACTGACATGGTAAAAAAGTGCCCGACAGCCCAGGGTGGGGAGAGAGGGTTGCTTCTTCTCTTAAGATTTTGCTGAACATCTGTGAATTCATGTCATTGATGAAGTGCAAATCCCCCACACCTTCAGCACTCATAAATCCCCATACAAGAACTTTACCACCACTGTACATCTCTGAGTACCATGCACTTCCCACAGATACAGTACTTTGGGCTCATGAGACCAGCTTATAGATCCTCAGAGGTCTGCACTTTTATCAGTATGGGCCTTGGCAAAGGCTAAACAAGCTTTTTTTATGCTTTGGCTTCAACAGTGCCTTCTTGTGTGGATGACAACCATGTATTCCACTTCTTTGCAGAGTGTGTCAGAGAGAAAGAGCTGAATTTTTTTGGATTTAGAGGGGGTGTACTCATTTATGCTGGGTACTGTATATTCTATCACATTATATTATGCAATAATAAAATAAATTCTTCAATATTAATCGTTATATAATACTTTCTGATTAAACCCACAAGATCTTATTTTAAATCAAGAAAGACCTTTTCTTCATTTTTTCAACTCCTTAGAAATAGAGTAACATTAACACTTAGTGAATGTTGAATCAAAGAGCCGTCTGCATTCACTGAAATCCTCATATATAATGATATGCACTCAGTCTAAGCTGCAGTTCCAACAGTTCTGCACTTTTGAATACGGACAGGGACAGCCCTATGACTCAAAGGGCTCCAGTTACATTTAAACGGTATTTTAATCGATTGACAGCCCTAATTTACATGCGTTTCCATGTCTCAGATTGTAGTAGCTTACTACGTAGCCAGTAAGACAGCTCATTATGTTTCGTAAAGAATGTCCATATTTCAGAAAATTACTGAATTACAATTCTAATAAGTTATGTTGACCCCAATCCCTCAAACATCTACAATCCCCAATACAGAGTTCCTCCCACAGTTGCCCATCAGCACACAGCCCGAGAGAAGGTCAGTGTCAGACTCACAGAGAATCTGTTGCAGAGCGTCCTCTCCACAGTGCAGTCCACTTTAGCGATTTTCACGTCAGTCAGACCTGGAAACTCTTTCTTGGACAGATCATCCCATGTAGGTGCCAGATTCTTACAGTGACCGCACCTTTCACAAACACACAAACATCATGTGAGTCACACAATGGCACAGGAACAGCTCAGCCAATCAGGGACTGTCAGCTCTTTTGATTAGACACTGAGGAAGCACCTAAAATGATCAGAGGAACACATAGTGGAGTAAACTCTTGTATCTGTGAGGCCAACAAAATTACTGCTAATACATCATCGATATTTGATCCAGCAGAAATGTAAAAACAGACCATCCCAACACTTACCAGGGGGCATAAAACTTGATGAAGCTGAAACCGTTGGCTACAGTCTCATCAAAGCTGGTCTCGGTCAGCACCAGAACATTGGACTGAGAGGAACAAGAAAAATGTTGTTTTAGAGGCAATAAAGTTCCTACACATTAAACACTAGAAAAATGTGTTCCACGTTAACTACTCCGTGATAATTAGTCAATTGTGTAGTGAAATCCAGGTGTTGCACAGCAGGACGGCTCACAGAATCAACCCTTGAGAATTCTCACAGGCGATCTTATCCCGCTAAACTTTAAATACATCTCATTTGCCTTAGATTAGTTTCCTTAATTTAAACGCAAAATCTGAACATTGTTTAAGAGTAAGGTCATCATCAGTAAATCGTTTAACTATTAAACTGTTCTAATCTGTGTTTCTAAAAAAAAAAAAAAAAAAAGAACTATTAAGGGAGTTACTGTATATTGAGCGTTGTATTTTTTACATTATACCCAAGACCGCACCTTACTGGAGGTAAAATCACTGTTACTAACAGTTTCGAGAGGCTTATTGCTTTAGTAAACACCATCTTCACATTTGAAATGGGTAACAGTGCTTTGATGCGCTCGCACACAGGTTGCGGGTTTGCTGTTGAGACGTATACAGATCTTAACTGCGACATCTTTCAATAACAGTCTCTTTTCAAAGCCTGAATTACATTGGGAGATTTTGTAAAACAATTCGAGCTGACATGTGAAGCTCAAACTGTAAAATATCAGACTGAAATTATCCTTCAGCTGTTCGTTTCTAACATTGTGATTACAGCCAGAAACAGCACAAGGTGTGACACACTTTACCCCGTTTAACTCATATTTTTGCAATATTAGTCACCATGATCTGGCAGTCCATGTTTCTGCAAAGGATATTATAGTTTTCAATTAATTGAGTTTTCTACTTTATTTTCAATTACTCCTTGCAATTTAGTATTAGCTAATATTCACTCAGTGACTTAGTTTTAGTTTAGTTTTATTATTGTTTTTTAGTTTCATCTTCTAGCTGCATCCAAGTTTTTATTTCAGTTTTAGTATTTTAGAGCTAGCAAAGCTGATATTCAAATCATGTTTAAGGACAATCAATTCCTCATGATGGCAATTATTACCACAATCTAGATTAATGAAGGTGGGTTATAAGGGTATAAAATTGTAAATAATAATAATATTCTGTGTATAAAAAACTAAAACATTAATGCTCATTTTTATTTCAGATAGCTAAAGATTCATGAAAATATATTTTAATGTCAGTTTTTTCTTTTTCAATTTTGTTAGTTTAAATATATATATTATTTTTTTTCGTAAACACTGTTCTGAACAACAAAAAGACATGATTGACGAGTAAATGTGGATGGTCATGTGTGAAAGTTTTGAGGATCTGATGAAACACTTACACCACATTTTCATTTGAAATCTTGTTTTCAGTTTCCTAACGTCATCAATCTTCAAAGCCTATGGTCCAGGAATGCATTTTCGAAACTCTCCATTTTTGGTGAAAATGCATTGATTGTGCATTATTTAAGCCTTTCCTCCACACTAGAATGCCGTTTTTCTTCACCAAAAACAGTTTTGAAAATGCTCTCCAATACCACATACTTTGGACAACGATGAGGTTAGAAAACTGTAAATGGCATTTTCAAACAAAAACGTAATAGCGTGGATGTGGGCTTAGTTTTAAATGTGACCTATTATGTAAAATTCACTTTGACGTTTTTGTTTGAACATAAATGTTTTTTGGCAGTGTGTGTACACAACCACCCTATAATGATTGCTTATGATGTCTCGTTATCCAAAGCAGAAATGTCAAAACTCCGCCCTATTCTGAATACAGGGTGGGGAGCACCAGCTCATTTGCATTTAAAGACACACACACAAAAACAGCTCCTTTATATTCCCACCAAAAATTTGCATTTTTAACATGGTATAATAAATGATCTGTTGGGTATTTTGAGCTAGAACTTCACAGACACATTCTGGGGACACCAAAGATTTAAATTACATCTTGTGAAAAGGGGCATAATAGGTGCTCTTTAATAATATGCCCTTTTTTTGGATTGGGAGAAAGTCCTTTGAGTTCTGAAAGTCAGTTTATTTTCATAGTACAAAGAACTCAAAGATCAAGGAAAATGAAATTCTTCATGACCCCGGGAAACTTTTAGCTGTCAAACAATTCCAGAGTGGCAGACTTCCCTTTGTATAAGACAAGCTAAAAGACAAGAAAGTAATTAACAAAATAAAATAAATCTCTTTAAGCTCCCTAGCCACCGATCCCATTCCAACCCACCAACCCGCATACACATGTGCATCAGCAGGAGGAAATAGCTGCTCTGCCCATAATTGCAACCTCGGTTTGGAGATAAAGATTCTGCTGCTTGTCGTTCAAACTAGAGGTCTGCGCGGTTCTGTTTTTTCCATCCCGTTCCCGCATGTTTCTATCCCACACCCTAATGCTCCCGCTGAATTTTAGTCCACTTTCATCCGCTCTCTGCCCGCAGTGATTCTGCAATTGCTCACGTTCCGCATCCCCACATTTGTTTTCCACATCAAGCAAAAGCCATACAAATAGACAAATAAACTTGCCTGATGGTGATTTCTTAACACGTAAATTGACAATATTCTGAGTTTCACACCCTTTGATGTCACAGCGTGTCCACACTTTGCTCTGCCATTTTTCTAAAGGCTCTTTGACTTGCATAACCTGCTCTAATTTGATGCACGTGCTATATGCAAATTTTTACCTCGTATTTGCTGTATATTTTATATCAAAAATAATTTATTTATTTTTTTTGCATTAATGTATAATAATAAAAAAAAAGATATCCACATCTGATTTTTTGGCCAATTCTCTGACCACCCATTCCTTTCAAAACTCATGGAAGTACTGTCTTCTCCAACTTTCAAATCATAAATCTAATCCTGCTTCGCAAGAAATCTAATTGGGCCCTCTAGTTCAAACATGTGCTCATGCACCAACTAATCCATTCCTTATATTGTGCCAGACAGAGAAACACTAACTAAACCTGTATTGTGCACAAACTATTGTTTGTCAGACAGACCTCTTGTTTGTCGGGCTCAACACTGGGTGGGATGTTATTATCGTGGTCCTCCTCTGCTGCTGGTTCATCTTTAGATGCTGAAGCTTTCACAATATTATCCACAAACTCTTTAAATGAGTCCAGATCCCGCTTGCCTCTGTACTGATCCACCTGGAAAACAGAATATTGTGCACAGATTGTTGTTACGGTTAGAGGTGTATATATGTCTTTTAACAATTATTTGATTCAGATTATTGACTAAATATGATGCATTGTGAAATCTGAAATTGTCATGTTTCAGTTTTACTAAGAGATATATAATCGGTTTGTCTAATATCTTTTCCAGATATTTACACTTTTTCATCAGTTCATCTAAAAGTAGCACCCAACACCACCATTGCACCTAAACCTGACGTGATGCGATAAGATTCCAGCGACACACAATCTGTCTGTCCAGACCAGGTGCGATGCGACACCGCTATATAACAACATAGGATATATGAGGATAACTGACAATAAAATGTAGAAAACAGAACATTCTCAGATGAAACAGTCTGTTTATTGAACACAATTCATTTTCTCACTGAAGTGCCGTATGGGCTTTTTCTTTCTACAGCAAATCCCAAGGGCAAAAATACACAATCACACACATCCACAGGGCAGTTACATTATGAATCGCATCATAATTTAGTCTTGTATGATTGTTTTTGTTCACGCGGTACTCCTGTTGTTATTTTGCCGATCTCCACATGACAGGGCAGAGGAGAGAAAGTTAGAGTGAGCCGGTTTGTCTCCCCAATACCGTTGAATGGGGAGTGTGCATGTATGTGTGTGTGAGACAGAGCTCCGGCTGAAGAGAGCGAGACCTCTAGTTCAACATACGGTAGGTGTGTGACACCCTCGGTCAAAATCGGCTACTGTGATTCCGACTTTAATATACTATAATAAGAATACATTTTAGAGCCATGTGTTGACCGCTGGCTGGTGTGACGTAGCAGAAATAGAAACCACTCCAAAAATAGAAAGCCCTGTCGCATGTCATGGCAGGTTAGGACAAAAATCTGTTTATCATGGAAAATATACCTTTTATTGCATGTCGCCGTGTCGCGTCTGGTTAGGTCATGGTGTTACGCCAAAGTATTTTTACGGAGCCCCTTAGGAGACGCGGGGGAATTTATTTTCTGAAATATTTTTATATATCCCAACAGTATCCCCAGTTCAGCTATGGTATTTGCAATAAAACTATAGTAACAAAAACATTTGCCATGGTTATATTACAGTAGCCATATTTTAACCATGATCTGTAGTAAAATTATAGTAATGCAAGAAAACCAAAAATGTGGTAATCATTGTGTAAAAACATGGTCACTACAGTCATGGTTAATCTATTTTTACTGTAGTGAAACCATGGTTCATTTTCGTAAGGGAATTTTTACGTTTTAAAAAAACATGGTACTTGTACCACAAATGAACCATGGTGTTACTATAGCAAAACTGAAGTTACCATGTTTTGGGCAGATTATGTTAACTTTATTTATGTTTCTCTGTATTACTATAGTTTTACTACAAAATCATGTTTAAAATATGGTTACTGTAGTAAACTCATGGGAATGTAGATCTTTTTGTAAGGGACCACAAAACTTATTTCAGAAACTAAATTTCCTCTTCTAAGGGGCTCTGCAGTGTTTACAGATAAAGTATCATAGAATTTGAATGTGTTGTTTGTATAAAATATTAGAATTTGTATTATTAGATACAATATAGGTTTTGTAAAGCAGGCCATTCACATTAAGAGATTAGTGATGAATGGTATAGTTATTGTGTCAAAATGCTGACAACAAAACACTAATAAAAATTAAGTTAAATGCATATTGGTTATTGGACACTGAAACATCAAAATATCTGGGATCAGCTGTAAGTAAAAGTTTGAAATCTGGTGTGATAAATTTTTTTTGCTTATTTGAGAAATATATGCATAATACAATTCGTTTATTTTTTATATAATCCTAATTGCCTATTAAAAGGTAAATTGAGCAATTTTTGCACTATTTTCAAATGGGAAATTATGTTGTATTGAGTTATTGTCTTTTCATCATGATCCCACAATTCTACAACTATAAACATGAAAATTTGCCTAGAAGAAATGTAAGAAATGATGACAGATACTATTAAGGAAATCAGGTAAAGATGCTCTTACCTTCTCTCCATCAGTGAAGAACAGTAGTGTAGGGTAACCGCGCACCTGATTGTCTGAACACACCTCATAATGCTGCGTACAATCCACCTTAAACAATCAACAATCACAAAACAGAAATCCATTTATATACAACACAGAAAATGATCAAATGTAGCAAATCAACCATAACATCAGATAAAAGATTCAACTATCAATTATTGCAATGAGGCTCTCTTTCTCACCTTGCTGATCTTGATGGTGTCTGAGTGTTCAAAGCTGGTGGCGAGCTGCTCCCATGTAGAAGCCATGGCTTTGCAGTGACCACACCACGGCGCATAGAACTTCACAAAATGAGAACCTGCAGAGGACAACTACTGTTAAAACCACAGTTAGGTGACCCATGAGGGACAGCACATCCAGCGTAGCATCATAAACTATGTCAAATGTGTACTTGAAATGCATTTAGTTGCATTGACCAGACTCTATGTGTGAAGAGGAAAACAATGGTAATAATTCAACAAATCTGCATTTAACCTTTAAACTCTGGTGCTTTTTTGGGCTGCCCCCTGCAATTTTTCACATCCGAATTGAAAAGCACAACATTTAGACATACTGTGGACTAATTGATATTAGACTAAAGTCAAATTTTTCAGAACTAAGTCTCCAATTATATTGTATATATTTACAATCTTATGATGAACAGAAAGTTTAACTTTTTTTTTGTCCCAATTTTGTAGCCATGTAATTCTGGTTCTGTTTACTCTTATGTTCCGGCAAAGTGTTACTTCGTACTGCTACTTCTTTGCACATACAAGGACCATTTTTTTTCCCTCCATCACATTCAATCATTATTTTTAGATCTGAAATATAGGTAGTGTCTCTCTAACACATCTCACCCTTCACAGATTTGCTTGTTCATAGACATTAAATCTAATTTTCAGTTCATGTACCACCCCCATTGTTTCATTGAAAATCTCGGCCTCTGAGTGGACTAGAAGCTCAATCTAATGTCATTGGAAAGCTGAGATGTGACATATTATCATCAGTGGTTGAAAACATATTTATCCAATGATTTGTTTAGCATGCGTTTTCTGCTGGACTGCATATTTTGTTTTGGACATTTCAAATATAACATTGGCTTATTCACAGAAGCATGCTCACAGAAAAGTAAAAAATGGCTCATTTTGTAGAAAGCTGCAGAAGGTAAGAGCAGGTATAATGCTTGTGGCTACTTGGGGCTTACAGCAGCAGTGACTGCTGCATAAAAGAGACGTTTGTATTTGATATCTCGCAGAAATCATATTTCGCTTTGTGTTTGTTTTTTGAAAATATTTTAAACTGTGGTATTAAGGGCAACACAATAATCTGCATAGTTGCATTCCTGAGGAAGAGAGCTTTCAATTGATATATGATTTGTCAATTCAAGTGATAAGCAAAAGACTTTTATATTCAAAGTCAGGATCGAAGCCTGAGTGGACAGAAATTTGATGAGCTGCATCATGGTACCAATTAAGCCTTATTGGATTGATTTTAATTTGACAAACTGAAACCAATCCTCAAACCCTGAGTTTGTTCTGCGACCTTCATGGTACAGGTGAGTAATACCCAGACAGGGTACAGACACGATGAACAGATAACTCACAACAGTCTTATGATACTTACAGGAAATAATGAAGACACAAGTATGTTTGACATAGTAGAAAGGTCTGGAGTCGAGATACTATTGACGAGAACAAAGCGTGTGTGTGAAAGTGGGGTATATATATGCAGTCCTTGATTAGCCACTAATGATATGCAATGATATGGTAATCAGAACTCAGAGGAGAGTGAGTGCTGTGAGGAAGAGAGAAGAGAGAGAGAGAGAGAGAGAGACTGGTGGATCCGTGACAAAAGGTGCACAATTGAGATATATTACTATTATAATATATTATTAATATTACCATTTGTTTACAAATGATACATTATCACATATTTACCAAGGGTGCTTTTGGCGACCACTGTATAAGATGCATTTGAAAATAGGTTAGGCTATTAAAAAGCTCTTCCATTTTTACAGGGGCTCACACACAGGACAATCCTCACAATACTCTTTGTGCAAGTTCAGTTGTTCAACCTCCATTGTGCGTTCGCTTCATTGCAGATCAAAGTTATATTAATACATTTATTCTGTTGATGGCTTATTTATCTCAAATATATACTGTATACTGTACTGTTTAAAAATAAAAGCACTTCCACTGGGATTAGTGCTTTCATCTCTCGACACACACTTTAGATAAAATTTATATTAAGATCATATTTCTCGTCATATTTCCATCAACAATGTTTGAACTAAAATAGCTAAAATTATCCTCATAATCCCATTTTTGTAAACTGAATCAAACAACTCAACTATGTTGTGTGTAATTTAGCTGATGAGATTAACTTACAGATGTGCGGCAGCAAACAAAATCAAATCATCTGACAATTGAAAAGCTTCCAGCAAATGTAAGACTGTACCATTTCTTTATCGTCCAGCTGTTAAGTGATATTTAGTCATTTTGAATATTGAAGTTCAACAATACTAACAGAATCTGACATCTGGAATAGTTTTAGTGCTTGATGTGTCCGTGTTGCAGACATAAGATGCAAAAACAGACAGAAATGTAAAACCAGTACAAATAATTGTGTTGCCTATTTATTTTTTGGGGGGTATTTTGTGATATTTTACAAAAGTTTTTACATTTACATTTTTATTTCGTATTTATGATTATTTATTTTACTTTTTAAAGATTTATACGCAATAAACGCATAACTTGCACACACGCCCTCCCCTGCCCTTCAACCACTGTATAACAGCGTTCACCGGCGGTGACTGGCCCTTAACCAACACGGTGGTAACAAATTGCCATCAGAACTGCCCTACAGAAGAGTTTATTTACAAAGGCAGTGCGGTTGACCAGACACGAGCCAATCCGGAACACTAAAAAACAAAGTATACCTTAGCCTTAAAGGAGTCATGACATGAGGAATCAAATTTCCCCTGATCTTTTGACATATAAGAGGTCACAACAGAGCATTTGTTGAAACCAGGCTGCCAAAATGACTCGTTCTCTACTTCTTCCACATTGTGATGTCACACTCTAGTAGACATTTGTATCTGACCGCCTCCACAACAACACCTAGTTTACCTTATCACATCCGTAGCCCCGCCCAGTAGCAGTGAGCAGTGAGATGGCAAGTAGAGAGCAGGACTGTGTTTCCCAAAAGCATTGCAAGCTTAAGTTGATCGTAGAGACCACTGGCGCCAATCATAACAGTGGCGTTTACTGTCAAGTCTTAAGAGAAGCAGCACCAAAACAAACTGTTTCAAACACAGAATATACAAATATTGTATCAGTATTAGCCATGTTACCATATATTCTGAGTTTGATTGGACGGCACAGCCTTTGACATCAACAACAAAAGATATGGGACGTCTTTTTTTTTAACACTCCTATTTAAAAGTTGATTAACTTGTTTACTTTCCTATCCTAACCTTCTATAATGGCTTAAATGCATTTTGTTATTTGCATTGGGTTTTTCTTTTAACTGTTGTGTGAGACCTTATCAGAACACACCTGCAACCCACCAGTTGAGAACTGCAGGATACTGGTTTGTACACAACACTTGTTTTATAGGTGTATAGAGATTGTATTGTTCTAGTACTGTACCTTTAGAGATGTGTGATTTGAAGTTAGCGGCTGTGAGTTCATACAGGCCCTGTTTGGGTTCAGGGACTTTGGGTGGCTCAGGCTCGCTCTGAGGCTCCTGAAGAAGAATGGGTGGTAACAGAGAAAGAGAATAAGGCAATATGTAAGAATAAGTCACCCAGAAAACTTATTTCGGTAAATTTTTGTGATCGCACCTCAGGCTCCTCCTGCAGGATTTTCAGCATCCAGGTCTCCAGTGACTGCAGGTCTCTTGGGCCCTGATACTTCACCGCCTCCTGCTCCGGCTTATACAGCTTCAGACTACAACACACAACCAAGTTAATAAGTTAAAAGGAAACCCCAGACACTTTACGCAACATTACAGTCCGTCAATGAGTAATCACTGTGCACTTTCGACTTTTACTTGAGAACAATCTGATTGTGCAGGAGTAAAAAGCAGTGTAAATACTTACGTGGGGTATCCGCGGATGCCTTGTTCATTGGAGCAGAAATTTGTGTCTTTGGTGCAGTCAACTTTCACAACATACGCTGGAGGAGACTCCATACTGTTGTATTTCTCGGCCAGCTCGTTCCATGTGCCCTGGAGCCTCTGACAGTGACTACACCTGCACAGGACAAACACATTGATACACTTCTTTACACTATTATTTTCACTGTAGATACATTGTACGGAAATAGAATAAAGTGGGAATTGGACAAATAAGGTTGTCCGAGGTGATAAAAATTTGAAAACTTTAAAAAATATAGTTTAAAGCACGTGCCAAGTTTGCAGAAATGTAGTTTGTGTGCCCATATTATTTTCACAAATTTAAAAAACATGTCTTGCATTTTATACCAAAGGAAAAAAAAAAATTATATATATATGTATATATATATATAGGGCTGTCGATTTAACGCGTTAATAACGTGTGATTAATTTAAAAAAAATAACGCGTTAAAAACATGAACGCATTTAATTGCAATGCTTTCCCGAGAAATGCAAGCTTGTAGTACCACCTATTTACTCCAAAGGGCAGTAAGTGAAATTTCAGCTGTGTGAGCAACACAGTTTATTACAGTGAACAAAATATTAACAACCCTTCAGCGGACACACAACATAAACGTGCGTTACGTTCTTGCATCAAAACATTTGAAGGAGTGCAAATGTGAACTAAGGGAAAGATTGAGTATTAAACCATATTTAACTTGACACAGTGACCTAATCATTTTAATTTTATGACGCAACACACCCCAGACGCGACACAAGCATGTCTGACGCAGGTTGTACGGTCTTTACCTCATACATATTTAATTACCAACGAGGTTAAAGAGGTGTACCCAGTCAATCTTTATTTAAGAAACATGTTCCCTGAAATAGATCCACTTTGCTCCTTCTGTAATGCTGTAGATGAATCTGCCCCTTTTTTCGGAATGTGTCCACGCTGTAGTATTTTGGAGAAGATTTTGTTTGTTTGTACGTACCTCTATTTTAACTAGTTTTCCTTTGCTTTATAAAGATGTTTTATTTGGTTTTCAGTGTTTTGATAACTTAAGTTAATATTTTCTGATTAATCTGTTTATTTTTCTTGGCAAGTTTTTTTTTTATACATAAGTGTAAATTTATGTCTATAAAGCCCCTATTTGCACTTTTTTGTAAAGACTTGAAATATTATTTAAATACTCTTTGTACCTCCAACAACTCCAAAGCATTGAAAACCATTGCACTATGTAATGAATATAATGTCTTGGCATTATTGTAAAATATATCTGTAGTATTGTGTACTATGTATACCCCTGGCTTGTTTCTAAAAAAAAAAAAAAAAAAATGTCTGACGCAGGTGTAAATTGACGGTTCTTAAACAAGCCCTCACAATAAATCTCCAACTGATTGACAAATTCACTTGTGAAATGGATTGCTGTGAACTGTATGACAATGATTGACTTATGATCAATAATATGGTAGTAAACAATACATTGTATTCTAAAGCTGCTTTTTAAATGGTCTTATCAATGATTAACTTTTCCTCTACAAGAAAGTAATTTATTTTAATTATCTGAATATATATATATAATATATATATATATATATATATATATATATATATATATATATATATATATATATATATATATAATTTTTAATATTTAAAGATAACTATGTATAATTATTTCATCATTATATATTGAGTTATTGTTATACGATGGGCTTTCTCAGCAAATATTTGTATATGCGATTAATCACGATTAATTAATCGGGACACCATGTAATTAATTTGATTAAAAAATGTTATCGATTGACAGCCCTAATATATATATAATGATATTTTTACATTTAAAATATGAAGTGTTGTAAACATAAGTAAAAGATATTACAATACTTTCCTTGAACCTTAAATTTATGAAGTGGTATGTAATCATTATTTTCAAAAAAGTTCTTTCAAATATATTTACATGGTAAAAAAAAAAAGAAGTCTGGCTACTTGCATGTCGGTTACACCACATGACTTTGATTTGGTGGACAAAAGCTCTTCAAATATGAATCATATTTTAAAACAACATTGTTTCACTGCTTGTTTTTTTCCAGAAAAATATAAATCTCTTTTTTCAAGAATTTCAGCTGTTAATGACATTTTTATTTGAAATATAATTTACTCAACACGGACGACTAAAGAAAGTATTTCAATGGAGACATGTTATAACTGTTTGTCCATACAATGCAAGTGAATAGTAACCAAAACTCCAAAAAGGATTTAGGCGAAAGGCAGCATAAAGGTAATCCATAAAAATCCAGTGGTTTAATTCATGTTTTCTGAATGAATCATATGATCAGTTTTGAGTTAAAACAAATCAATATATAACTCCTTTTTCATTGAACATCTTGTTATTGCAGTCTCTTAGCATAATCATGATTTCAAGCTCAATTACACTTCCTAATGCTTAACGCATGCGCAGAGTGCTATAGTAAGTGTAATAGAGCTCGAATTCATGATCGCAAAGGAGAATGCTGTTAAGATATAAGGCGAAGGTGTCATGTTTTGGTCGGTCCTCATGCAAAAACAATAGTATCCCTTCAGAAGACAACGATAAACACCACTTATGGATTACTTTTATGATGCATGCTATATTTGGACCTACAGAGTCCTGGTCACCATTCACTTGCATTGTATGGATCTACACAGATTAAATATTCTTCTAAACATCTTTTTTTGAGTTCTGCAGAAGTCAGTCAGTCATCTGGGATGGCATGAGGGTGCGTAAATGATAAGAGGATTATAATTTTTTGTTAAACCATCCCTTTAAGGCCAGGAAACCAGTTTAGGCTGGTTTTGTTTCTTTTAAGCACTTTTATTAGTGGTGCATATTATTTGAAGATGATTGTTCTAACTAAAGGAGTGCAAAAACCTGCATGATACAGTACGTGCACTTAATTACTTTTAACAATATCACGAATGCACGGCATGATCCAGAAAGGATGAAGAGGAAATGAAGGGTTTATTATGCTGCAGTTATTATGGCTGTCCATGCTCTGCCACGTACACTAAAATAGTCACATGCACCGGTGTAAAATCCATCGTCGTTATTGCAATCACGGTCTGATATTCATACATCAAACATTGCGCTTTGTGTCTTCAGAAGAGTCTGTATGATGAACTTTACATTTGATCAAGAAACGGATTATAATAGCTGAATGACTGGGCATGTCTCTATAAATCACAACTTCGTGGAGTTCAAAGTTATTTAAAACATCACAACATCTCCTGCTCTAACACACAGACCTTTATTTCAATGCATTTACGGGTTCATAGTAAATGTATAGTGAGTTAAAGCGGTTTGATTTTACCAGGGCGCGTAGAACATAACGAAGTGTGGAGTTGTGGACACGGCATCATTAAACATCTCCGCTGTGTACGTGTGTTTGGCGTGCTCATTCTCCTCTGTGTCATTGTCGCAACAAATGCCCGCAAATAACACCGAGACATAAATAAAAGTTATTACAAACGGCGTCATGTTCATCAATGAACAGGCCACGATCCAGCTCCTGTGTAAATGAACGGGAGCGGTGACTTTAAATAAGTCTGTGAGAGTGTGTTAGCGCCGATCTTTAGAACATCCAGGAATCCGCTGCAGAGATCAGCAGCACATACTTGATTCAGCGCTGTATGTAGAGATCTGTTCACTGCGCAGGCGCACTCATCAAAGCTTTAAGCAAAGCTTTACATCCGGGGCACCGGTGTAACACACCAGGGTCTGTACCGAAGGCATGAGATCACTGCAGGGAAAAAGGCATGACTCGCCCAAAAATTACAATTCTGTCAATAACTATTCACCCTCGTGTTGTTTTTAACTCATATGCTGTTTTTTCTTCTACTTCTTCTGTCAAACCCAAATGGAGAAGTTTTGAAGAATCTTCACTCTGCTCTTGTCTATTAAATGGCATTTCATACTAGCCTTTTCCATAAAATTACCTGCAAGTTTCAAACTAGAGGTCATGTATAAAATGCCTTTTTCGGAAATACTGATCAATTTTGCACTGTCTATTTCTCTAAATGAAATATTGTAACGTTGCCATAAAAGATTGTTTCTATGTGTGAACCAAATCAAAGATGTATGGGTTTGAGAACTCAAGACGTAATTGGAGAACATTCAGTTAGTCTAGTCAAAAAAATAAATAAATAAAAAATCATCAGATTGGACATATAGTGAAATTATTAAATTTAGGATGAGGATATAAAGGAAATATTGTAGTGTATGATGCTCCACAACTAAAAAATGAAGTCATAAGAAACGGAGATTGCAAACAAGTGCTCAAAGTGGAGAAAACATGTAACGCCAATCACTTTGCACTCTTTCTTTCCGTCCAAGACTGTCAAGTCAAATCAAGTACATTTTATTTGTGTAGTGCCTTTCACAACACACATCGTTTCAAAGCAGCTTTACAGAAGATCAGGCATTAAACTGTATATAATGTCAATAATGTTGACGAATCATCATTGTGTAATTAGATAAAATACAATTGTTAATCGTGTTTAAAAATAAGTAATTAAATAATAATTGTATTAATAACCCCAGTGAGCAAGCTGTAGGCGACTGTGGCAAGGAACACAAAACTCCATAAGATGTAGATTAATGGTGAAAATAACCTTGGGAGAAACCAGACTCACTGTGGGGGCCAGTTCCCCTCTGACTAACATCATGAATATAATGTAAATATTACTTATGTATAGTTAAAGTCATGGTTTAAAATTATTAAACTATGTAAGTGTTAAGGGTCAGTGTTTAAACATAGATTTTGTTTGAACTGTAAGATTAATGACCAATATCTATGAAGTCCATACTGGATTAACTGCAGAAGTTCACATAGATGCAATTGTCCTTGTTAATTGGCTGATGAAGGCTTTTGTTGATAATTGTTAGTCTGCATTCCATTTCAAGATTGTAGTCTATCAATAGACCGAGGTGATGCAGGCAGAGATCAGGGATGTGAAACGCAGTTCAAACTGGCCGGTAATTCCGGTGAGGTTCGGTGTGGTCCATCCTAAATCCAAGGTTCAGACAATGGCATATGAAGTATCCCATGTCTTATAGTTGGAGTTGGCATCAGTTCATCCTCTGAAGTCCATCATAATAGACTGAAGTGATGTTTTGCTGGCACCAGCTGCATTTATTCATCATCATTCAGCGTCATGTAGCAGTGGAGTGCAACACGAAACAGGAATGTGCTGGATCCAGATCCAGGGAAACAAATAAAATAATATAAACATAGATGCCATTAAATTTATTGCAGAGTTATGAATCATGATCAATGTTTCTGGTTCCGGCAGACTAAACAAAAGCAGCCTAATTGTGGGTCGGAGGATAAATTAGGTGTATGTCTGGCTAAATATATGAGTCTTTAGTCTAGACTTAAACCGAGGGAGTGTGTCTGCATCTCGAACAGTGTTAGGGAGACTATTCCATAGGATCTACCTCCTTTTATGGATTTTGATATTCTAGGAACTATTAACAGGCCAGAAATTTGTGATCATAATGAAAGTGATGGAATATAGTGTGGTAGAAGGTCACTTAAGTACTGTGGAGCTAGACCATTCAAAGCTTTGTACGTAGTTAACAGAATTTTAAAATTAATACAGAATTTAACAGGTAGCCTATGTAACGATGATAAAATGGGGCTAATATGATCATATTTTTGGGTTCTCGCTAACACTCTGGCTGCTGCATTTTGACATTTACATTTATGCATTTGGCAGATGCTTTTATCCAAAGTGACTTACAGAGCCCTTATTACAGGGACAATCCCCCCAGAGCAACCTGGAGTTAAGTGTCTTGCTCAAGGACACAATGGTGGTGGCTGTGGGGATCGAACCAGCAACCTTCTGATTACCAGTTCTGTGCTCTAGCCCACTACGCCACCACCACTCTCTTTTGAGGCAATTTAAGTTTATTTATTGATCTTGCTGGACATCCTCCCAGTAATGCATTACAATAATCTAGTCTTGAGGTCATGAACGCATGAATTAGTTTTTCGGCATCAGCAACATAGAGCATGTGCAGTAATTTAGCAATATTTCTTAGGTGGTAGAATGCTGTTCTACAAACATTTGTAATTAGATTTTCAAAGGACAGATTGGTATCAAATATAAAACCTATGTTCTTCGCTGTTGAAGATGATGTTACAGTACATCTATCAAGAGTCAAATTATATTGTAGGGGCTTATATTTAGAGTTTTTTGGTCCAATAATTAGTACCTCTGTTTTGTCAGAATTGAGTAGAAGGAAATTTCTGGGCATCCAATCTTTTATTTTATTGATGCACTCTGCTAATTTGGAGAATTGTCAAATCTCATCAGGTTTTGAAGAAATATAAAGTTGTGTATCGTCGGCATAGCAGTGGAAACGTATTCCACTATTCCTGATAATATCTCCCAGGGGAAACATATACAAGGAGAAAAGCAGAGGCCCTAAACTGATCCCTGTGGCACTCCATATTTTACTTTTGTTTGGTTTGACAATTCCTCATTTACCTAGACTAAATATAACCTAAACCATTCTAATGCAACTCCTCAAATGCCAACATAATTCTCTAGCCTATTCAAGAGAATGTCATGATCTATCATGTCAAATGCAGCACTAAGATCTAAAAGCACTAGAAGAGAACTGCAGCTGTGATCAGATGATAAGAGCAAGTCATTTGTAATTCTGATGAGACCTAAATCCTGACTGAAATTCTTCGTATATACTATTTTTCTGTAGAAATGAACATATTTGGGAGGATACTACCTTTTCTAGTTTTTTTTACCTAAATGGGAGATTTGAAATTGGTCTATAATTAGCCAGTTCTCCAGGATCAAATTGTGGCTTCTTAATAAGCGGTTGGATAACTGCCATTTTAAAGTTTGTTGGGACATGTCCTAAGCATAGTTAATAAAATTAAGAAGAGGTTCTGAAATTACAGGAGATACCTCTTTTAAGAGCTTAGTTGGTAAGGGATCTAACAAACATGTTGTGGCTTTTGATGTTTCGGTAAGTTTTGTAAGCTCTTCATGACCTATGACAGGGAAGGATTGAAGTTGCACATGAGGAAAATTATTAGACACTGTTTTCTGAGGTGCTATGACAGATGATTGCATAATTCCAATTTTATTTCTGATTATTTAAATTTTATCTGTAAAGTAATTCATGAAGTCATTACTCTTGTGCTCCGACGTAATATCTGGTTCTGTTGAGACTTTATTCCTAACCAATTTAGCCACAGTACTGAATAAACACCTAGGATTGTTATGGTTATTTTCTATGAGTTTGCTCAAATATGCTGAAATGGCAGCTTTTGGTGCCTGTCTGTAGCTACAGACACTATCCTTCCATGCACCACGAAATACTTCTAATTTAGTTTTTTCCCACATGCACTCCATTTTCCGAGATGCTCTCTTGAGAGCATGAGTGTGATCATTGTACCATGGTGCAGGGCTTATTTCTTTAATTTTCTTTAATTAAAGTGGGGCGACATTATCAAGAGTGCTAGAGAAGACTGTATTTATATTTTTTGTTATTTCATCAAGTTCTTCTGGGCCTTGGGGTTTATTGAGTTTATGAAATAGATCTGGAAGATTATTAGTGAAGCTATCTTTAGTGGTCGAAAGAATAGTTCTACCTGAACGATAGCATGATGTAGATTCAGTAACATTAGCTGATTGCAGCATACATGAGACAAGGTAATGATCCGAGATGTCATCTCTCTGCTGCAGAATTTCTTTATTATCAACATCAACTCCATATTACAGAATTAAATCAAGTGTATGATTACGTATGACTGTGCCCAAATGCTAATGTTTACTTTGAGAATTGGAACAGAGAAGCAGCAAAAATGGCAGCATCCTCATACATCCATGTTTGTTTACATCTGTGATGTGTTTTATAGAATGGGGGCATGTGATTTTGATCGGATTGACTTGACAGCCGGAGTATCGTCAGTCAATGTTCATTTCGTTGCTGATGTGTTAATGGCCGCTAAATGGAAAAAGACAGAAACCGTTGCATGTGTTTATAGCACATGTGTGACATTTACCAGTAAAGACAATCTAACTATTTTACTGCAATTTACCAGGTAGCATGTGTGAAAAGTCTATAGTGCCAACATCTGTCAAGTTAAAAAAAGCATCATAAGAATATCATAAAAGTAGTCCATATGACTATTGTGCCGCAAATAAAAAAAATCAACCGCAAATAAATGACCCTCACAAAATTCGCGTGCTGTGTTATTGCAAAAGCATATCAGCACTGAGATTGTCTGGATGTCACCGACGTGCTGATGTAAAACATTTATGAAAAAATTGTTGTAGCGTTGTGTGGGCACCCGGGATTGTATGACACAACGTCATACATGTATAGAGACCGGACGAAAAAAGACATCGCTTGGAAGAAAATGAGCGAGGAAGTTGGACTACATGGTTAATTCTGAAAATATGCGCGTCTACTTGATTCCAGCTATTGGTTGTACTTTACTATGAACCAAGTTGTAGAAGCCACTCCTCCTGTCCTTTTCCAGAAGAGAAGGGGGAATACTCGTGGGATCACATTACTCACGCTAACGCAAGTTTAAACACAAATTTATAATCCAGCAGTCAAACTCGTGCAAACAATGCTAGGTGAAAATTTTCTTTGCATTGTATGTAAATGCACCATTAGACACTTTTCACAAAAAGTTTTTATTTTTTACGCTTAAATAAAAAATAGTGTATTTTCTATTTGTTCCCTCTTGTTCACATATTTTTCTCTAACAATTTCTCATGAGTGTCTATTCAGCAGTCAGAAAAACACACAGAGGCATATGAACATAATTCATGTTAATATTATAAATACATTCTACATAGTATTTGCGTAACCTGTGTCCTTAAAAGTAATCAACTTAATTAAAAGCCTGTCACAGTAACCTGATTACAAGAATTTAAAATGTATTTAATTACAATATTTTTGTCTAAATAGTAATTAGGTTACAGTAACTAATTACTTTTAAATCAGATTACACCTGATTAGCACTGTACACAATAAACACATTGCTAGAAAAGATTTTTATGTCATCACTGTTTTAAGTTAGGAGGATTTTCTTAATGTTCAGTGTTTCAGTGCTGAATTTCACATTTTCACATCACTCATTTGTGAAAAATTTTCACAAATAAAGATTTTTAGGGGAATATTTCAGATCTGTTGATCCATACAGTGCAAGTGAATGGTGACTGTAACACAGGAATGAGGAGGTGGGAGACAGCACCACGCACAGCAGATATTTATTTTAGTGTCTCAATTTTCAGCGATCGTTCCCACACACACAGGTCTGGTCTCCCTCTCTCTAGCATCTCGTCTTCCATTTATCTCCCCAACACCGCTCACTGAATCATAGAACAGCTGTTAGAGAAATAACACACAGGTGCTAATCCTTACCACTCATTCCACAGTCCGGTGCTGCTGCCAATTATTAATATAAATAATTATGTCATCAAGATGACTCTGTGGGCAGAAGATTCTGTCCATGATGTGCTGAAACGTGGCCGGGGCCCCAAACAAACCAAAAGGAAGAGTGAAAAATTGGTGTAAGCCAAACGGAGTGGAAAATTCACTTTTCGCTCGAGACGAGTGAGTCAAGGGAATTTGCCAATATCCCTTTGTCAAATCCAGTGCCGAATATAAGCAAGCTGCTCCCAACCAATCGAGTAGTTCGTCAATACAGGGCATTGGATGTGCCTCACATTTAGACACCTTTAAGACATTTTGGAAATCCACACAAAACCGAACTGACCCATCGGCCTTGGATACCAGGACCAGCAGGCTGGACCAGTTACTGTGGGATTCCTTGATACCCCCATATCGAGTATGGTCTTGATTTCTTTCCGAATCACTTGTTTCTTGTGTTTGGGCAACCTATAGGGGCAACTGCTTACCCTTGGGGTTGTCTCTTGGTGTTCTATGAGATTTTTACAACTGGGTTGAGGCAAAAACACATAGTGAAATCTGCAATCATGCAGCCTGGCAACCTCCATGACATGGGACAGAGAGAGGTGGTCTCCACATTAGACCGGAGTGATTTGATTTGTTGTCTTACTATTCACCCCAGCCCTCCCTCTCTGGAAATACCATTGCCAATGGCTCCTCCCTCCAAGGTTTCAGGAGATTAAAGTGGTATATCTGCCGTGTTCCATCCCTATCATTCGTATTACCTAGGAACCTAGGAGATGGCCGCAGGGCTGAGAAAGGGTCAGGAGGCCTGGGAGGCGGCAGTAGGGCCGAGACAGGGTCAGGAGGTACTGGTAAGGCCGACAGAACCGCAGAGGGTGAAGTATCTGGGGGAGCGGGCAGTGCCACAAGATGAACAGTCTCTGGAGGAGTGGGCAGTGCCGTGGGAGGAACGGTCTTAGGGGGAGCGGGCGCAGCCACGGATGGAACTGTCTCTGGGGGAGCGGGCGCAGCCATGGATAGAACTGTCTCTGGGGGAGCGGGCGGACTCTGGGGGTGGAGCCGTGGAAGGCAGAGCTGTGGAAGGCGGAGCCGTTGAAGAGAGTACATGCAGAAATGGCGGAACCGACGCCTTTCTTTTCTTCCTCCTCCTCTGGATGGCCGAAGTTGGCAACGCTGTCTCTGGGACAGACGAAGCTGGCAAAGCTGGCTCTGGGACAGATGAGGCTTCCAGCTCATTGGCCGTAGGCTCGTTGGTCGTGGCAGGCATGGGCATCGGCTCATTGGACGTCGCAGGCGTGGGCGTCAGCTCGTTGGCTGTGGCAGGCATTGGTGTTGGCTCGTTGGACTTGGCAGGCATGGGTGCGGGCTCTTTATGAGGTTTCACTGAAGTGAACATTTCTAAAATCAACACTTCATATTCTTCCCACGTGTAGTCTCCTGTCTCTGGCAATTCCTTCCACTCGTGAGCAAGGAGGCCGATCTGGTACAAGGACTTCAAGTGTGCATCAGCAAATTCTGTGCCTCTAGCAATGGTGCTGAACAGATGAGAGTATTCTATAATAGGGAGGTTCACTCAACTCAACCGGTTGAAGACCGCTGCTAGATCCATTTCGGTGTTGACGTTCTGTGATGAGGCAGGCAAGGAATGAGGATCTAAACGCATCTTTTATTAACAAAGAATAAACAAACTAACTCAGAATATAATGAAAAACAAAACACAGGGAACCAGGCACAGAGCATTCAACAATAAATGCAAAGACTGACAAATTAACCAGGGGTAACAAGGGGTTAAATACACAAGGGAAAATAAGAAACACCTGAGGAAACAATCAGGGAATGAGGAACACAATCAAGGGAATACCAATCATAAAATGACAAGACCAAAAACAACAGGGAATATGACACAGTTTCATGACAACCAGGCAGAAAGATTTATGGGGCTGGAGGTTGGCTGGAGCACCCTCCTTTCAGGAGTGGTGCTCGGAGATGGGAAGGGTGGCTGCTTTTGAGGAGGGGTCATTTAGAAAAAAGTACAACGGGTTCGTGGAGAAATGGGGAATGTATATGTCATTTATGGATGTGTAATTATTATTATTATATTATTATTATTTTTATTTTTTTATGTGTGTGTCTATATAAATTGCGACCACTGGGATGTTGTTGAGGCCAGGGTGGGGTTGAGGATTTGGAGGGGGAGGGGTAAAAGTGGAGGTTAAGATTTCTGTGTTCATTTATGAGAATCAATAAAAAATTGTTAATCGAAATAATTGTCTATTAATGTAACATGTAGCTTCTGTGGTATGTCAACATCCACGATACTGCACATCACACACAGTGTAAGGTTTTTAGAGAGGATACCTATAGTCTCTTTTAGCCAGACCTTTGACTGAGGTTGGACCTAACTTAAGAGTTAAGGGACACTCATAAAAAAATAGTATATGTTTCGTTAAATTAAAACAAAATCTCTTGAATTATTGATGAAGCATGTTTGCTATTTATATATCAAATTATTCATCAGTGATCTAAACTAGCTTGTCAGAAATTTCTAAACACACTGAAGCATGCCATGTACCGTTTAATACAGAGTTTACATAATAGGCAGAATAAAACAGAATAATGTACTAGCAGGTGTTTTAGGTAACATTAACAGTATAAGTTGCATGGTAAGGTTCAAATCACTGTACAGACTGTTCATCACTGCTTCAAGGTTTAGTTAACCTGTCATTGAAATTCAGGTCAGTGAAATCACTAATTAAAATGGGACAAAATGACACCCCTCTCTTATTATGCCAATTGGCAAAGATGGGTGACTTGGCAAAGAATTACATTTTTTCTTGATTTATTAATAAAGGACAATGTAAAATACAGCAGTGTGGGGTTTAGGTTTGGGGACCCTTAAGAGCCCTGACACAATTCAAACACTGGAAAGTGAAAGAGAAAGCACACACAATCATGGTAACAGAAAGAAATAATACCACAAATGTTTTTTCAAAACATTTTTCAGTGGTCAGTTACTGTAACCATATTACAGCACATTAATACATTTTAAAATTCAGCAATAAGTATTTCCTAGCATGAAATGTGCCAAATACTGTTTTATATATACAAACATACTTCTTTTGTGGACTTACACATCGTCATCTAAATTCAGTTTTCCACTGCCACGTACTTCAGGATATCCTTTGAAACTTTTATCAACATACTGAAAATGACATTATATCCTGATTGTTTCCCTCATAGAAGAACAATATCTAAACCTATACAGTTTATAAACATGGGATACATATTTTTGTACAAAAAAGGAAGTGATAGTGCTTTCTCGTTTCAGTTTTAAAAGTTCAGGGTTGAAGGAAACAAGCGTTTAAACGGATGCTGACAAACTGCTATAAAAGCCACCATGGGAAAATTCAACTTGGTGGTTCACGCCAAGCGGTCGATATGGAAACAATCGCAGACAGGCTTTCATCTGGAATGGACGGTCATGGTGCTGAGATGTTGCCATGGTTATCAGTGTTGTATTGTAGTTTTATGGGATCTTTTCTACTGAGAAAGTAATCTCAAGCCAGAATTCTGCAGGAAATCTGCTGGAATTATCAGTTTTCCTGTCTGGAATACATGCTGCTGGAATTCTTGAAAGATCAACACCTGTGTCTAGACAACCCCACACACACACACACACACACACACACATTAGGGAGTACATGTTTGGTAGCATATCTTGTTCCCTTACAACTCAGTACACTTGACATTGTATCACTAAGCTGATGTTATGGGGAGTGTCCTTTTATACAACCTAGTTGAAACCTTTCTACAATAATGGCAATTCTAAAATTGACGTTTAAACCCTGCCCTTTTAGGCACAAATCTGTCCAGTATAAAGCACGCAAACACCATTCCTCAGAATTTTCTTCCTTCAAGACAGTGATTCATCTCTCTTCCAAAAGCCTTCTACATCGCTGAAAACATACACGAGTCAGCGGGCAGTATCTTCATGGCAACGAGAAGACTCTCCGCTCCCCTGTAGTGTTCCGGCAAACAATTACTCTGCCTCGCCGCTTGACGCTTCACTGGTGAATGGGCTGCTTCAGCATCCTGATTCCCCACAGCGTTTCAGAAGGAGTTTGTATCCTTATAAGCTATTGTGATCTTATATATATAAAAAAGTTTGGAATAATGTACAGATTTTGCTGTTTCGGAAGGAAATTGGTACATTCATTCACCGAAGTGGCATTCAACTGCTCAAAAAGTATAGTCAGAACATTACTGATGTAAAAAACAGCAGCATCACTATTTGAAAAAAGTAGTTTTTGATGAAATCTATCAAAGATAATTATTAATAAAATCAATAGAACATTGATTAGAATTAACATTAGCTTATTGATCCTTCAAATAAACAATCAAAGATAATTATCAAAATCAATAGAATATTAATATTGCCGGGGCAACACCCTGGAATAAGGGACTAACAACCACACAGTATAGCAGTCTCACTATAGGATTGTTCTCTTAGGAAAATCGACATCCGGAGAACATCGACATTCAAAGTAAAACAATGAAGGCTTGAATCCAAGCACTGACATCCCCTGCCAGCCCTTGACACAGGTGCATGCAGAACAATACAAAACACTTCTCTTTAAAGTAGAACAAAGTTTATTAATGCAGTAATATCAATTAATAATCAATACTATGGAGTCAATACATGATGTTTGATGCAGTGGTACTGGAGCAGTTTGCCTGAAGGCTGAGGAGCCCGCTGCCATCTGTAGAGACACTTCTCATAGAGGGAGACTGTGAGGGCATGAATCTCAAGATGCTTTGCTTGCAAATCACCCTCGTTTTGAGGAACAATTCAGCCTCCTGTGCCCTCCCAAGGGGCCGCAAGCTAATGTTCCTGCTGCCTGTTGGTGGTGCTATGACCGTGACCCATTATAGTTGCATAAATGTGATCAGCCCCCATTGCCAAACATACAACTGAATTTTCATAAAAATCATACAATGCACACATAAGATATAACGAACTTCCTGTTTCACATTTTTAGCCATAAATCTATTGCTTCGCCATGGTGACATCAATCAAAATATTAAAAATACGTTCACAATTTAGTATCACAATGTGGTGGCATGATGTTGCACAAATTTGATGCCAGTCAAATTAATCCCCTAGGAGGAATATTTAAAAGTTCAGGACTTGTGATTTTCAGAAATTCCAAAATTACTTCCAGTTGGGCATGCCAGGCAAAGCTTTTGCCCAGGCCTAATAGACGACGACTCAGATGTGTGTGCAAAAAAACATGGCATGATGTTGTACAAATTTGGTGCCAGTCACATAAATCCCATCAGAGGAGTATTTAAAAGTTTAGAGCCTGCGATTTTCAGAAAATACAAAATGCCCGAGTTGGGCGGAGCTATTGACTGTGAGTATGAAAGTTGTTCGGCTTTATGAGAACTATATATGTGACTGGTGACTGTAGGTGAAAATGGGGGTGTTACAGAGGCCAAAACTTTGTCCAGCCCTAATGGCCAATGACTCTGATGTGCAAAATTTAAAGAGTTTTCAAGCATATTAAGTACCCCAAATGTACCGAAAACCTTGAAAGAATAATAATAATAAATATAGCTGCAAACAGCAATGATGGGCCCAAGCACCATAGCTCCATTTCCACCTGTTGGCTTTCGGAAAACAATGCATGATGGACACAGCAACAACTAAAAATTCATGTAAACATGTTAACCCTAATCATACAATACATAATAGATTATATTATATGCCACCATTCCAGTTTGACTACAACGCCATACAATTGAATCCATTACCATGACAACACTACTAAAGATATCAAGAATCCCTTCACAATTTTCCATGAGCAGTGTCTTGACATTATTTTTAACAATTTAAAAGCAATTTTGGTAAATGTAAGAGGATTATTTCAAAGTCTGTTTTAAGTGCCACACTTTCTTCTGCCAGTTGGTAATGCTATGACCGTGACCCATAATAGTCACATCCTTGTGATCAACTCCCATTACCAAACATGCAGCAAAATTTTAACGCAAAATCACACAATGCACACAGAAGATAGACTAATGTTAAATGCCAAATGCATGTGTCCACCTTGTATTGTTTTCCAAAAGCCACCGGGTGGAAATGGACCCATGCATTTGGCATTTAACAATATTCTAAACAATTTTGAAGCAATTTGGGTAAATGCAAGAGTACTATGTATGGTCGTGTCCCAAAATAGTCACATCCATGTGTTTAGCCCCCAAGACTGAACATACATCTACATTTTATGTAAATCACACATTTCACACAAAAAATATGTGACACTTCCTGTTTCCCATTTTCACCATTAATTTAATGCCTCGCCATGACAACATCATTCAATATATAAAAAATCTGTTCACAATTTAGCATCTTCAATGTCTTTGCATAATGTTGTCTAAATGTGGTGACAGTCTTATGAATCCCCTAAGAAGATTATCTAAAGTTCAGAGACTACAATATAAAAAAAAAAAAAATCAAAATGACGACTTCCTGCTGGGCAGACCTAATGACTATAATTATGAAAGCTCTCCAGCTTGATGTGAACTATATTTGTACCAATTTTGGTGACTATAGGTAAAAATGGGTTGCTACAGAGGCCGTCTTACTTGCCCATTTTAAACCTGTTAACTGTCTCTGGCCAACAGGTGGGCCGTTTGAGTGTAGCTAAAAGAAATGCTTTGTTTTTTATAAAAAAATTTAATTTAGAATTTAAAAACATAACTTTCATCTGTCCGACTTGCTGTGATATCATGACCACGTATCTCAAAAATTCTCCAGCAAGAATACCACCCCTGGAGTCACGAGTTCGAATCCAGGGCATGCTGAGTGACTCCAGACAGGTCTCCAAAACAGCCAAATTGTCCCGGTTGCAAGGGAGGGTAGAGTCACGTGGTATAACCTCCTCATGGTCACTATAATGTGGTTCGCTCTCAGTGAGGCGCATGGTGAGTTGTGTGTGGATGCTGCGGAGAATAGAGCCTCCATACTTGCTATGTCTCCGCGGTAATGCCCTCAACAAGCCACATGATAAGATGCGTGAATTGACGGTCTCAGACCCGGAGGCAACTGAGTGGCGAGTCACTATGCCACCACGAGGATGTAGAGCGCATTGGGAATTGGGCATTCCAAATTGAGGAGAAAAGGGGGAGAATAATTTTTTTAAATACTCCCGCAGAGCGCGGTTGCCACAGTTATAGCAGGTAGGTGCCACAGAAATATGATACCTATCACATATCCCATACAGAGATTGCACTGTCATAGTGTTTGGAATATTCAAATATATTTTGTACACATAAAAACATGATATTATAGTTAAAAAACCTAATATTTTAAGAAGATAACGAAACATCACGGTTGTTTAAGCCAATGAGCATTAAGCGGTGTCGTCAGCCAGTTATAGCCCATAGTGCTTGCAGTTTGCGCAACTCAGAAAAAGCAACTGAGCCACCTGCCTGCTACAACAGTTTTTGACATACGTCTTTATGATATTGTGGAAAATTTATATTTATTAATCCTCATTATGCTTTGTTTCTTTTCTATTATTTCTTATTAACTGTAAATTGCTTTATGTAAATTAATTGTATGGCCATCTCTGCCAAGGTCAGAGAGGGAAAGGGAGGCAGAGTCTTATCAGAGGACACAGCCGAAGAGTGATATTAAGAGATCTTAATATTATGGAATGTGCTGAGGAAGACTAGTGTGGATGAAGAATAGAGCATTTCAGGACAGGAACCTGTCCTTGTAAAGTGTAGAAAGATTGGAGGGTCTATGGTGATTATATTTATGATTTATATTTAGCCAATCATTTAGTTTATTTTTTTGTCTTTCAATTCAGTTCAATTCAATTCAATTGTATTTGTATAGAGCCTTTCACAACACATATAATTTCAAAGCAGCTTTTATCAGGTATTAACAGAAGATAAAACTGTAATGTCTATACAGTTTTACCAGGGACGAACTGCTGAACATTTGGCAGCACATACCAGAAAATCTTTTCCCGGTTTTTGAATTTTCGGTTTCTGATGTTTTGCTGGACATTTTAGTCAGAGTCGCAGCTGTGTTGATTAAACACGCTACAAGACGCAGGCGAGGGAGGCGAGCCGGCGCGCAGGTCAAGCTCCGTCAGAGTGGCGTTCGAACAGCACGGCCGAGGATTCATCTAGCGAATCTCCACTCTCTTCCCAACAAAACAGATGAACTACATCACCTCACACGTACAAATAAGGACTTTTCAAACTCTGCTGCACTGTGCTTCTCAGAAACCTGGCCGAGTGAAGCCATTCCGAACAGTGCGTTACATCTGCCGGGCTTTCAGATGTTCGCTAACGAGGAAAAAGAGAGGCGGCGGAACATGCTTTTACATTAATGTTGTTACATCTGTACACCAACTTTCATTGAAGAGGATGTGCTGTCCTAATTTGGAAGAACTCTTTATTAACTGTAAGCCGTTCTACTCACCGCGGGAGTTTTCCTAGTTTATTCTGGTGTGTGTTTACATTGCTCCTAACGCATCTGGGAACATAGCGCTGCAACAGCTGGCTGATCAAATCACAGACACCGAACAACAATACCCGGTCTCAGTTATTATTATTCTTGGGGGTTTTAACAAAGCAAATCTCACACGTGAACTGCCCAAATACAAACAGCACATTACATGCCCCATCAGAGACAGGAACATACTGGATCACTGTTACACAACAATAAAGGATGCATATCGCTCTGTCCCACATGCAGCTTTGGGACTCCCTGATCACTTTCTGGTTCATCTTCTTCCGACCTACAGGCTGAAATTAAAATCAGCTAAGCCAGTTGTAAGGACTGTAAAGAGCAGAACCACTGAAGCAGAGTGGGAACTACAAGCCCGCTTTGACTGCACTAATTGGAGTGTTTTTGAAGCTGCAGCTACAGACCTGGATGAGCTCAAAGATACTGTTACATCATACATCAGTTTCTGTGAGGACATGTGCATCCCTACTAGGACATTTTTATCATTCAACAATGATAAACCATGGTTTACAGGAAGCCTCAGACAGCTTTGTCATGCCAAAGAGGATGCTTACAGGGATGGGGATAAAGTCTTGTATAATCAGGTCATGAACACACTGAATGAGTCGCTTTCAGCTTGCTCACTGGGGTTATTAATACAATTATTATTTAATTACATATTTTTAAACATGTTAAACAATCATATTTTATCTAATTACACAATAATGATTCATCGACATTATAGATATTACAGTTTTATCATCTGTTAATGCCTGATCTTCTGTAAAGCTGCTTTGAAACGATGTGTGTTGTGAAAGGCGCTATACAAATAAAATTGACTTGACTTAAATAAGGAAATCAGAGTGGCTAAAAGAAGCTACTCTGAGAAGCTGAAAAACACGTTTTTTTTAAAGGCCCAATCTCACACCCCACACCTGCTCTGACCTTCACTACACACAAACACCAACATCTCCTGCAACCCCCCTCCTCCCCCCTCCTGCTACTCAACCTGCACTCAAGATCTGTGAAGATGATGTGTGCTGCGTCTTTCGGAAGCAAAAGACGAGGGAGGCTTCAGGCTCAGATGGCGTCTCACCAGCGTGCCTCCGATCCTGTGCTAACCAACTGGCCCTCATCTTCACACAGATCTTCAATAGATCACTGGAGCAGTGTGATGTCCCATGCTGCTTCAAACGCTCAATTATTAACCCTTTCCTTAAGAAACCAAACATCACAGGACTTAATGACTACAGACCTGTCGCCCTGACGTCTGTGGTCATGAAGTCATTTGAGAGACTGGTGTTGGCCCACCTGACGGACATCACTGGACCCTTTCTAGATCCCCTTCAATTTACTTATCGTGCAAACAGGTCTGTGGATGATGCAGTCAACATGGGATTGCATCATGTCCTGCAACATCTGGACAGACCGGGGACATACTGTATGCAAGGATCCTTTTTGTGGACTTCAGCTCGGCTTTCAACACCATCATCCCAGCTATTCTCCAGACTAAGTTAAACCAACTCCCTGTTCACATGCCTATCTGTCAGTGGATTACCAGCTTTCTGACGGACAGGCAGCAGCTTGTGGGACAGGGGAAATTCACTTCCAGCACCTGTACAGTCAGCACTGGTGCCCCCCCAGGGATGTGTGCTCTCCCCACTACTCTTATCCCTCTACACCAATGAATGCACCACCAGGGACCCCTCTGTCAAGCTCCTGAAGTTTGCAAACGACACCACTGTCATCGGCCTCATCCGAGATGACGATGAGTCTGCATACAGAAAGGAGGTTGAACGGCTGGCTCACTGGTGCAATCATAACAACCTGGAGCTGAACATGCTCAAAACGGTGAAGATTATTGTGGACTTTAGGAGGAACACCCCAACACTGACCCCCCTCACCATTCTAAACTGCCCTGTGGCAGCAGTGGAGTCATTCAGGTTCCTGAGCACTACCATCACATAGGACCTGAAGTGGGAGACACACTTTGACTCCATTGTGTACACTTCAATATCTGACTGGTTTGGTGCAGCTACAAAATCAGACATCAGAACTGATTTCGTAGCTGCAGAGGACAGTTCGGACTGCTGAGTGGATTATTGGTTGCCCCTGCCCCCCTTCAAGAACTGTACACTTCCAGAGTGAGTAAAAAGGCTGTAAAATCACTATGGATCCCACTCACCCAGCCCATTACCTTTTTGAACTATTGCCTTCTGGCCGACGCTTCAGTGCTCTGAGCACCAGAACCATCAGGCACAGGAACAGTTTTTTCCCTCAGGCGATCCATCTCATAAACAGTTAAAGCCACCCCATTGAGCAATAATTATGTGCAATACACAGTTTAGTCTATTTATATTATCTAACATATCCTCTTTTGCCATTACATACAAAGGGAAAAAAAACCTTTTTGCACTGTACATAACATACTGTATTTTTGTACTTATATAACAGATTTGTTTTAGATTTGCACTATGTATGTGTGTGTATGTATGAAGGTATGTGTCTGTGTGTATGTACGTATATGTATAATTATATTATATATATATATTTATTTATTATCTATGTCTTGCTGCTGTTTTTGTATTGTTTTTTGTATTGTTGTGCACTGGAAGCTCCTGTCACCAAGACAAATTCCTTGTATGTGTAAGCATGCTTGGTAATATAGCTGAATCTGATTCTGATTCTGAAAAATAACCTTGGGAGAAACCAGTCTCACTGTGGGGGCCAGTTATCCTCTTGCTAACATCATGATTATAATGACATTATTACTTAAGTATAGTGCAAGTCATGGTTTAAAATGATTAAACTATGTAAGTGTTAAGGGACAATGTTTAAACAAATATTTTGTATGAACTGTAAGATTAATGACAAATGTCTTTAAAGTCCATTCTGGATTAACTGCAAAAGTTCACATAGATGCAATTGTCCTTGTTAATTGGCTGATGAAGGGTTTTGTTGGCAATTAATTGAGAGTCTACACTCACCTAAAGGATTATCAGGAACACCATACTAATACTGTGTTTGACCCCCTTTCGACTTCAGAACTGCCTTAATTCTACATGGCATTGATTCAGCAAGGTGCTGAAAGCATTCTTTAGAAATGTTGGCCCATATTGATAGGATAGCATCTTGCAGTTGATGGAGATTTGTGGGATGCACATCCAGGGCACAAAGCTCCCGTTCCACCACATCCCAAAGATGCTCTATTGGGTTGAGATCTGGTGACTGTGGGGGCCATTTTAGTACAGTGAACTCATTGTCATGTTCAAGAAACCAATTTGAAATGATTCGAGATTTGTGACATGGTGCATTATCCTGCTGGAAGTAGCCATCAGAGGATGGGTACATGGTGGCCATAAAGGGATGGACATGGTCAGAAACAATGCTCAGGTAGGCCGTGGCATTTAAACAATGCCCAATTGGCACTAAGGGGCCTAAAGTGTGCTAAGAAAACATCCCCCACACCATTACACCACCACCACCAGCCTGCACAGTGGTAACAAGGCATGATGGATCCATGTTCTCATTCTGTTTACGCCAAATTCTGACTCTACCATCTGAATGTCTCAACAGAAATCGAGACTCATCAGACCAGGCAACATTTTTCCAGTCTTCAACTGTCCAATTTTGGTGAGCTCTTGCAAATTGTAGCCTCTTTTTCCTATTTGTAGTGGAGATGCGTGGTACCCGGTGGGGTCTTCTGCTGTTGTAGCCCATCCGCCTCAAGGTTGTTCGTGTTGTGGCTTCATAAATGCTTTGCTGCATACCTCGGTTGTAACGAGTGGTTATTTCAGGCAAAGTTGCTCTTCTATCAGCTTGAATCAGTCGGCCCATTCTCCTCTGACCTCTAGCATCAACAAGGCATTTTCGCCCACAGGACTGCCACATTCTGGATGTTTTTCCCTTTTCACACCATTCTTTGTAAACTCTATAAATGGTTGTGTGTCAAATCCCAGTAACTGAGCAGATTGTGAAATACTCAGACCGGCCCGTCTGGCACCAACAACCATGCCACGCTCAAAATCGCTTAAATCACCTTTCTTTCCCATTCTGACATTCAGTTTGGAGTTCAGGAGATTGTCTTGACCAGGACCACACCCCTAAATGCATTGAAGCAACTGCCATGTGATTGGTTGATTAGATAATTGCATTGTTGAGAAAATGAACAGGTGTTCCTAATAATCCTTTAGGTGAGTGTATGTATTCCATTTCAAGAGTGTTGTCCATCAATAGGCCATGGCGATGCAGGCAGAGAGTTGCATCGCAGATCAACCTGGCCGGTAATTTCGGTGAGGTTTGGTGTGGTCCATCCTAAGTCCATGCTTCAGACGATAGCATATGAAGTATCCCATATCTTATGATTGGAGTTGGCATCAGTTCTTCCTCTGAAATCCATGATAATAGACTGAAGTGATGTTTGGCTGGCACCGGCTGCATTTAGTCATCATCACACAGCGACATGTAGTAATGGAGTCCAACACGAAGCAGGAATGGAGCTGGATACAGCCAGTTCTGGTGAAATCAGGATAGGAGTCACGAGGTTGAGACAGTGAAACAAATAAAATAATATAAGCATAGATGCCATTAAATTTATTGCAGAGTTATAGATCATGGTCAATATTTCTGGTTTCTGGTTCAAGCAGACTAAACTAAAGCAGCCTAATTGTGGGTTGAAGGATAAATTATATTTATATTTATATTTATGCATTTGGCAGACGCTTTTATCCAAAGTGACTCACAGAGCCCTTATTAAGTGCCTTGCTCAAGGACACAATGGTGGTGGCTTAAACTGAGGGAGTGTGACTGCATCTCAAACAGTGTTAGGGAGACTATTCCATAGTTTAGGAGCCAAATATGAAAAGGATCTTCCACCTTTTGTGGATTTTAATATTCTAGGAACTATTAACAGGCCAGAATTTTGCAATTGTAGTGAATGTTTTGGAATATAGAGTGGTAGAAGTACTGCGGAGCTAGACCATTCAAAGCTTTGAATGTAGTTAACAGAATTTTTTAATTAATACTAAATTTATCAGTTAGCCAATGTAATGAGGATAAAATGGGGCTAATATGATCATATTTCTTGGTTCTCTTTAGCACTCTGGCTGCTGCATTTTGAACCAATTGAAGTTTATTTATTGATCTTGCTGGACATCCTCCCAGTAATGTATTACGCTCATCTAGTCTTGAGGTCATGAACGCATGAATTAGTATTTCAGCATCAGCAACAGAGAGCATGTGCCGTAATTTAGCAATATTTCTTAGGTGGAAGAATGCTGTTCTACAGACATTGGTAATCAGATTTTCAAAGGACAGATTGGTTTCCAATATAACACCTAAGTTCTTCGCTGTTGAAGATGATGTAAGAGTACATCCATCGAGAGTCAAATTATATTTTAGCGGCTTATTTTTAGAGTTTTTGGTCCAATAATTAGAACCTCTGTTTTGTCAGAATTGAGTAGAAGGAAATTTCTGGCCATCCAATCTTTTATTTCATTGATACACTCTGCTAATTTTGAGATTTGTGAAATCTCATCAGGTTTTGAAGAAATATAAAGTTGTGTATCGTCAGCATAGCAGTGGAAACTTATTCCACGATTCCTGATAATATCTCCCAGGGGAAGCATATACATGGTGAAAAGCAGAGGCCCTAAAACTGATCCCTGTGGCACTCCATATTTCACTTTTGTTTGGTTTGACAATTCCTCATTTACATAGACAAAGTGGTAGCGGTCTGCTAAATATGACCTAAACCATGCTAATGCAACTCCACAAATTCCAACATAATTCTCCAGCCTATTCAAGAGAATGTTGTGATCTATCGTGTCGAATGCAGCACATAGATCTAAAAGCACTAGAAGAGAAATGCAGCCGCGATCAGATGAGTAGAGCAAGTAATTTGTAACTCTGATTGCAGTCTCTGTACTGTGATGAGGCCTAAATCCTGATTGAAATTCTTCATATATGCTATTTCTCTGTAGAAGGATACTGCCATTTCTAGTATTTTTGACATAAACGGGAGATTTGAAATCAATCTATAATTAGCAAGTTCTCCAGGATCAAGTTGTGGCTTCTTAATAAGCGGTTTGATAACTGCCATTTTAAAGTTTTTTGGGACATGTCCTAAGCATAGCGAGGAGTTAATGATATTAAAAAGAGGTTCTGAGATTACAAGAGATACCTCTTTTAAGAGCTTAGTTGGTATAGGATCTAACAAACATGTTGTGGCTTTTGATGTTTCGATAAGTTTTGTTAGCTCTTCATGACCTATGATAGCGAAGGATTGGAGTTGCACATGAGGAAAATTATTAGACACTGTTTTCTGAGGTGCTATTACAGATGATTGCATAATTCCAATTTTATTTCTGATTATTTCAATTTTATCTGTAAAGAAATTCATGAAGTCATTACTCTTGTGCTGTGATGTAATATCCGGTTCTGTTGAGGCTTTATTCCTAACCAATTTAGCCACAGTACTGAATAAACATCTAGGATTGTTGTGGTTATTTTCTATGAGTTTACTAAAATATGCTGACCTGGCAGCTTTGAGTGCGTGTTTGTAGTTACAGATACTATCCTTCCATGCACCATGAAATACTTCTAATTTTGTATTTTTCCACATGCGCTTCATTTTCCGAGCTGCTCTCTTGAGAGCATGAGTGTGATCGTTGTACCATGGTGCAGGGCTTATTTCTTAAATTTTCTTTAATCGAAGTGGGGCGACAATATCAAGGGCGCGAGAGAAGACTGCATTTAAATTGTTTGTTATTTCATCAAGTTCTTCTGGGCTATGGGGTTTATTGAGTGTATGAGATACATCTGGAAGGTATTAGTGAAGCTATCTTTAGTGGTCGAAAGAATAGTTCTACCTGAATGATAGCATGGTGTAAATTGAGTAACAATTTACTTATGGGTAATTGCAACATCAGACTCTGGATATACTCTGGACTTTAATGTTTAAATAGGTAGTCATGATGGATGTATCATTGACTTGGCCACCAAAGTAGCTGAATCGTTACTGCAGCCATTCAAAGACCAGGGCCACAATGTTTGGTTTGACAACTTTTACACATCCCCAGCACTTATGGTTAAGTTGTTAGAAATGGGAATTAATGCCTATGGGACATGCAGGGTGAATCGTAAATGTTTTCCTGCACAATTTAAAGACATCAAAAGATGGGAACGCAAGACAGTTCGTGGGGATATGAGGTGGTATAGGATTGAGAGGAATATACTTGTAATTCAGTGGAAGGACTCACGTGCAGTAACATGCCTCTCCAATTTCCAAAATGCAAATGGCTCAACTGAATTCACTAGGTTTGTAAAAATGATGGCAACTGGACAAAAGAAGTAGCCCTCCAGCCCACTTTCATCAGTGATTATAACAAAAACATGGGCGGTGTTGATAGGTCAGAGCAAATTATAAAATCTTACAATGTTTAAGTCTAGACTATAGACTCATCTATTTAGCCAGGCATACACCAAATTTATCCTCCAATTCACAATTAGGCTGCTTTAGTTTAGTCTGCCGTAACCTGAAACCAGAAACATTGATCATGATCTATAACTCTGCAATAAATTGAATGGAATCTATGCTTATATTATTTTATTTGTTTCCCTGTCTCAACCTCGGGACTCCTATCCCGAGGTCAACAGAACCGGCTGGATCCAGCTCATTTCTGCTTGGTGTCGGACTCCACTGCTTTGTGTGGCTGTGTGATGATGACTAAATCCAGCTGGTGCCAGCCAAACATCACTTCAGTCTATTATGATGGACTTAAGAGGATGAACTAATGCCAACTCCAACCACAAGACATGGGATACTTCATATGCCATTGTCTGAACCTTGGGTTTAGGATGGACCTCACCAAACCAAAATTACCGGCCAGGTTGAACTACGATGCACCTCAGTGATCTCTGCCAGCTTCCGTGTATTGATGGACTATACTCTTATAATTGAATACATAGACTATCTATTGCCAACAAAAGCCTTCATCAGCCACACTGACACTTACATAGTTTAATAATTTTAAACCATGTCTTGAACTATACATAAGTAATATTTACATTATATTCATGATGTTAGCCAGAGGGAAACTGGCCCCCACAGTGAGTGTGGTTTCTCCCAAGGTTATTTTTCTCCAGTAATCAACATCTTATGGAGTTTTGTGTTCCTTGCTGAATTGGACTCCATGGTTAAGGATATTACAAGCCCAAAAACCAACATCAAACAATGAATCCGTAACATAGAATCTCTAGATGACATGGTCAAATTGAACTCAGAAAGGACCAAATTGATGGCTTGTTTTTTGGACTGAAATGGGAACATCTACATAATGACCCAACACACCCATGGGATCCATGAGGTGAATGACACCCTGGCCACCGCCCCACCGCCCCACCTACTGGACACAACTCATGGATTCTATAAGAGTGGAATTTTCTGTGACAAAGGACTGGGATAAAATTAATAACTGCAGACAGAAACCCGGAGAGACAGTGGATGATTACATGGATCTTCCAGGCCGTTAAGGATCACTGTGGACTGAATGACAAAGGTGACAGGTCTCAGTATGCCAGACAAGTTATAGCACAAGGACTAGACAAAAATATTACTGGCATGGCAAAGAGCAGTTGCATAGGATGGCAGAACAAGGACCTGCAGGAGCTTATTGACTGCAGGGCTAAAGACTCATATGATATTGGGTGCATGAAAAAGAAACAACCCGTGCAGGTGGTTCCAAAATCAAACAATAGACCATATATAGAGCTCAATATCCGCTCTCTAAAGAATCAGAAAAGGCCTGCCAGAGATCAAATGTACAAAGGCGCCATTTTTTTGGTGTACACTTTCCCCAGTCTCTAGTCCTCTTTTGCAGTAAAGAAAAAGAATGGCAAATACAGAATGATCCAGGATTTACACTTGGTATACAAAAATGTGTTCCACTCAGCCCTGATTGTACCCAATCCTGCAACCATTCTTTCTACCATTTTGCCGGACTCCACAAATTTTTCTGTAATTGATTTGGCAAATGCATGTTTCTCGATTCTGGTACATTTGGACAGCAATTTCTGGCATTTTATCTGTTTCAAAAACAAAAGATATCAGTGGAACGTCATGCCACAGGGGTATACCGACACTCCCCAAAAATTGTACGGCTCAGTTGTTGCATAATCTTGAAAATTTCAAATCTCCAGCTGGAATTGCACTTTTGATTTACATTGATGACCTACTTATAGCAAGTCCTAGTGAAGAAGCCTGCTTGCAGGACACAAAGGCTCTGCTAACATTTTAAGCTGAAAATGGCCATAAGTGTGCACTTGACAAATTGCAATTGGTACGAACATCAGTACATTATCTGGGTCATATTATTTCTCACGACGTCCATCAAATCGATCCATCCCCTGTTTGTACTATCTCCTCATTACCTAAACTGAGAACAAATAAACAAGTCATTTTAGGTATGATGAGTTACAGTCAAGCTTGGATACTCTGATTTGGCTCAAATGCATGATTTAGTTTCATGGACACCAGGGACCAATTCTGTCTTTGAAAGTCTCAAAATGTATTTACTAATTCCACCCTCTTTAGCAAAACCTACCTTTCAGATTGTATGTACATGAGAACAATGGGTTCATGTCTGCTGTGTTAACACAATCCCATGGTGAAAAATGGAAACCTTTTGCTTACTTTTCTAAACATTTAGATCCAGTTATTTGTGGCCACCCACAGTGCATTTGTTCCCTAGCAGCCACCACAGAGTATGTAGTAGCCTCCTCACATTTGCTTGCCATGCATCTGTTGGAAATTTAAACCAACATGATGTGCATAAAATGATGAAATATGCATTTGTCTAATGCTAGACTCTTAACATATCAGAGCATTCTTTTCTCTTTGCAAAATGTCACTATACATCGTTGCTACATTCTAAAGCCAGCTACACTCTTACCATCTGCGGATAGTATGCGGATAGTAACAGTATTAGATATTGTTTCGAAACCATGGACTGACCTGACTGATGTGCCTGATCTCAGTGCTGACTATATATTTTTTGTAGATGGATCTAGTTTGAGGCTGTTTGATGGGTCTCCCTCATCTGCTTATGCTGTATGCAACTCATGACAGTGGCTAACACCTGACAAGGGAAGTGATTCCTAAATGGGGAATTCCCCTAAAATTATCCTCAGATAAGAGTTCTCACTTTGTAAAAAATCTATCAGAAAAGAAAAAGTTTTATTTGAAACAACTGTGAATATCACCCACAATCGGCGGGTGCTGTTGAACGTATAAATCAGACGATAAAACACAAATTAGCAAAAATCATGTCCGATACATGTTTGAATTGTTTCCAAGCTTTGCCATTGGCCCTTATGTACATTCAGAGACATCAAAATAAACAAACAGGTCTGAGCCCACTGGAAGTGTTGACTGGTCTTGACTGCCACTCTCACTTACAGATTCCCACAACAGATGATCAGATGGTGAAATATATTTCTGAACTATGCAAAACTGTCCAGTCTATTCGTTCACAGGTCAAGGAAGCTCTTCCATCTCCAATAGAGGGTGCCATCCATAAGCTGCAGTTTGGAGACTTGATCCTGATGAAAGACTTCAGACAGAAAGCTTAGCATTGCCCACGCTGGTTGGGACCATGGAGAATCCTCTAGACTACTCCCATGTCTGTTCGGGTAGCTGAGAGAGATACCTGGATTCACTGCTCGCATTGCTGTAGCGTAAACTTCCTGAATTCACACTAGGCATGCCTCTAACTCTGGCAGAGGTGGAAGAGTCCACTAGGGGGACCAACAAGGGTCTGGAAAATTGAGGGGACCCTGAAATTGGGAGTAGGGCATAAGAAAGAATAAACAATGACTCATGATGAACACAGACTCAAACAAAAAGAAGAAGAATCACCTAGGACGTGGTGGTGCAGACTGTTTGAGCATTCACCTAGCTGTTCCGGGTGCGACACGGGTGGTCTCACTGTCCTGCTTTTGAGTGATCAATTGAAATTAAACTGTTCTATGAGTCAATGTAATCAAAACACAATTATCAATTTTGGTTCATTCTCATGTCCAAGGTCAATATGTCTTTAACCAAAACTTTATCAGACACCTACTGTGATGAAGACTACCCTGATCTTTTTCCAAATTCTGATGACTACGGATTTAATGATGTGTGTTAAAACAATCATTATTTTATTCTGTTTCTAAACACTAATAATTTTGTTAATCTATCTGAATTTGAAAATATAGGTTCAAAGGGAGGGATATGGAAAATACATTTTTAATTAATTCTCATTATGCTTTGTTTCTTTTCTGTTATTTCTTATTAACGGTAAACTGATTTCTGTAAATGAACCAAACATATTCACATGCTTAGATAAACAGTCTCTCTTTGTGTAGATAAGTCAACTGAAGTTTCTTTGTATAACCATCTCTGCCAAGGTCAGAGAGGGAAAGGGAGGCAGAGAACAGTGTCTTATCAGAGGACACAGTCGAAGAGTGAAAAACATCTTATTATTATGGAATGTGCTGAGGAAGACTAGTGTGGATGAAGAATAGAGCATTTCGGGACAGGAACCTATCCTTTTAAGGTGAAGAAATATAGGAGGTTCTTTTTATATTTAGCCAATCATTTGGTTGATTCTTTGTCTTCTGAAAAATGTATATGAATGATTGTGTTGGATAAATATTCTATATTTTTTAACTAACCCTTGTAGCTCTTTGAGGTATACTTTGTTAGCAGGAAAGGCTATCTGGGCTCATAAGAATAAAGATTTTCTTGGCTTAAACTGATTCATACAGGTGAATTTCCAACACAACATCACAGCAAATCAGTATTTCTGTGCACCTGCCGGTGATCACCAGTGATCGGTTCTGTGCAGAACTTGGTCATCTCAGACAAGCCTATTGAGTCTGTCCTCGCTGCAGCCTGTAGCGCGATGAGGTACTGGATTAAATGTACTGGATGTTGGTTACCTCCGTGAAGTTGGCACCCCATATATTTAAATCATTACCAAATCTAAACCATTATTTTTTGCAGCATTTGTGCCACAAAAATTAACGTTAGTGCTGGTTCAGTGTTCAGTTGAGATATTAGACATTATTTGTTTGTCTGTGTTGTCACTTTCCACCCCATGTGGTCCAAATGACTATAAACCGGTGTCGTTCATTTGTGCTCGATTTGTGCTGATTTGTGCCATTAAAAGAAACATTGTATCTATTTCTCTGAATTCCTTAGAAATAAGAATTTGAATTCGGTGATGTCACTCTCCACCCCATGTCATCCAAATCGCACCGAAATGGTGTCATTCATTTGTGCTTGATTTGTACCATTAAAATTAATCTTGTGTAGTGACTGTGACATTCATAATTCACCTTGGTATTAAATTTAGTTCTATACATTGTTGGTGATAAATGCAGTACTTTGTTCTTAGCGTTTTTCCTCATAACTGTTCAGGGATCGTGGTCCCTTTAAATGTTCTGTATGGGTGATGACGCTTGTCGGCGCCATTTGTTTTGCTGGTGTTTTTCTTACCAAATAAACGACACACGCATTTGTGTGCTCAAAGTGCGAAGTTGTCTCTTGCAAGTTACTGCAATTTCCACACTGGTGACCCCGACATTAGTCTGCTGGACGTATCCAGTGACACAACACAACCATGAATGCGAACGCTGTCACCCTCAAACTCCCCGAATTCTGGGAATCGTCCGCATCGGCATGGTTCGCACAGACTGAAGCGCAGTTCGCGCTGCGTGAGATCACCGCGGATACAACAAAATACTACTACGTAGTGTCGGCTCTCTGTAATTCAACGGCATCCAGAGTGGTGAGCCTTCTAACAAATCCTCCGGAAAACGAGAAGTATGCAGCACTCAAAGCCCACCTGCTGAAAACGTTCGGACTGTCGGACGCTGAGAGAGCCGACAGGCTTTTCTCCCTTCAAGGACTGGGTGACAGCAAACCGTCCGAGCTCATGGACCGCATGCTGGATCTTTTGGGAGAGCACAGACCCGATTTTCTGTTCATCCAGCTTTTCCTGCGTCAGCTGCCTTCACAAGTGAGAGCTGCATTAGCCAACACCACAATCACTGACTGTCGGAGACTGGCTGAGGAAGCTGATAAATTTTTTCTGGCGAGTCACGGACATTGTTCGGACGCGTTTTTTCCTGCGCACATCGCTTCGGTGACACGTGACGACTCCACCTTCGTCGCGGCAACCACTTCTTGGCGGCAGTTGTCTTCTGGCCCTCAACAACTTCCAGGCTTGTGTTTCTACCATGCTAAGTTTGGAACCAAGGCTAACAAATGTCGCTCACCATGCAGTTTCAGCAGGTCGGGAAACGCCGGGGCCGGAGCTCAGCAGTGGCCATGAGCGTCGGCCGCGTAGGCAGGCTGCTTTTCATCCACGACAGCATCTCTGGACGGCGTTTTCTGTGCGACACAGGAGCACAGAGGAGTGTCCTGCCTGCATCCTGTTTGGACATGGTGACCGACAGCCACGGCCCCCCCTATGGAAGCTGCCAATGGTAGCCCCATCCGCACATATGGAACGAGGTACATCGAATTGTGTTTAGGAGGACAGCACTTCGGCTGGAACTTTGTTACCACAAAGGTTGCCGTTCCCCTCCTCGACGCTGATTTTTTGTGTGCACATGGACTGTTGGTGGATGTAAAGAATCGCCGTCTGATCGACGCTGTCACGTTTTGCTCTTATACATGCACGCTCAGTGGGACCGACTCCATATGGCTGTCTAGCATGCTTTCAACTTCTGATGATTTCCACCGTCTGCTTGCCAGTTTCCCAGCCCTCACTCAGCCCACTTTCTCTGCATCTGCCATGAAGCATGGAGTGGAGCACCATCTCGCCACCACTGGTCCACCCGTCTACGCCCGCGCTCGCGCCTCGACCCAACCAAGCTTGCCATTGCAAAGGCTGAGTTTGTGAACATGGAGCGCCTGGGAATAGTTCGCCGATCCGACAGCCCATGGGCATCGCCCCTCCACATCGTCCCCAAACCTGGTGGCGGCTGGCGCCCGTGTGGCAACTACCGGCGCCTTAATGAGGCAACGGCGCCTGACCGATACCCAGTCCCGAACATACAGGACTTTTCAGCACACCTGTCTGGCAAGGTGATTTTTTCTAAGGGGGACCTTGTTCGTGGATATCATCAGGTGCCGGTACACCCACTGGACATCCCCAAAATGGCGGTGATCATGCCGTTTGGTCTGTTTGAGTTCCTGCGGATGCCGTTCGGCCTTAAAAACACCGCCCAAACTTTTCAACGCCTCATGGACTCTGTTTTGCGGGACCTGCCTTTTCTTTTTGTGTACTTGGATGACATTCTAGTAGCGAGCACGTCCATGTCTCAGCATCTGGCGCACCTCCAAACCCTTTTTGAGCGGCTTAGCCAACATGGATTGATTGTCAACACCGCCAAGTGCCAGTTCGGCCTCTCCACCATTGACTTCCTTGGACACAGAGTCACTAAGGATGGGGCGGTCCCTCTCCCATCAAAGGTGGAGGCAGTCACACAGTTCCCACGCCCGCTCACTGTCAAATCCCTGCAAGAGTTCCTCGGCATGGTGAATTTTTACCACCGTTTCATCCCTCAAGCTGCTCTGCTCATGCAGCCTTTGCACGAGGCCTTGAAAGGTAAACCACAGCACGTTGTGGACTGGACTGAGAGTAGAGACAGGGCTTTTGCCGCCACTAAGGCAGCCCTAGCGAACGCCACCATGCTGGCGCATCCTTCTCCAACAGCCCCCATCGCCATCACCTCGGATGCCTCAGACTATGCTGTCGATGCTGTCTACGAGCAGTGGCTAGGCAGTGCCTGGCATCCGCTGGCTTTCTTTAGCCGTCAGCTGCGCCCCTGTGAGCGGAAGTACAGCACTTTCGACCGGGAGCTGCTGGGTCTCTACCTCGCCATCCGACACTTTTGTTCCCTGCTGGAAGGCCAACACTTCACTGCGTTTGTGGACCACAAGCCGTTGACTTTTGCCATGGCCAAGGTGGCTGAACCGTGGTCCGCCCGCCAGCAACGTCATCTGTCCTACATTTCGGAGTTCACCACGGACTTGCAGCACGTTGCTGGTAAGACCAACCACGTGGCTGACTGCCTATCACGGGCTGTGGCGGGGGCAGTCCACCTGGGTTTGGATTACAACCGCATGGCGGCCGCTCAGGCCACAGACCTGGACATGCAACTCTTGAGGACCTCGACTACAGGTCTGCAGATCGAGGATGTGGTTTTTGGCGATGCTGGCACCACGCTCCTGTGTGACATCTCCACAGGTAGTCCTCGGCCAGTTGTTCCCTCGGGATGGAGACGACAAGTTTTTGACGCCATCCATGGTCTCTCCCACCCAGGTTCGAAAGCGTCACAGAGACTTGTTGCAGCTAAGTTTGTTTGGCACGGCCTCAAGAAGGATGTTAGGGATTGGGCTAACATCTGTGTTGAGTGCCAACGAGCCAAAGTCCACCGCCACACTAAAGCCCCGTTAGGTTTGTTCCCGGTTCCGGAGAGACGTTTTGATCATGTAAACGTGGACCTGGTCGGTCCTCTGCCCTCCTCTCACGGTTTCACATATCTGTTCACCATGGTTGACAGGACCACCCGCTGGCCCGAGGTTGTGCCTTTGACGTCAATGGCGTCTGTCGAGATGACACTGGCATTTATTGGCACCTGGGTTGCCCATTTCGGCACTCCTTCGGACATATCCTCTGACCGAGGCACGCAGTTCACGTCTGAGCTGTGGGACGCTGTCGCACAGAGCCTCGGAGTGAAACTCCACCGCACGACCACATATCACCCGCAGGCTAACGGACTCTGTGAACGTTTTCATAGGTCAATGAAGGCTGCCCTGCGTGCCAGCCTCAAAGACAGCATCTGGGTCGACAAGCTCCCATGGGTGTTGCTGGGCATCAGGACTGCACCAAAGGAGGACCTTCAGTCCTCATCCGCGGAGCTTGTTTATGGACAGCCACTGCGGGTACCGGGGGAGTTTGTCCCTAGTGCCAATGTTCCCTGGTCTGCTACTTTCCAGCGGTCTACTCTACTGGACAATGCAAAGCTTTTCGCACCTGCTTCAACTTCACGTCACACATCCCCGCTGGACTTCAGACGGCTGACTACGTTTTCATTCGCCACGATGCCCACAGGGGACCGCTACGTCCACCCTATGAGGGCCCATTCCGGGTTCTGGAGACGGGGGACAAACATTTTGTGGTGGACAGAGGCGGCAAACCGGAGCGACTTTCTATCGACCGCCTTAAACCGGCTCATTTGGACGTGGCCAGGCCCATCGACCTGGCCCAGCCCCCACGCCGCGGACGGCCTCCTGCTCTGCCTCCACCCCTTGCTCCTAAACCTCCTACACTCCTTGCCCCACACCCGGGTCCTGACGGGACACCGGCTGCAGTGAGGTCTTCTCAACCTCCAGTACAGCGCAGTCATTGTGGTCGGTTGATACGCCCACCTCCCCGTTGACAGTTTGGTTCTGTGGATACGGTGAATTCTGGGGGGACGTGTGTAGTGACTGTGACATTCATAATTCACCTTGGTGTTAAATTTAGTTCTATACATTGTTGGTGATAAATGCAGTACTTTGTTCTTAGCATTTTTCCTCATAACTGTACAGGGATCGTGGTCCCTTTAAATGTTCTGTATGGATGATGATGTATGACGCTTGTCGGCGCCATTTTTTTGCTGGTGTTTTTCTTACCAAATAAACGACACACGCATTTGTGTGCTCAAAGTGCGAAGTTGTCTCTTGCAAGTTACTGAAATTTCCACACTTGTATCTATTTCCCTTCCTTACTTTTCAGGAGCAGTGATGTCACTCTCCACCCCATGTCGTCAAAATCGCTCCAGACTGGTGTTGTTCATTTGTGTTCGGTTTGTGCCATTAAAAGTAACATCCTAACATATTCATTTCTTTGTATTTAACAAGAATCGTGCAGGCTAAGCTCCATGTCAATCACTCTCACCTGTCTTGATTGTTTGTGCCTGCTTCTGGTTTGTGTTTGGTATCGTTGAAGCATTAATTTTTGTCAATGATTTATTCTTTCACCACATCTAACTCAAACACACTTTTCTGTTAGGAAATATTAGATTTGGTCTAATATTTAAACAAGGGATGCAAACAACTCACCTTTCAGCTAAATCACTTTTTCTGAAGAAAATTTGACCAAATTGTTTAGTAACATTTCTAAATTGTCCTTATTAAAATCACTTTAAATGGTTACTTTAAATATAAAAACTTAAACTAAAAACTTGATTTATCTACAGCAATACCAAAACATAGTAAGATACAATACAAATAAAATAAAAAATAGTAAAAGTTAGTAAATAAAATTGATATCAAGAACATATAAATATAAAATAAATATATCCTACACAACCAGTCCAAAGGACACTAAATATGTTTGTTTCTCATAATCTTAAAACCTTTTGATCTAAAGGCTTATGCTCAAACGCTTGCTATTATTTCTGTTCTCAAAAATAAATTGTTCTTCATTATAGATGCCTATACAAACCTTTTATGTTTGATGAAAATCTAAAATGTGCAGTACAAAATAAAAAAGAATATCCAAGTGTGATCAAACTTTCTAGTTTCTAGTCTAACACTTACACTTACATATTTGTGTCCGTCCGCACTGTTTTATAAACCTGCACTAGATAGATGTCTTTGATGGCTTTTTTGTGTTTTTAGACACCATGTTGTTATAATGCAGACGAGGGCAGACAAGGAGTGGGATCTAAATGCGGGTTTTATTAAGAACAGAGTGAAAACAAACAAACAGAAACAAAAGAAACATCCACAATGGGAAAACTGAAATTAAAACAAGAAAACATCGGAAGAACACAGGACTAGGGTAACACGGCGGGCTGATCACAGCTGGAAGGGTAACGGCGTAGACATGAACAGCGAAACATTAACCACGAGAGAAACATACATAACATTCATCAACATACATAAACGTACAACGATCGACACGGAATGGAGAACAAACAGGGTTTATATACACAGGATGATCACAAACGACAATCAGGTGAAAACAATGAGTGAATGCTGGCAGGAGTGAGGGCAGGGAACTATGGGAAATGTAGTGCATGACAGTGAAATGTGAAACGCGGGGCAGACAACAGGGAATCGTAACAGAATCCCCCCTCAAAGGATCGGATTCCAGACGATCCTAAACAAACAAAACACACAAAAAACAAAATCGTCCAGGGAGTGGAGAGGGGCTAGGAGACCAAAAGAGGGCACCAGGGGCAAACAGACAGTCCAAGGGAGCACAAGGGGCAGACAGACAGTCCAAGGGGGCACAAGGGGCAAACGGACAGTCTAAGGGGGCACAGAGGGCAAGAAGGCAGTCCAAGGGGGCACAGGGGGCAAGAAGGCAGTCCAAGGGGCAGGGACAGGTTCAGGAGGCCTGGGAGGCGGCCACAGGACAGCCATGGGGAACTCCGAGGGCGGAGCCGAGGTAGGCAGAGCCATGGAAGTTTCCGGTAGCGGAGCCATGGAGGGCGGAGCCGTGGAAGACCCAGGTGGCAGAGCCATGGGTGGCTCAGGAGGTGGAACCGTAGAAGGCTCTGGATTCGGAGTCGTGGGAGGCTCAGGAGGCGGAGGCTCTGGAGGCTCTGAAGACGGAGCTGAGGGAGGCTCTGGAGGCTCAGGAGGCGGAGCTGAGGGAGGCTCTGGAGGCTCAGGAGGTGGAGCTGTGGGAGGCTCAGGAGGCGGAGCCGAGGAAGGCTCGGGAGGCTCAGGAGGCGGAGCCGAGGGAGGCGGAACCATGGAAACCTCTGGAGGCTCAGGGGGCAGAGCCGTGGGAGGCTCAGGAGGTGGAGCTGAGGGAGGCGGAACCATGGAAAGCTCTGGAGGCTCAGGGGGCATAGCCGTGGGAGGCTCAGGAGGCAGAGCTGAGGGAGGCTCAGGAGGCAGAGCAGAGGGAGGCTCAGGAGGCAGAGCAGAGGGAGGCTCAGGAGGCAGAGCAGAGGGAGGTGGCACCGTAGGAGGCTCTAGAGGCGGAGCCGTGGAAGGCTTGGAAGGCTTCCACTGGAGGGACGACTGGAGGGTCACCACTGTGGGAGGAGAGGCAGGATCCTCCTCAACAACACCCACAGTGAACGTCCACAAAATCGTGGAGCGTCCAGCCGTGGGTCGCCGGTGGCAACTGCTCCTTGAGCGAACTGGTCAGGTTATCCCGGAAGAAGACCACCAGGGAGGAGTCAGGGAAGTCGGTGGCACTCGCTAGGTCCAGAAAGTCTCTGACATGATCCTCCACCGGACGGCTTCCTTGCCTCAAATTCAATAGTCGACAGTTCGCCTGAAGAACCGCTAGATCCATTGTAGTCGATCGTTCTGTTATAATGCAGACGAGGGCAGACAAGGAGTGGGATCTAAATGCGGGTTTTATTAAGGACAGAGTGAAAACAAACAAACAGAAACAAAAGAAACATCCACAATGGGAAAACTGAAATTAAAACAAGAAAACATCGGAAGAACACGGAACTAGGGAAACATGGCGGGATGAACACAACTGGAAGGGTAACGGCGTAGACATGAACAGCGAAACATTAACCACGAGAGAAACATACGTAACATTCATCAACATACATAAACGTACAACGATCGGCACGGAGTGGAGAACAAACAGGGTTTATATACACAGACACAGGATGATCACAAACGACAATCAGGTGAAAACAATGAGTGAATGCTGGCAGTAGTGAGGGCAGGGAACTATGGGAAATGTAGTGCATGACAGTGACATGTGAAACGCGGGGCAGACAACAGGGAATCGTAACACATGTCAAGTTAAAAAAAACCTAACTTGTTAAACGTCTCGAGTCGAGACACATATGTTTAGCTTTTTTGTGGTTCTGCTTGTAATTTTAGTGCAACAACAATGCATTGCAGCATGTGAACGGCACCTAGCATGTTTTCAAACATTGGCTGAAATTTCAAACAAATATTTTGAATATTAGCTAAAATATAGGACTATGCAATTACACAAACTTTTTTATTAACCTATATAACCAATATAAACAAATTAGCATGTCAATGTTGTCGCCCACATTTGGCACCTGTAACATGAACCCCATAGGAGGAGTATTTAAAATTTAATTACAAATTTTAATATTCAAACAATCCAAAATGGCCAACTTCCTGTGACTGTCAGCATGAAAGTTGTCCGGCTTTATGAGATCTATATATGTACACAGTTTGGTGACTGTAGCTCAAAAGGGATGTGCTAGTGGAGTGGTGGTGGCGTATGGCTAAAGCACAGGGCTGTTAATCAGAAGGTCACAGGTTCTAACCCCACAGCCACCACCATTGTGTCCTTGAGCAAGGCACTTAACTCCAGGTTGTTCCGGGGGGATTGTCCCTGTAATAATTGCACTGTAAGTCGCTTTGAATAAAAGTGTCTGCCAAATGCATAAATGTAAATGTAAATGTGCTACAGAGCCCGAACATGCCATTCCTGCAACTTTGACCAGCCCTAATGGCTGATGACTCTGCACTTTCAGGGCTTGGACCCTAAATATCTTAGCACAGTAGGTCCTTAAAATGCAGATGGATGGGGATCAGACATTTAAAGCTCCAAAAATCACAGAAAGTCAGCATAAACGTCATCGATACGACTCCAGTGGTTAATTTAATGTCTTCTAAACGGATACGTCTGCTTTTGATGTGAAAAGATCAATATTTATGTAATTTTACCAATGTGATTACGTCACACAAGCATACTGATGCTGATCAGAGGCAATGCTATATAGGTAAAAAGTAGTGTTGTCACGGTACCAAAATTTCAGTAGTCGGTACCGATTCCAGTGAAATTTCACAGTTCTCGATACCAATTTCGATACCACAGCAAAAATATGCTAATAAGATAATGTGCTATTGAACACACCAGTTTATTTATTTATTTATTTTTAATATTCCTCCACTTTTCTCCCCAATTTGGAATGCCCAACTGTAATATATTTCTGGCATAATTTCTTCAATTTCAGACATCTAGCTTTTAATATAAATCATGCTTTTATTATGATGTGTGTTTTTTTTCTTTGCCGGAAGCTTCACTCTGCTGGATAAGATTGTTGAGGCAAAAAGCTTCTCGAAGGTACTCAAGGTTCTTGTGGTCTGTCAGCACCAGGAAGGGATGTTGAGCCCCCGCTAGCCAATACTACCACTCCTCCAGGAACAATTTGATTGCCTAAAGCTCTCGGTTCCCAATGTAATAGTTTTGCTCTATTACGGGGAGAGTTTCCTGGAGAAGAAGGCACATGTGTGATGTGGAGATGGTTTCCCCTGCTGCTGAGACAGAACTGCTCCTAAGTTGTTGGAGGCGTCTACCTCAATGTTAAAAAGTTTATTAGGATATGGGTGTACAAGGAGTGGAGCGGAGGTGAAGGCATCCTTTAGGAGTTGGAAGGCATGCAAGGCTTCAGGGTTCCAGGAGAGAGATTTAGGCTTTGATCTGAGAAGTGAGGTCAGTGAGATGTGTGGGAACTGTAGATCTTTATGAAATGGCGGTAGAAGGCAAAGCTAGGAAGCGCTGGAGCTCTATGATGGTGGTTGGAGTGGGCCAGGAGTGCACCACTGTTACCTTCCCCTCGTCCATCAGAATGCCTTCTGGGCTGATGATGTAACCAAGGAACTGGAGGGCTACTCTCAACAGTTCCAAGGCAGCTAGGATGAGATATAGTATATACCGGAACTTAAGTGTGATCCTGTTAAGGGAGCGGTAGTCAAAACAGGGTCATAAGCCTCCATCCTTCTTAGGCAAGAAGAATAAACTCAAAGCAGCAGGGGAAGTGGAAGGCCAGCTGGATCCCTAACTGAGGGCTTCCTCGATATAATCCTCTATGGCCTTCTGCTCGGTAATGGAATGTGGGTAGATTTTGACATGGGGCATTTTTTCACCAGGGATGAGTTCTATTACGCAGTCCCATGGTCGATGAGGCGGTAGCTGAGAGGAACGTAAGGGGCAGAAGATGTCCTGGAAGTGGAAATAGCAGGAAGGGATCTCCAGAGGAGTAGAAAAGGCAGGGCTCTCGATGGTAGTTGTGTTGATATTGAGAGGTGGAGATTTTCTGACAGACACACTGGGTCTGAGAGTGAGATGGTTTGGGAAACAGAAAGGATAACACTGGGACCCCCCACTTCAGGACATCACCAGTATACCAGGAGATGACTGGAGAATGTTGTATGAGCCATGGGCGTTCTAATACGCTTTGGAGTTTGACAGGGCCCATGCAGTGACAAATGATACCTCTTCCTAAAGGCTTGCCGATTATGAAATGAATTTGGGGCTTGTAATTGCATGGTCGCCTTTCGAGCTGGAGTTAGTGGTAGAGCGCGTCCCAGATGAAGTTGCCAACTGAGCCAGTGTCGAGTAATGTGGGTACTGAAAGAGAGAATCTATGAGCAGTAAGCGTTACACTTGTTACCAAAGGAGAGGTACAGACCCTAGTAGTCTTTAGGTGACTCACCTGTTGATGGGTCGGTCGAGTGGGACATGCAGATGTGACCCTTACTGCCACAGTACAGGCACAGGCCCTGGTTCAGCAGACGTTGGAGCTCAGCTGTGGAGAGTTGAAATGCATCCAACTGCATGGGCTCTCTGTTGGGTTCTGGAGAGTGGTGAGGGGACCTTTGTGAAGGGAACTGTAGAGACTGTAAGATGGGCAACTCATCGAGGCAGGTCTTCATATTGTTGGCTACTCTGATGGAGAGTTGAATGAAGCGCTCCAGCCCCATGGTTTCGTCGTAGGATGAGAGCTCAAGTCCAAGGCGATAGGTGGTAAGCAGAGAAGGCTCATTCCAACCACTAGATGCTGCCAGAGTGCGAACTTAAGGGCATAGCCATTGATGGAACTATGACCCTGATGAAGATAATGCAGCAGAAGTGTTACCCTCAGAGCGTCCAAACACTTCCTTAAAGTGCTGGGTGTATCTATCTAATGACTGAGTTACCAGGCTATTCTGATCCCAAAGAGAATGGCCCATTGTAGCACTCATCAGGCCAGCAAGGAGATGATGTAGGCAAACTTCGCCCGCTCTGTGGTGAATCGATGTAGCTGTATCTCAAGGGCAAGTGAACAGTGGAGCAGGAAACTGCCGCAGTACTCCGCCGATCCTGAGTAGGGAATACACCGGAGAAGAAATTGCGGAAGTGCTGGGCGAGGTTGGAGAAGCTGAAGGTCAACCAGCTCCTGGAGGGGATCTGGACCTGCTGGTTTAATGATTTTTGTAGGTCTGGTCTTCTATTATGCATACCCAGACTCCATTATAGTGTTGAACCCAGAGCAGGTGTTTATTTAAACACAAAACACAAACAGAGACAGGCAGGTAAGTCGTAAGTTAACAGTTTAGGGCTGATGTGAAGATCAATCACGAGATGAAGACAGACACTGACTTTGGTGGTGATATTCCTAAAGGTGGTGGATACACAACAATGATGCTTACATTGAGGAGAAGGATTATAGGGATCGCTGGAGTGGAGAGGAATAGCTAGGAGAAGACGTTTTGGAGATACAGGTAACTGAGTCCGTATTCAAAGTTGCGACCAGACACAGAATGGATGAGGAGCGAAGTTTAAATAGAGAAGCTGATTTACACGGTGATTAGAAACAGGTGTAGGTGATCAGTATTCAGAGGAGTGAGAGGGTTGAGTGAAAGTGGCTGGCGGGTCAGATGGATTGGTGACAAATATGTGTTTTACATTGCATTAGTGCTCTGATTTGTCATCTGATACAATGTGAATGATTCTCAATCTCTGTGGAGTTTCCAGTGTATGAGCATTTGGATTTATACAGTACACAGCTCATCCACACTAAGATTGCAGCCTTTAGCAGTTTAATAAATCACACTAGGACATGTTATGTTTTTAATTTGAATCACTTTCTATTTCAGTGTAAAAGGAGTAACTAATAAAGCCTCAGTATTTTACAGCTGGCATGTGTCAATCATACTGAGTGCTGGTACTGGATTGAGTCAGTGCTCGGTACAACCTTTACTGCAGAAACACTGGTATCGTTAAATATTTTTTATATTAGCATCGACTTGGTAACGAAGTACTAGTACTTTTGACAACACAATTAAAAAGGATTTAGATATTGATCTTTTTCGCACCAAAATTGATCATGTCACTTTAAAAGACATTCATTTAACAGCTGGTGTCGTATCGATGATGTTTATGCAGTGATTTTTGGAGCTTCAAAATAGAAATCTCCATCCACTTGCATTTTAAGAACCTACTGGGCTAAGACATTTTTCTCTTTTTCTTCAAATGTGTTCTGGTGAAGAGAGAAAGTCATATACGCCTGGGTGAGTAAATAATGAGTATGTCATGAGGGTGAGTAAATAATGAGAGAAATTAGAATTTTTAGGTGAAATGTCTCTTTGAGGTTAACGCTTTATAGAGAAAGAAAAAAAAACCTTTCTACCCTAAACCTTAAACCTAACTGATAGTGTCAGAAAAGCAAATGTGAGATGAAAAACACAATTTCTGAAGCAATCACATGATTTAGTAGTGCTCCTATGACACTTTCGGCTCATGTTTTGACTCGTGATCTTCAGGACTCCTTTACATCTCAAGTGCAACACTTGATCGGTTGAGATCCCGTACAATTTGATCGCACTTCAAGAAATGTATAAATGTTTTACAGTAAAGAAATATGTGTAGGTTGTTTCTAAACTGTCAGAAAAACAAGTTTTAACTTGATTTAATAGGTCTGTATGATTGTGTCGACATGTAACAGGTTGATCAATACACACCATCACACACTCAACACACTTCTAAAGCCTGACAAATGTGGCATATAAAAATAAAAAAACTATCATCAGACATCCAATATGCATCTTTACTGCTTATATGGTTGGTCTGCATACTTATAACTGAGCCTTACATTTTCAATGGTGTGTAAATGTGTACTATGTATATATTAGGAGCAATATTTGTTTATTTGTCAACCTGTATACTATATAATTGTGTTGTGTTGTCTGAGATGTGTGTGCTGAATATATTGTGCTGTGACCAAACACTAAGAAGAATACTGTAAGGAAGTCGACTCACTGAAGGAGGCACGAGGCGGTCAAATATCCAACATTAGACACTTTATTGTCAGCACATTTTAGTGTAACAAAGACATTCAAAACTACTTCTTTTCAGCAGCACGAACACACTAACAGTGTGCTTTTCAGCTCAACATGAACACACAGCTTCATTGGTCTCTCTTTCTCCTAGAGTCTCTCCCCATCTGCTGCTCTCGCTTTATCTCTCACTCGTTAAGGCTGCAATCACCCACAGCCTTGCTCTGCACAGTTGCCACTTGGCCTGCCTCACTCTCCACAAATACCTAATACATGTAAATGTATATGGCGAATAAAACTGATTCTGATACAGGAAATAATAATGTTTTACTTTAATATCATCATGTTGAATATTCAAACTTAATAACAGCAGTGTCTGTGATGTCAATAGTACCCAGAAGTATCGCTGCCTAGCATTTGTTTGTAAACAGTAACTTAATCTATAGTAAAAGTGTTTTGATGTCACAAGTCAGCAATGTGTGAGGAACAGGGTGAAAAGTAAAGGTGCGTCTCAATTGTCTCTATAGTTCGGTAGTCAGGGAATGATCAGGGAATAGGCCATATCTAGGGCTGTCCCATTCACAAAATCTCTCCAGTGCACTGAAACGTTTGCTCCCTAAATATTCCAAGGATGCACTATAAAACCAGTGAGAATCATTGCTCGCTTTGTTAATTTACTGAACAATTTGTAATGTCTTCTGAAGTCTATTAAGTCATTAGAAGGCGAGTGTAAAGTTATGGAGTCAAATTTCCTTATTTTCCCTTTAAAAGAGATGTTATTTGTAATTTTGTTTATCCATAATACGCAAGAAAGAGAAACAATAATAGGCTACTTAATATTTGTTTTTTTATTATTTATACTTAATTTATTACAACCTCATAATTACATTTGCAGGTAATGAGTCATAAGTGTCCTGATGCGGATCAACATCCTTGCCAATACTCGAATACTGATTCATGACATAGGGAGCTAGGGAGCGAAATGAGACACACACAAGGTGTGTCATCTCAATGTAAACTGATAATCTGCCATTTTATTCGGGATTTGTGTGAAAGGGAATAAAAGTCATTGTTATTGTAGCACCTCTATGGCCTTATTTTAAAAGCAATAAATCATACACGAAAAGTCAATGGGTATAGCCATGAAGTTTTGGTATTTTTGTATAAGCACCACAGTGGTAATTACACAGTGAGTAAGCCAAACATGCTGGAAGTAAAGTTGTTATTCACTCTCAAATCAAATGAAATCAAATCAAATTAATCATTGTTTAATTCTTGTAAACAGAGTACAAAGTAAAAATGGCAACACAGTTACATAAAACATTGTTAAAATTAAACACGTCTTGTGACCAAACATCATGATGCCATGACACCAATTATTAATGTGTTGCAATATTTTATTTGTTCTCTTTTTACAGGAGTTCAACAATTATTTTAAGTTATTTGATTTGAGAGTGAGTAACGACTTGAATTTTGGTCTGTCTGTCAAACAATATGATTGTATGCCTTAAGAAGACCTGCAAAATTACGAACAAGTGCATGGACTACTTTTATGACACTTTTGCACAGTTACTCCCAACTGCTATTCTCATTGGCTAATCTCTGTTAATCTCCTTTTGTGTTCTGCAGAAGAATTAAAGTCATATGGGCTTTAAAACAAAAAATGTGTGAGTAAATAATGACAATATTTTCATTTTTGGGTGAAACAGAATGGAACACAACAAAGGTGTGTCTAAATGCATTTTAAAAATGAACTGTTTTAGTGTCTTAAATAGCTGAGGCACTGAAAAAGCAGTGAGATGTATTACAAAGACATCCATTTAGTGCAAGGCTGCCTCGTGTATGAAATACCCCTAAGGCTGTCCCTAAAGCAGATAAACTGCACTGATAAAAACATCATGTGTATAATATATAGATACCATACAGAGCAACCTGTGGTATATCTAACAGAGAAGTTACAGGATGCTGATGTAACTACAGTAATGGCGAGAGGTTATCTTATATCATTCCCTGATGTGAATTGGCTGAACACAGTTGTAATAAAAACAACTTCTGGTCTTTCACTCTGTAAGCAATACCACATTGACTCATTGAAACTAATCTGCAAATTATGATCAACTCAGTGCAATCATATGTCTCTTTTGCTCACTGTGGGAGGCACAGATGTTTCTCACAATGCCACCAAATGAATTTCAAAGCTTTGCTGAATGTTGCATGTTTTCAAAGTAGTGGATAGATGACAGTGATGTCTCCATTCAGAAAGGTCACTATGCTTACTGACATCAACTCTAGTTAGGAAACTCTGAGCACATCCCTTTGGTTCTGTTGATCCATACTGTGAGACACTTAAGTGAGCCTACAAAGCGTCAAGCCCCCCCCAAAAAAAAAGAAATTGCAGATGTTGTCACTAACTACTCTCATGGAAAACAGCCTTCCTTAAGTCAAGTGTGACCGTGCCAGAGAGAGCAGGCCAAGTCTCCACACAGATGTATTTTGTTTTTCTAAGACATGATTTGTTCACTGCGCTCTTTTGATGTCTGTCCAACCCAAACTGCTCAGTGGAGAGCGTAGGCTACCTAACAGCATGATGACTAAGACAGGGGATGCTATACCACCAAGACCAGGTGTGTGTGCTGTCATTGAAGTGTGTTAGTATACACTATCATAGTGTTGTGTGTTTAAATATTCAAGACTTAGCACAATTTGTTTAAACTGGATTGCCGATGGTTGATGAATAAGTTGCTGGGTTTTAGGAAACACTTTACATTAATGAATAATTGTATTTACTTAGCATTTATGACAAGTTAGTTTAAATGCTCACTATTTGTCAAGTATTGCATAAATGCCGCCATTTTATTCATGCTGTAATAACTGCATATTAAGGATTTATTTATTTAATTACTTATTAGCCATTAACGAACCCCTTTATAAACCATTAACAACAAGAACACTGGAGTGGTGTTGGAGTAGTGGGCTAAAGCACATAACTGTTAATCAGAAGGTCGCTGGTTCGATCCCCACAACCACCATTGTGTCCTTGAGCAAGTCACTTAACTCCAGATTGTTCCAGGGGGATTGTCCCTGTAATAAGTGCACTGTAAGTCGCACTAAAAGCTATGGAATGATATTCCGGACATTATTCAAAAGGAATTGCAAATTGTATTTGCAACTGCGTTTTCAATTTGTGGACGCATAAAATGTGACACAATCCAAACGCAATTGCAAATCGCGCATTACGGTTTGCATTTTCGTTTAAGCGAATGCACAGTGACTGCCAAATTTCAAATGGAAAAGCAAAGTCCGTTTGCAACTGTGTTTCCCATATCTTACGAGTTTTGGCCCTGTCATATTTAAATAGCAATTTCAATTACCACGTCTGCTTTTTCACTTTCTCAGCATCGCGTATGTAGCCAGCCAAAACTCAAATGGAATACTAATTCCCTTAGTATTTCCATTTCGGATGCCTTACACGGAAACCTGTCAATCAGGGTCAAGGGTGGGATTATGCTATGGGGCGTGTTTGTCTTGGGAAGTGACATCACTCACAGTCTATCAGGATCAATAATTAGCACTGCAATTTATTCATCTATAATCTCACACTGGACTGTCAACATATTCTCCTCAATATACTACTTCATATATATATATATATATATATATATATATATATATATATATATATATATATATATTTCATATACTCCTACTTATTGTATTGTATATTGTGTGTATTGTTTACTGTACATTGTATATAATTATTGTGTTGTGTAAGTATGTGTACATTTGATATGTGAATTGTGTTGTGTAAATATGTTGTTTATTGTAATTGGTATATGTCTCGTCACTGTCATGACTGCTATGTTGTTCGGAACTGCACACAAGAATTTCACCTACTGTTGCACTTGTGTACATGGTAGTGTGACAATAAAGTGATTTGATTTGATTTGATAAACCGGCGTCTGTTCAGGGCATCACCTCTTGACCGTCGACTGTGAGTGACATCACTTCCCAAGACAAACACGCCCCATAGCATAATCCCACCCTTGACCCTGATTGACAGGTTTCTGTGTAAGGGAATTAGTATTCCATTTGAGTATTAGAAAATCAGTTATTTTGAATTCTTATAATAAAGGTGGCTTAAATTTCATTGATTTTGATTCTCTTAACAATACCTTAAAAATGAATTGGCTTAAACGTTTCCTTCACAATCAATCTTCTATTTGGAGTATAATCCCAAGATATATTTTTTCTCAAGTAGGAGGTATACATTTTCTTTTAATGTGCAATTATTCAATTAGTAAACTTCCTGTCAAACTTTCCAATTATCATCAGCAGATGTTTATGGCTTGGAAACTTATTTACAAGCATAATTTCTCGCCACACAATTTTTTAATTTGGAACAACTGTAATATTCTTCATAAGAGGAAATCTTTATTTCTTGAAAACTGGTTCAATAATGGGGTGATATTAGTAAACCAGCTCTTTGATAGTGAAGGTAATTTATTTAATTATTCCGATTTTGTTTCAGGATACCAATTCCCAGTATCTAGTAAAGAATTGAATATAGTTTTCAAGGCCATCTCTTTGGAAATCTGTATGCTGTTTAGAAACAATAATAGTGCTACAGTGACTTCTGTTTCTCCCCCTAGCCCTGAATCTACTGTGGTTGGTTCTATTTGTTTTTCAAAACATAAATCCAATTATAAAATTAGGTTATTATTTTTGGACCCTGTTACTTCAATTCCTTCCTCCATTTCTTATTGGAATAACATTTTTGATGATATTAAATGGTCATATGTTTGGTCACATCCTCAGAAATTCTTTCTAACTAATAAAGTTAAAGAAATATCCTATAAAATTATTCTTAGATTTTTAAATACTTTTTAAAGAAATTTAGAAATGATATTGATACTTCCTGCTCTTTTTGTGAAGCCTCCTCTGAAACTGTTGATCATTTGTTTTGGGAATGTCTTTTTACTCGGTCTTTCTGGAACAATATTGATGCTCTGATTGTCCAAAAGGTTTTATGTAACTTTTCTTTATCATATAGACACATTCTTTTTGGATTTTATGTTAAAGACAAGAATCTAATTAATGCATGTTTTTGTATAAACCTTCTTTTATATATTGGAAAGTTTCATATCCATAAATGTAAATATATGAAAGGTAAACCCCACTTTAGCTTTTTCAAAGAAGAACTGAAGATGTATTTAAATACAATTTCAACTTCTGTTAACAAGCAATGAAAACATCCAGAATTAGTGCCATGTTTAATATTCTCTCTTAATGTTTTTTTCTTTTGTGCCCTCTTCTTTTTTTTTCTTTCTTCTCTTACTCTCTTTTCTTTTTAGACTATTGTTGAATATATTTAAATTTCTTTCACATTTTCTCTCTTAATGTTTTCTGAACCATAATTTCTCTTTTGTTTTGAAAGATTGTTTATATTTCTTGTATGTATCGTCTTGTTCTGTTTGTTAATATTGCAATAAAAACAATAAATAAAAAAAAATAGTATTCCATTTGAGTTTTGGCTGGCTACATACGTGACGCTGAGAAAGTGAAAAAGCAGACGTGGTAATTGAAATTGCTATTTAAATATGACAGGGCCAAAACTCGTAAGATATGGGAAACACAGTTGCAAACGGACTTTGCTTTTCCATTTGAAATTTGGCAGTCACTGTGCGTTCGCTTAAACGAAAATGCAAACCGTAATGCGCGATTTGCAATTGCGGTTGGATTGTGTCACATTTTATGCGTCCACAAATTGAAAACGCAATTGCAAATACAATTTGCAATTCCTTTTGAATAATGTCCGGAATATCATTCCATAAAAAGCGTCTGCCAAATGCATAAATGTAAATGGAACATTAACTCTTAACAAAACAAAATCAAGATGGGGGTGTGTAGCCAGGCTGGTGCTACCACGTTATCTCCTGTTCATCGAACTTTAAACTTATACCTATGTAGATTTGAATGGCATAAATCATGTAAACAAAATCTGATAAACCTTAGACATTTTATCACAGTAACTTTACAGTCACAATGCGGCCATATCTGGACTAAGAGGTCAATTACATCAATGCCATATCAAAGACGGATTTTACATTTTACCATCTGCAATAGTGTACTGATTTATGGAGGAGTACATCACCTGAACCAGTACATAGGCAAAAAAAGAGGTTTGCTGGACGTTGCCTGGATATAAGTTTCTTATCCCGCTTTTGCTCTGGGGAGACATACATCTCAATCCTGGACCGGGGACAGAGGGAGTTAGCCCTGTGGTACATGGACTCGCTGATGGTAATCTTCACCTCACGATTGCGAAGGGTGAGTTCTTCATTAGTGTATTGCAGAACAGGAGTGTAAAGTCAGATTTTCTGCAGTTCTCAGTGGCAAACATAAATTATTCTGCTCTGCCACCAGTCAATATGCCTCAAGCTATTCTTTCAAGCATTGATCCAACATCACAAGTAACTTCAGTGATGAGATCCAAATGTAATTTAAACCCTGTTTTTAAGTCTTTAAAACTGTAAATCATGCAAGAACTCTATGGGATCATAATGCCAAACCGAAAGGACTGTTGGGTGGTAATTTATATATTCGCAGTGTCATGGCAAAGTGTGATGAAATTAAACATCTTGTCACAAATTCAAATTTGGATTTCATATGTTTGTCTGAAACATGGTTGAGTAACACCTCACCATCAGCACTGTTAAATGGACCTGGTTATAATTTTTTTTTTAGAAGAGATAGATCCATGGATAGGGGTAGGGGTATTATGTTTTATGTTAAGGACAACATCAGATGTACTGAGATATTTGGTTTATGAATTTGATCTTGAATGTATAGGTCTACATGTTTCCCTCTCACCACAATTGTTTTTTTTTATAATTATTGGTATTTATAGACCACCTTTATCAAATAATGATTTTTATGATACATTTTATAAACTTTTTAAGGCTTGCTACTAAAGAAGTTATCTTGTGTCACGAACTGCGCTTTGTTTCCCCCTTATTCTTGGACTTAATTTCCCAGAATGCACCTTTGTTGATTACCCTCAACTGCCCTCCATTTTCCACAGCTGTTCACTGTTCTATTATCAACCTTCTGTGTATTTATACCCTCTGGTTTCCTTCCCTCAACATCAGTTCTTGTTGGTTAGTTTGTTTGTTTACATGTTAATACAAATTTTACATTCATATTTACCAGCAAACTGCTGTGAAGTTTGATTTTCCCTTTTCCCTGTTTTATTTTCATCTCTATGGCTTCTTCATCTTCCGAGATAAATCAATAAAATAATCTGCATTTGAATCCATACTCTCCCGACTCTCCCATCAATGTTATAGAAGAACCAACCACATTATGGATTCTGTGGAGGATTACTGCCTTAAATTCTGGAGCTTGGCCTTTCAAGTGAACTGGGAAGAGAGAATCCTCTGCCCCTTGGGAATCCATTGCTAACATCATAATGGCTGGTCGTCTGCATTCTACTCCAGTGGCCAAACCTCTTGCAGTGCCTTCCACGGCTCCTTCCACTAAACATTCCACGGCTTCTTTCTCTAAGCCTTCCACGGCTTCTTCCTCCAGGCCTTCCACAGCCTCACCCTCCTGGCCTTCCACGTCCTCACCCTCCAGGCCCTCGCCCACGCTTGTCACGGCCAACAAACTAGTTCTTGAAGCCTCATCCAGCCCAGAGCCAGCACTGCAAGCCTCATCTGTCTCAGAGCCAGCGTTGCAAGCCTTATCCATCCCAGAGCCAGTGTTGCAAGCCTCGCCTGTCCCAGAGCCAGCTTTCATGCCCGCTCCAGCCCTAGAGGAATTTTCGGGGGAGGGGCTCTATGGCTCCAGTGGTCTCTGTGCTCCCTTCAACGGAGACCACTTTCGCTCCAGCCTCGGTGATCCTGGAGACTTCCTTTGAGCCTCCCATGGCTCTGCTCTTCGAGCCTCCCACAGCTCCGCCCTTCAAGCCTTCCACAGCTCCGCCTTCCGAGTAACCCACAGCTGTCCTACTCCAAAGGTACTGCAATTGTTCATGGCCACGGAGGCCGTTCCCCTCTCGCTGCCTGTGACCTGGACTACGGAGGTCATTCCCCAGTCACTGCCAGTGCTCACGACCATGGAGGTGGTTCACTGGTCATTGCCAGTGCACATGACCATGGTGACTCCACCCTCAGAGTCTTCCATGGCTCTGCCCTCAGAAACTTTCATGGCTCTGCCCTCTGAGTCATCCATGGCTCCGCCCTCAGAGTCTTCCACGAGTCCTCCTCCTGCAGTCACGTCCGCTCCTCCTGTGAAGACTCTCACAGCTCTGCCCACAGAGTCTTCCATGATTCCTCCTCCAGCGGACACATCCGCTCTCCCAGAGACTCATCCTCCAGTGGTCACGTCTGCTTCTGCTCTGATTCCTCTTTTAGCGGCTCTGCCCACTCCTTTTGAGACTCCTCCTCCAGCTGCTCTACCCGCTCCACCTACGACTTCTCCTGAGTCTCAGTTCCCCTGCGGCTCTGCCGGCTCCACCTCTGAATCCTCTTCCTGGAATTCAATTTCCTGCTCCTGCAGTTCTGCACATACCAACAGTGGCTCCGTCCCCTGAACCTGTCACTATATTGTGGCTGCCTCCCAATCCTCCTGACCCTGTCCTGGCCCTGTGGCAGCCTCCCAGGCCTCCTGACCCAGTCCCTGACCTGTGCCCACCTCCCAGGCCTCCTGACCAAATCCCTGCCCTGTTGCTGCCTCCCAGGCCTCCTGACCCAGTCCCTGACCTGTGCCCACCTCCCAGGCCTCCTGACCAAGTCCCTGCCCTGTTGCTGCCTCCCAGGCCTCCTGACCCAGTCCTTGCCCTGTGGTCACCTTCCTGGCCTCCTGATTTCCTTCCCTCAACATTGGTTCTTGTTTGTTAGTTTGTCTGTTTGTTTGTTAACATGTTAAATTAAATATTCATTTTAAATATAATATTTACCAGCAAACTGCTGTGATATTTGATTTTCCCTTTTTCTCAAGTGTTTTATTTTCATCTTTTTATTTTCATTCTTCTGAGTTACATAAATAAAATAGTCTGCATTTGGATCTACACTCTTCTGTCGCATCTCTCTCATGACGTTACAACTTGGTGATTTAAATATTAATTGGTTTGATAAAATTTATAGGACATTTTTTTTAAATAAAACTGGCAATTCTGATTTGATGCAACTTGTAAAAGACCCACACAGATAACCAGGTCTTCTGAATCACAAATATATTATATATTTTTTTATAAACCTGATCATATAGTAAAGTTTCAAAACGATTACAGGGTTGTCTGATCATAATTTGACACTTATAGCAAGGAAATTGAGAAAAGGTTTGGCAGCCATATTAATAGAATATCTGGTAATTTCAAAATACCAAAAGGTGAGGTCAGTAATTTGAGAAAGGTAGTAGATGATATAATTTGGAAAGAAAATGTTTCATATAACTGTACTGAAATGGATGCCAATGTTCTTATGAATACTATTAAAAATACTATAAACAGCTTAATGAAAAAACCTAGGAAGAAGAATTGTCTTCCCTGGCTAAATGAAAACATTTGGTTACTCATAAAACAGAGAGATAATGCGTTTGTAACAGTCTAAGGATGGGCAAGGAGGAGGCGGGAACCGGCTGAACAGTAATTATAAACTTTAATGGTAAATTAAAACTAACACAAACAAATGTGCAGCACGGCCATGTGTGTCTCTCTCTCCCTAACTGGCATCTACGGCCACCACTTATCTGGCTCTCCCACTAATCAGCTGATTCAGTGCCGGCCGTGCTCCATCATGACCCCACAACGCCCTCCTCCTCATCACAGCGTTGAAACAGTTTCTTAAAAATATATTGGAACATGAAAACGTTTAGGTTACGTATGTAACCTCCATTCCCCGATGGAGGGAACGAGATGTTGTGTCAGAGGAGCGACACTAGGGGTCTGTCTTGAGGTTACATATATAACCTAGACGTTCCCCTTCTGTCGCTCTCTCCACGTTGTGTCAGAGAAGCGACACTAGGGGTCCACTTATGAAAGTGCCATGCGCTGAGCCGTGTACGTGAACTACTGATACAGGAGCGAGCAGGTATTCTTACGTGCAGGACGACCAACTGTATCAGGCTGCACGTACCCTTCCCCAATGCCCCATTTAAGCCATCAGGATTCCTTATCGTTACCCTGGAGGGGGGAACAAGGTGCTGGCCACCAACCTGGGAACGGGCCAAGCCTGGCCGGTCATCTTTTCTCTCTATGTTTCTCGCATAGAGTAACTAAGGCCGGGGACCTTACACGCATTGAGGGAAGGGGGTCTTAGCCCTTATTCAGGGCGGAGAAGACCCTGCGGAGGCCACGCCTACCCAAGAGGGGAGGCAAGTTTAAGTGGCAAAACCATCAGAGGCCTGCTTAGGGCCTATGTGGAAAAGTCGGTGCGGTGGTGGATCCAGCCTCATAGAGGGGGGAACATACAGCACGGCAACCGAGGCAGCCATGACTGCCTAAGGGAAACACGGGAGTCAGCTCGCCAGAGGGGACAGAACCGTGGTGTTACACACAGGGGGAGTCCGAAGGAGGCCTTACCTGTGGAGCACCTATACCAGTACAGGGTAGCTTGCGGTACCCGCAGTGGCTTGGGTCAGCGAGTTCCTCCGCTGAACTGCGACCCACGAGGGCTAGGGAGGAATCAACCAGTGTCCCAAACCTGAGATCTCCTGGGAATGAAGGCGCACTGTTTCCCCTGGTTAGGGGGAAGGGCGCTAGGTGCAAGCGATTCACCTGGTCAGATCGTGGGCATGCCACCGTGTTCTACGGGCTCGGTACCTGAGAAAACACGGGACGATACTGACTCAACTCGGAGATTGTAGAATCTCGCAAAAGTGTTAGGTTTTGCCCAGCCCGCTGCTCTACAAATGTCTGCTAGGGTAGTGCCCCTAGCCAGTGCCCATGAGGACGCAACACTCCTGGTGGAGTGAGCTCGGACCCGCAAGGGGGGGGCATGGCCTGGGTGTGATAAGCCAGGGAAATGGCGTCGACAACCCAGTGGGCGAGTCTCTGCTTGGAGACAGCGTTCCCTTTCTGCTGTCCCCCAAAGCAGACGAAGAGCTGCTCAGAGCGTCTGGTGCTCTGTGTGCGGTCCAGATAAATATGTAAAGCAAGTACTGGACACAGCAGTGAAAGGGCTGGGTCTGCCTCCTCCCGGGGCAGCGCTTGCAGGTTCACCACCTGATCCCTGAAGGGCGTGGTAGGAACATTGGGCACATAGCCCAGTCGCGGTCTTAGGATCACAAGAGTATCTGCCGGACCGAACTCCAGGCAAGCGTCGCTAACAGAGAACGCATGCAGGTCCCCGACCCTCTTGATGGAAGCGAGCGCGATCAGCAGGGCAGTCTTGAGAGAGAGGGCCCTGAGTCCAGCTGAGTCAAGCGGCTCGAAGGGGGTTCTCTGGAGTCCCGTAAGGATGACCGAGAAATCCCAGGAGGGGAACAGGTTAGGCCGGGAGGGAGTTATCCTCCGGGCACCTTTTAGGAACCTGACGATTAAGTCGTGCTTACCAAGAGACTTGCCGTCTACCGTGTCGTGGTGAGCCACGATAGCGGCGACATACACCTTGAGGGTGGAGGGGGACAGCCTTCTCTCCAGCCTCTCCTGAAGAAACACGAGCACTGACCTAACTGCGCACTTCTGCGGGTCTTCGGCTCGGGAAGAACACCAGTCCGCGAACAGACGCCACTTTAGAGCGTAGAGATTCCTGGTAGAGGGGGCTCTGGCTTGATTGTATCTATGACGGTCGGTGGTAGGCCGGCTAGATCTATCGCATCCCGTCCAAGGGCCAGACGTGGAGGTTCCAGAGGTCTGGGTGCGGGTGCCAGAGCGTGCCCCGTCCCTGAGAAAGAAGGTCCATCCTCAGGGGAATTCGCCAGGGTGGGGCTGTCATGAGGAGTGTGAGGTCTGAAAACCAAGTCCGGGTGGGCCAGTAAGGGGCTACCAGAATGACTTGCTCCTCGTCCTCCCTGACCTTGCATAGCACCTGTGCAAGAAGGCTCACTGGGGGAAATGCGTACTTGCGCAGCCCCGCCGGCCAGCTGTGTGCCACGCGTCTGCCCTGAGGGGAGCCTCTGTCCGGGCATACCAGAGCGGGCAGTGGGAGGTTTCTTGGGAGGCAAACAGGTCTACCTGAGCCTTGCCAAACCGGTCCCAAATCAGCTGGACCGACTGGGGATGGAGCCTCCACTCTCCGCCAGGCAAGCTTTGTCTTGACAGTGCGTCCGCTATCACATTGAGGTTGCCAGGGATGTGAGTGGCACGCAGTGACTCCAGTCGCTGCTGACTCCAAAGGAGGAGACGACGGGCGAGCTGTGACATGTGGAGGGAGCGTACTCCGCCTTGGCGGTTTATGTAGGCTACGACCGTGGTGCTGTCTGTCCTGACTAGGACGTATTTGTTCCGAATTAACAGAAGAAACTTCTGCAGGGCCAGAAAAACAGCCAGCAGCTCTAGGCAGTTGATGTGCCAGCGCAGCGGGCCTCGGTTCCACCGGCCTGCGGCTGCGCGCCCGTTGCATACGGCGCCCCAACTCAATTTGGAGGCGGCGGTTGTGACCAGAACGCGTCGGGACACCTGCTGCAAGGGTACTCCTGCCCTTAGAAAGCAGTGGTCTGTCCAGGGTTTGAAAGTTTGGCGGCAGGCAGAGGTAACTTTTACGTTGTGCGTGCCGCGGCGCCATGCTCGTCTCGGGACTTGAGTCCGGAGCCAGTGCTGAAGTGGTCTCATATGCATCAACCCCAGCGGCGCGGACACCGCGGAGGATGCCATATGCCCCAGGAGCTGTTGGACCACGGCGCCTGGCTTGAAGGAAGCGAGGCATTTCAGCACTGACGGAGCACGCTCGTTGGAGAGACGTGCTGTCATTGGGACTGAGTCTAACTCCAGACCGAGAAAAGAGATGCTCTGGACCGGGGAGAGCTTGCTCTTTTCCCAGTTGACCTGAAGCCCCAAACGTCTGAGGTGGCTGAGCACCTGGTCTCTGTGTGTGCATAGTAACTCTCGGGAGTGGGCCAGTATGAGCCAGTAGTCGAGGTAGTTGAGTATGCGTATGCCGGCTTCTCAGAGCGGGGCAAGAGCTGCCTCTGCGGCTTTCGTGAAGACGCGAGGGTACAGAGATAGGCCGAAGGGGAGGACTTTGTACTGATACGCCTGGCCGTCGAATGCGAACCTTAGGAAGGGTCGATGTCGAGGGCGAACTGAGATGTGGAAGTACGCGTCCATCAGGTCTACCACTGCGAACCAATCTAGATGCCGGACGCCAGATAGAATTTGTTTCTGGGTGAGTATTTTGAACGGGAGTTTGGACAAGGTCCGATTGAAAACTCGCAGGTCCAAGATCGGTCGTAAGCCGCCGCCTTTCTTGGGTACAACGAAGTAAGGGCTGTAGAAACCCTTCTTCGTTTCGGTTGGAGGGACAGGCTCTATCGTGTCCTTTAATAGAAGGGAGGCGATTTGTTCGCGCAGGGAATGGGCATGTTGGCCGTGTACTGCGGAAAAATGTACGCCCACGGAGGGGGGCGGAGACCTGGCAAACTGAATTGCGTAACTGAGTCGAATGGTCCAGTGCAGCCAGCGTGACGGGTCAGGCAGTGAAAGCCACGCCGGCTGTGAGCAGCGCACATGCCCGCAGAACCAATTAAGCCCGGGGAAGCATAGCGGACCTTCTTGCATCAGGCTCAGACTGGGCGGAGACCCGAAGGTGGCGGCCCAGGAGAGTTATCCGCATCCGGCGCCGCTGTTACGCTCTCCGATGCAGCGGTGATGTCATCATCCAATGCCGGGGAGCTCGAGGGACTGGACGGTAGGCTGTTAAGCGGACCGCACTAATCCCGAGCTCGGGGGAAGCAGGCAAGCGTGCCGGGGAGGCGGGAGGTTTTCGAGGGGATTTACCCGGCGAAAGCGTCCCATTATTCTCCCCAGATCGTTCTCAATCGCCCGCGGCGCCTGCCTCAATCCCGTAGGAAGGAGGCGAGGTGCGGGGGGCGGCCGAAATGGCTCTCTCTCACTACAAGAGAAAGCAGAGATCGCAACGCTGCCGCGGTTATGTTCTCACACTGAAAACATAACCCATTGGAGAGAATGCTCATCCCGAGCTCGGACGGAAACAAGCAAGCGTGCCGGGGAGGTGGGGGGTTTCGAGGGGGTTCACCCGGCGAAACGGAGCCCGTCACTGTCCCCAGATCGTTTTCATCGCCCGTGGCGCCTGCCTCAATCCCGTAGGAAGGAGGCGAGGCGCGGGGGCGGCTGAAGCGGCTTTTTCTCACTACAAGAAAAAGCCTACGACCGCAATGCTGTCATGGCTATGTTCTCGTACTGAAAACATAGACTATTCATAAAAACGCTGCCTGCGTGTGATCGCAACCCAGGAATGCAAGGCAGTTTTTATGGCCGTCAGAGGTGGGGAGAATCAACGCATCCAGAAACTACAGAGGTGGAAAATCGTCTTTAAAAAGACGCGTCCTGAGAATGACGTTCAACGCCGCTGTGTTTTGCTCTTTTAGAGCGAAATTCACTCTTTTAAAATAACTCTTTCGAGTTGTCTGCGCTGTCGAAGCACCCAGGGGCAAGAATGCACAGCCGTGCACGAATGGGAAAGCTGCTGTTGTGCGCCGTCAGATCCAACAGCATGCAGAGCGTCAGAGGATTAAACAGGAACTTGGTGTGTAACTCGCAGCAGACTGCATGCACGACCATCGGCTCCGAAGAAATTTTCTGAATGAACTCCCGTATTTGCGCCGCTTAAATACCCGTATGTCCGGGGGCGGGACATGCAAATACTGGTTGCCAACTCTCATTGGCCTTTTTTCATAGTCCAGATGTGAATATCGGCGCTCAAGAGAGACCCCTAGTGTCGCTTCTCTGACACAACGTGGAGAGAGCGACAGAAGGGGAAACTTACGTTTTAATAAGTTAAGGAATAAAGTAAACATGAAATCAGAAATGCTAAAGCAAAATGTTAAATTACTATATTAGAGGAAGGAAGAGGGAATTTTAAATTGATATGGGAAAATCTGAGAAACCAAATTGGAAATGACAAAATGTCAGTAAAAAATATAGAACTTGAGCTGGAAGGAAAATGTATTTATGTATTTTTTATGATTATTTTGAAGATTCAATTAATGCTCTCACAAGACTTTTTGTTCACAGACTCATTGTTTTAAATTAGAGAATAACACTTTGCCCATATTCACTCTTAAGGAGGTGTCTAAGTGTCACGATTCCCTGGTTGTCTGCCCCGTGTTTTCCATGTCACCGTCACCATGGTTCCCGGTCCCCAACACTCTGTCACGATTCCCTGGTTGTCTGCCCCGTGTTTTCCATGTCACTGTCATGCACTACATTTCCCATAGTTCCCTGCCCTCATCACTGCCTGCATTCACTCATTATTTTCACCTGTTTGTCGTTTAGTTCCACTACCTTGTGTATTTAAACCCTGTTTGTTTTCCATTTCCCTTGTCGATCGTTGAATGTTCATGTTCCCACTGTTCTTATGTTTGTTGATGTTCGGATCCTGTTGTCTTGCCTGCCCTGCCTGCCTGCCTGCCTGTCTTGTCGTGTTCATCCAGTTTCCGTGTACCTTCGATGTTCTCCTGTTTTAGTTTTGTTTTGCCCATCGTGGTTATTTCCTTTGTTCCTGTTTTCTCCTTTGATTGATAAAAACTGCACGTAGATCCAACCCCTTGTCTGCCTCCTCCTGCATTCATTACAACATTAAGGCAAAAGTTGACAAGATTATTAGCACTCTAAGATTTAAGGATTCTAAGTTCAGAGAAAAATATGGAATAGACTCGATCTTTTTAAAAACCTGTAAAGAATCAATTATATACCATTTAACCCAGGTCATTAACCTATCGATAACACATGGAATTTTTCCCTGTGTGTGGAAATATGGAGTAGTCACACTGATTTATAAATCTAGAAATCATGAAGACATTAGTAATTATAGGCCAATAAGCATTCTTCCAGTCATGTCTTAAGTTGCTGAGAAATGTGTAGCAAAACAATTAGTCTTACATCTTAATAATAGTCCAAATTCTCTTCATCCCATGCAGTTTGTTTTCAGAAAAACGACTCTACTGAAACGGAAAACCGTTTTCTGTTAGAAAATATAAAATTAAAGATGGACACAGGGGTGTAGTTGGTGCTATATTTCTTTATTTAAAAAAAGCATTCAACACTGTAAGTCATTATATTTTACTTGCTAGGCTATCAAAATTAAAATAAATTTAAACATTTTCAGTTGGTGCCATCAAGTGGTTTAAATATTACCTAGAGAATAGAAAACAGTCTGTAAGAGTGTGCAACACAACATCTGAATATTTACATTACAATATTGGCGTTCCACAATCACATAGAGGCATAGGTAGGCGGCTGCTTGGGGCCCCCTACCAGCAGTCGAAGTAGGGGGGCCCCCAACCAACCTAAAACAAATAATAAGAAATAATCAAATAAAAGGTCCCTTATCATCATGAACGCTTCAAAAGCATAGTACATTTTATTAACATTCTTAAGAAATACGTTGAAACGTTGAAGTACTGGTTAAAATGTCCAGTTCATGGTTATCTGTCCCTATACATACACCCCCTATTTTCACAATGAAATGGACTAGTCCGTAACGGTGCGAGCCGCAAAAGATAAACACACAGTGACAGGAGGACAGGGATGTACACAAACAGAGACGAAACAAGACGAGTCAAAACGCGAAAATAAAAAGAAGTTACCCAAGCGGCTCAATTAAAAGAAAAAAACGAAAAGACGCTGATAAGTATTTGGCAACGCTGCCAAAGATGACACACTTTTTTACAGCTAACGTTACTGATACAGACAGGAATAAAAACGTCCAACGAGTTGAACATGCCGCTACAGCAGCAGCTAGCTGTGAAGTGGTGCTAGGTGAGGATAACGTCAACCAAGAAATTGAAGAGGACATCGCGTTGTTGCCGCCCGCCGTCACCGACAGGGTTATCGAGGTTGACACTGAGGAAGAGTTGTCCAGTGATGGCCATTTTGACAGCGATGAGGAGGCTTTGGTGAGTCAACCTGTGAAATTTACGGTAAAACATTTTTTTTTTACTAACGTAATTGTAGTAGCCCTATGATTCTACAGCATGTGATCCATCATATGTTGTGATAACGTTAACCTGAAGAATTTGTAAAACATTGTGCACAATGAAGGTTTGAACTTTCAGACACACACACACAGACATCAAGATTCAGCATAATGAAACATTACTGTGATGATATAAGTGCAGTGCATGATGGGAGCCATCAATCAAAACTCATCAATATCTCCCAGTATACATTGCAGCATGAATAAATTATGCTGAATTGCCTAAAGGTGATGATACACAGGGCAACTTTTTGAGCAATGTTGCTTGGGCACTTTCCCTTTGAAAATGGGCAGTACATTTCTATCTGGATATTTTAGATCGGTCGTAGGCCCTGTGTCTCATCTGGTTGCCTGTTGACGGCAACATTGCCCAGCAACATTGCTCAGCAACATTGCTCAAAATGTTGCCCTGTGTATCATCACCTTTAGTATTTTCTTTTATTATTATTATCTGCTTTTATTTTTGCTGTTGTTATTGTTGCAACTTTTTAGTAGCTTGTTTTGTGATGTTCAGAGTTTTATCTGATTATTTTGTTGATTGTCACCGTTGTTGAGATTCATATGCTGATTCTTGATGTCTGTGTTGGTCTACATACTGTAGTTTAAAACCGTTATTGTACACCATGTGTTTTTAAAGTTCTTCAGATTACCTGTTTGGCACTGCTAGCTCGCATGCGGTAGGTTCACAGAGCTTTAATACTCAAAAACGTGAAAAATTAATTCGTATTTAGCATTCCTCTCTGTAGATCAGTGAATCAGGCCACTACATAATGATTATGTCATCATTAATAAATAGCCAACAACACCTGATCACATTTTCTCTCGGATTTTCATGCCATAACGAATGTGTTTTATAATCAGCCAGAGAAAATCTTTTTGTAAATCTCACTGTTATTTTTTACTTTTTTTTTTTTTTTTTTTTACAGTGTAGTAATAGCCCAAGCCCTAGCTGTGCTAATCCTGCTGCCACCGACCAAAGCACTGTAGGCTTACTACGGGCCGTAGATTAGCTTTACCTGCCTATCCACCATTCAGTCTGTAATTTTTATACATACCTTTGCCTTGGGCCCCCAATTTGCTAAATCCGCCACTGTCCACAATGGCCTATTTTATGTCCGTTGTTGTTTAGTTTGTATGTTAATGATCTTTCAATTGTTTGTCCTTTGTTACTGGCCAAATGTATGATGATGATGCTTTTATTTATGTACATGCAGAAAAACTGTCTGCTCATAAATTGTCTTCTGCAATGGTCCAAGTATCAAAATGGTTTACCAAATCATGTTTGCGTCTAAATATCAAGAAAAAAGTATATATGTTTTTACAAAAAGATCAAATTCTGACATTGAACCAGAATGACATGTCCAGGGACAGAAGCTTGATATACTCAAAGAATTTAAATCTATCTCTCTCTCTCTCTATTTCTTTTTAACATCAACCTGCCTAGGGACTACAGATGAAAATTGGCCATCTTGGCTAAATCTGCCATATTTTACATTGATATTATGCTTCTTAATGTGTATTGTCCCTGATTAAATAAATAAATAAAAAAACATTAATGTGTAGCTAAGTGGAGAAATTTCATGAAACTTAACTCTTATCATAAATTGGATGTGGCCCCTTTAAGATCCTAGAGTTTTGCTACACCTGCTTTCTGGAACTCTGGTCTTGTGCTAGAGACATATGTTGTACAAGAGAGCTCCCAGTTTTGTTCATTGGTTTAGAATTCTTTGGATAAATATCAAATTTCACACAAAATGCTGATAATTTACCTTAAATACGATTCAGAAGAGTCATGTTAAAATTGAGTGTTTGTTATGGGTTATTTTTGAAGGATGCATATGGATTGCATGTGTAGAGTTGACCACGTTTTGGTGCACATGCAAGGACTGTGTTTTCCAATTCAGTGAACATGTGTAATGACAATTATTTTATACTGTTATATATGTTCTTAAGCATCGTTAAAATGCATAACATTATTTTATTGATTTAAGCATGTGTTAAATGCATAATATACTTTGAGTGATTTAAGCAAGTACTTAAAATGTTGTGAAAGTGTTCTCTGGTATAGTTCACAATGCTATGAAAGAAATCTGTCCTAACTCACAAAAGTAAACTACTATTGATGATGCATATTTAGCATCTTTGCATCTTCCCATTCACACTAATTATAGTGTATAATATATTTTAATGTTTTGGTGTAAATCCAAATGGACTAATTATTTGAACTAGAATGTAAAAGCAATTCAACATATTCAACAACGTCAGGGGCTATGAAGCTTTGCAGAAACCTATGCAGTTTGTATTAAACATTCCCATGTTTCCAGTTGTACCATCACTGACCATCAGTCCACCTTATTTTTGTTTGATGCACCAGAGCATGCATGCGCAGAGCACTTCCTGTGACAGGACATGGGGCGATTTTACCATAGCTGTTTTCTTCCAGCTCTCCACAGAAGCCATTAAGTTGCTCTGCAGGCGGAATAATGTGTTTGAGTTGGCCAGGAGCAAGCAACAGGTGCGGAGAATACCAACTCCGGTCCAGCTCGCTCTCAGACTTCAATGTGCAGGCCAGAGAGGCCCTGGATCTGCTCTTCTAGAAGATTCAGAGGGACATCTTCTCCAATTCACTGTTGTTGCACAATCTATACTCCTACAATTAAAAGTGTATATCCTGATGATCATATATCGTCTTAAGACATGCAAGATCTCAAATGATATGCCAAATGATAAGCTAAGATGGGCAAGGGTTTGTTAGTACCTGAATGGGAGTTCACATGGAACACAGGAAAGGTCTTATTTCACAGATTTATGTCAAACTAAACAAAGCATCATTGCTTAAAGATCATGGACCTTGTGAATGACTCTGAACAGATGTTGAACCTGTCACTAGTGGTGTGCACTGATGACTGAGGTGTTTAACTCAAACTCAGCAGACATTACATCAGTTAAACAACATCTGATGAAAGTCAGCTGTTCTTAACAAAGCCTCTTCAACCTCAAACATTTGCCCCATATCCAGACTTATTCCAGCTTTAGAATATATTATCTGTTTACAAAGAATAAAAAAGCATGAGTCATAGATTTTTTTTAAAGCTCTAAACATTGCAATTTGTCACGTGATTATGTGAGCCACTATGAAGGAACTTCTCTCATAGTTTAAGAAATCATAATGGGCGTCAAAACCTATCGCATACCTTAAGGTAAAATTTAACAGTAATGTTCCCTTTGTTAAGAGTTTATAAAGGTGTTCCATTATGAAAACAGTTATATATTGAGCAACTTTCATGCAAAACCTGCCAAATAGTATTTTAACATACATTTTATAAATGCTTAATAAATAGGCTAAACTTATTCATACTTACATTAATGAAAAACTTTTTAGTTCACATTGATGTGACAAGAATGGTGCTACTAGGAGTGCTGTCTCAACTTACCTAGTTACCTAAAGTCCTCTACAAAAACATGTTTCAGCTCTTCATGCTTATTCACAGCATGTATCATGTAATAAAGCCTGGGTGAACATTAATCCATACTGAACTTTATGTACACATGTTGGCAACTCCTTAATGAATGCTTCATAAGTGTCCTATTTACATTAAGGTAACTTTTCATAGGTTACTCATGTTAAATAAATGTTATTAAGCAATTATAACTGGTGAAATGGCTCACTATTTGAAGTTTTACATAAAAAGTCAAATTGTTACAACCAAATATCAATGATATATAATGCAATTTATCATTAATGAACCTCTGTATAAACTACTGACAAAGGAAATATTAATGTAAAATGATACCGAATTGAAAAATGACGTAGACCTACATAACCTGTCTCAAAAATACTTTAAGCATCAAAGTGAGTCCCTATCAACCACTATTGTATTGAAAAGATTAACCAGAACAAACTTTTATTTTTATGAGGGGTAATTTGTGACAGAATTTTCATTTTTGGGCAAACTATTAATAGCCTGATCTCACAGTAAATTCGGAAACTGTAGGTTGAGTTTTCTTCAGCTAAACTCTTTGAAGCACTGCCCCCAGTGGATGAAGCGGGAAGTGTTTTTTCATTTAAGGGCACGTGTGAGATGCAGTTTCCACATGAAATGTCCTCAGAGGAGCACCAAAAGCGAGTTGTAGAACGATTTTTTTTATGCTGTAAATAATACAATACAGTGAAGAGGAATACATATTTTATTAACTGTACCCCAACCCTAAACCTTACCATCAGTGGAGTAATGATGTGATCTAAGAGGGAAAATTAATCACATTTGTCACTGATTGAGTGATTGCAATTACATACAGGTTTCAATGTGGAACCAGAATCTGGATCTCCCATGTTGCTGACTAATGTGCCATCGGTCTCGTCACAGGAGAAGGTAATCATACTTGAACCGTTGCAAAAATGTTGATGAAAGATATGTTTAACTAGACATAATGGGAACGATGTTTGAGTGCTGGAACATTCAGAAACAACATGCCAACTTTCTTTGTGATCTTTTAGATCAAGGTGAAACTGCAGACACTATATTGTATTTAGCATTAAGATTTCTCCCGTTCAAACATATTCAAGTTGCCTGTCCCCTCCTCTCATAATGCCTCTGTGTTCAGTCAAGTTATTCTAGAGCACCAGTAGAATTGTTTTTAAATGTATTCAATGTTTCTTAATGAAAGGCTGAGTATTGCGAGAGTTCCAGAGAGGACACACTTCTGATGTTGTTCTGAGTTTGAGAGCAGTCTGCTCCAGGTAAAGTAATCAGAGCAGAGATTTGAAAGCAGAGTTCATTGAAGGATACAGATGGTGTGTGTGTGTAATAAGAGTGAGTGGAGCCCACTGGAAAAGCCCACACATACATACCATCTGCCAGGACTATGGGACTCTCAGGGGAGTAGGGACTGCGTCAGACTAGGCCTCTGAGAGGGGATGCACATTTACGGACATTCACAGAACATTTCCACTCTTAACTTTAAAAAGACCTGCTTAGAAGATAAATAACTAAACTGTGGTGACATTAAACAGGTGCAAACATAAAACGAACCAATGATAAAGTAGCAATGACAATAAAACATTATATTCATCTGCCTAATATGCTGTTGGTCTTCCGCTTGCCCCCAAAACAACACCGACCCGCTGAGGCAAGGACTCATCAAGACCCCTTGAGATGTCCTGTGGTCTCTGGCACCAAGACATCCGTAGCAGATCCTTCAAGTCCTGTAAGTTGCAAGTTGGAACAGCCGTGGATCTGACTTGTTGGTCCAGCACATTGGTCTGCATCCCCCAAAGGTGTCCTGCGCCAATCAGAAGTGACTTTTCAAAGTCACATGGTCAACTGGGCTGTCTTTTCCGACAGTTGAGTTATGGTCCTTTGTTTCAGACTCTTAAACATTTCCCGCTTAAAGATAGTGCATATTTAATCATGAACTTTATATCTTGCAATTGGTACCAGAGACATGAAATTCATTGTCATCAACGACGAGTCAGCATACAGAGAGGAGGTGCAGCGGCTGACGAACTGGTGTAGAGCCAACAACCTGTCCCTGAATGTCGACAAAACAAAAGAGATGGTTGTTGACTTTAGGAGAGCACAAGGTGAACACACTCTGCTGAACATCGACGGCTCCTCTGTGGAGATCATCAAGAGCACCAAATTCATTGGTGTTCACCTGGCAGAGAACCTCACCTGGTCCCTCAACACCAGCTCTATCACCAAGAAAGCCCAGCAGCGTCTCTACTTTCTTCGAAGGCTGAGAAAAGCACATCTCCCACCCCCCATCCTCACTACATTCTATAGAGGGACTATTGAGAGCATCCTGAGCAGCTGCATCACTGCCTGGTTTGGGACTTGCACCGTTTCGGACCGCAAAGCCCTGCAGAGGATAGTGAGGACAGCTGAGAAGAACATTGGGGTCTCTCTTCCCTCCATCAAAGACATTTACAAAAAACACTGTATCCGCAAAGCAACTAGCATTGTGGACGACCCCACACACCCCTCACACAAACTCTTTACCCTCCTGCCGTCTGGCAAGAGGTACCGAGCATGTCGGGCCCTCACGGCCAGACTGTGTAACAGCTTCTTCCCCCAACCATCAGACTCCTCAATACTCAGAGACTGGTTTGACACACACACACACACACACACACACGTGTCCTGAGTTGCACTTTAATTACTGTCACTTTATAACTGTCTGCTACCTCAATAACTGCTATGTGCATAGAACACTATCTCATAGTATGTTATGTTTACGTTTTTAGAAACTGTCATCTTTTTGCACTACTGAGTACTGGTCGGCGCTGCACTGTGTCTATTGTCCTGTTCATTGTCAGTAATTTGTTGTACTGTCCCGTACTTTGCACATGTTTGCACGTGCACTTTATATAGGTATATATAGGTATTTTATATAGGTATTTTATTTCGTTGTGTAGTCTCATGTGGTCCTGTGTTGGTCCTTTGTTGTTTTTATGTAGAACCATGGTCCTGGAGGAATGTTGTCTCGTTTTGCTGTGTACTGTACTAACTGTATATGGTTGAAACGACAATAAAAACCACTTGACTTGACTTGACTTGACTTGATCAGATTTTTCTTCATACACAAACAAATGTTTACATTCTAAACATGACATGTTTTTATGGATGTTAAACATGTAGGTAATAAAATGTGAAAATCTCTGGTTACAAAATCATATTGGTTTTACACATCAATGCATTTTATCAAGTTAAACCTTATAGTTACCATTCTTAGTAGAATGAGATAAATCATACAGAATTAAAGATTATATTTATAAATTATAGGTGACTGCACATCGCTACACACATTTTAAAGAGTTCAATCAGTCTATAATCATTAATTTTTCAGGTACAAACGTTACCACAGTTCAAAGTGATTTTCAGCATTATCTAGTAAGGGTATATTAAGATGAAATGTCTTAGAGTTGTGGAAATTTGATGGTACTTGTAACCTTACAAAAGAGAAGTCTGCGTTAACTGGGTGTGGAAGATCAGGTTGCAGGGGGGCCTTTCTGACCAATCAGGACTCCTGGGCCATTTGATTTATGATGGTGAGGAATTCCAGGACTGCAAAGGTTGAAAACTTTAGATTCAAGTCATATCGTTTCAATTCTTCTGCATGTATAATCCAACACCTCCTTTGCATACCCAGCTGCGTCAATCACATATCCACGATCAGGCATATGTGATGCGCCATGAGGCCCAGCCTCCTCTCCCATCGCAGACCGATCCTATGGCCTGTACGCGGAGTGAGGTAAGTGCTCTAACATCTCTCAGCCACGAGTTTGGGACATGAGGCCTCTCCTTTTGGCAGCTCCTGCTCCGCCCTGTCACAAGGCCCCATCCACAAATTTGTCAAACACGATTGTCCCCGTGGTGCCCTTTGCATTCTCCAACCCGTCGCCCTGGCTCGTCAGGATGATTGACTTGGGTATGCGATTCAGTTTGCCAGGTGCCCGCCCAGGTTCAATGCCGTCTGTTTTACCTTAGTAGCAGGCAAGGACTGCAATGTGAAAATTGCAGTCCTCCTAGAGAAGGATGCGATAGAGCCTGTCCCTCCAGCTGAGATGAAGAAGCGGTTTTACAGCCCCTACCTCATTGTACTGAAAAAAGGCGGTGGGTTGCAGCCAATCTTAGACCTGCAAGCTTTGAATCGGGACTTGTACAAGTTCCCTTTCATAATGCTGACTCAGAAACACATTATGTCAGGCATCCAGCATTGAGATTGGTTTGCGGCAGTAGACCTGAAGGACAAGTACTTTCATGTCTCGATTTTTCCTCGTCATAGACTGTTCTTTTGGTTTGCCTTCAAGGTCCGGGCATACCAGTTCAAAGTCCTACCTTTCGGTCTATCCCTGTCACCTTGCATCTTCATGAAGGTAGAGGCAGAGGCAGCCCTTGCCTTGCTATGAGAAGAGAGCATCCGCATCCTCAATTACCTCAACGACTGGCTGATTATAGCTCACTCTCAAGATCTATTGTGTGTGCACAGGGACCTGGTGCTCAGACACCTCAGCCTATTGGGGCTTCAGGTCAACTGGGAAAAGAGCAAGCTCTCCCCTGTGCAGAGCATCTCTTTTCTCTGTATGGAGTTGGACTCCGCCACTATGTTAGTGCGCCTCACGAGCAAGCTCAGTTGGTGCTGAATTGCCTGAAGTCATTCAGGGGAAGGACAGCGCTCCCACTGAAACAATTTGAAAGGCTCCTGTGGCATATGGTGTGATGCATATGAGCCCACTTAAGCACTGGCTTCAGACTTGACCGAAATGGGCATGGCGCCGCGGTATGCATCGCGTGGCTATCACGGCGATCTGTCGCCACACGTTCAGCCCTTGGACGGGCCTTGCATTTCTATGGGCAGGGGTTCCCGTAGAACAAGTGTCCAGACTTGTTGTTGTCACAACAGACGCATCCAAGTCAGGCTGGGGCACCTTTCAATGGGCAAACAGCCTCGGGCTCCTGGACAGGACCTTGACTGCGTTGGCTAATCAACTGCTGAGGTTTTGGCCATCGATTCAGGGCAAGCATGTGTTAATCCAGACGGACAACATTGTGATGGTAGCATATAGAAATCGCAAAGGCAGATTACGACGCATGTCACAACTCACCTGCCATCTCCTCCTTTGGAGTCAGCAGCGACTGAAGTCATTGCGCAGCGGACACGATGTTGCGACTTGTGACACTCAGAGGAGAATGGATACGCCACCCTGAGGTGGTCCAGCTGATTTGGAGTCAATTCGGCAAAGCGCAGGTAGACCCCACCCAAAATTGGTTCTCAGAGCCCACGCTCCTCATGACAGCCCCTCCCTGGAAAATTCCCCTGAGGAAGCACCTCCTTTCTCAGGGATGGGGCATGATTTGGCACCCATGCCCAGACCTCTATAACCTCACTGTCTGGAGAAATCTATTAGAATTCCCATTCATCTTGATGGCAGTTTCTTGATGCACACCATCTTGGGTACTACGTGCTAAAAGGTTTTTAGGTGCTCATCACCTGAACCTTACATGCCATGTAACTAATCACTGGAGCGAATTCTTCAATGAAAAATTTAAATCCATCAAACCTGATTTTTTTTTTTTTTTTAAGTTATACCAAAAATGACATCAAACCCTAAGTAAAGAATTGATTGATACACAGATATTTAATAATTGAAATGTAAAGTTTTCATCCATTTAGCAGGAACTATTATCCAAATCAACAGAGGTGGGTATAAACTCATTACATTTACTCCGTTACATTTACTTGATTAACATTTTGGGGAAAAGTTTACTTTTAGAGTAGTTTTAAAAGTGGGTACTTTTTACTCTCACTCAAGTACATTTCAATTTATTGTTTTTTACTTCTACTTCTTTACAATGTGTGGCATTACTATCGTTACATTACTTGGTTTAATTTGAATTAACGTGTAAATTATTGAGAGATTATTGAATGGGACTTATACGAGAGCGGAAGTTCACAGCTACACGCGATGAGACGCTCTCATAGACTGTCACTCAAGTCACCAGAGCAGCAGAATCAAACTCTTCAAAGTGAAACAAATTCTTCACTCCACACAGTGAAAAAAAATAATAGTTTCATCATGCAATGCCTTCATTTATTTCAAGATAATATTCAGATATTTCAAGATTAAAATCACAGCTCCAATTTCAGGCAGCACGCTGAGGTAAGTTTTGGCTTTAATTCTAACGTGGGCTTTTCTGTGTAATGAGATGGTCATTTTCAGAGTGATTCTGTAACTGGGCTCTTATGACATACATTTTTAAGTGTACATTTTTAAATCAGTGCAGCAGTTTGCTTTGTCCCGCATGTCATAAGCAGTATTTATGCATTTACTCCACGCTCTCGTGGGGGTACTGGAAACTATCGCAGCTACTTCAGGTGGATTAACTATATAAATCCATGTAAACATCCAAATTGAGTGTAAATCCCTGCCATTCGCGTGATCGACAACTTTAGCGCTAACAGACAGCATCTCTGCGTGTGCACAGCGAGGTTCGCGGGGCGCACGTGTGTGAGATGTGCGGGCGTGAGGCGATCATGTCGATGAGAGTGAATGTGTCCGCAATCATTCACTCATTCACCATTTCCTAAATAGTAAAGTGCACTATATCTCAGCAGTAAGTGAATGAAATGAGTGAATTCGGACAAGAGTGTCAGAGCTCTAGGTCTGGAGCAGAAACGTCACTAATGAAATGTTAAAATACTTGGGCCTTATTAGTTATTCTTATTAAATAATATATTAATGCAATAATATAGAATACAATTCTGTTTGTCATTTTTAATATATACTGTATGTTAATATAATGAGTAAAAACATTTGATCAAATAAAGAGTACATTTTAAAATGTATCTGTATGTTTGGTCTCTCTATATGTTATTATATTATTTTATTCCAGTAAAGATTTGTCAAAAAGTAATCTACTACATTCAGCATGAAATAAAACACTGCAGGAGTGAAAGAAGCAGTAAACTCCCAGCTCGTACGTCTTCCCCGTTGTGGATTGTGGGAAATTAACCGCCATCGAGTGTACTTGAAATGTACGCTTGAAATTAGAGTGCATTGTGGGTTAGAATGAGTGAACAAAAGTAGAGAATGAGTGGCTCACTCAGAATCCAGACACTATAGTACACTATATAGTGGATGGGGTAGTTTCAGACACAATGAGTGTTCCACGATCAGGGTTGGTGCCCTATGTAGGCTGCGTTTTCTGAATTTAGAGAGTGACAGTACTGCTCTACAGAACTAATGATCTAAATACTTATTACACTGAAAACTATAACTGCACTGAAATATGAATCCACACAGGACTTTAAAAGCTATGAAATAGCAAAAGATGGCATTATATTTCAGCATTATATATAATGTACTTGTGGGACATTTTAACGTTTTCACTGTAATAATTACTAGAAATGTTTCAGCATTATATATAATGTCCTTGTGGGACATTTTAACATTTTCACTGTAATAATTACTAGAAATGTTTCAGCATTATATATAATGTCCTTGTGGGACATTTTAATGTTTTCACTGTAATAATTAGTAGAAATGTTTAATTTGGGGCCAGATGGGCTGGTTTGAGTATTTCTGATATTTTCACACTCAACAGTCTCTAGAATTTACTCAGAATGGTGCCAAAAACTAAAATCATCCAGTGAGTGGCAGTTCTGTGGATGGAAATGTCTTGTTGATGAGAGAGATCAACAGAGAATGGCCAGACTGGTTAAAACGCTCTGTACAATTGTGGTGAGAAGAATAACATCTCTGAATGCTATTCTGAGATGCGGATTGGCGCTGTTTTGGCGGCACGCGGGAACCTACACAATATTAGGCAGGTGGTTTTAATGTTGTGACTGATCGGTGTATCAAGTAAATAGATTTGTGTTTATATTACCCACCCCTAGGTGTGAAAAAGCTCCTCTTTGGCTGATTGAAGGCCAGACGCTCTGCGTTGTGGATCATCTTTAAAGACTTTACAGTGTGATCTGGAAGGCCAGCTAGTCAAGCATTGCAGTAGTCTAGTTTAGAGACGAAGATGTGACATTTGAAATTATGCTTTTGTCAATGCCCCTGTTCTCAACCATTTATGCTATGTTGTTTGGCCAATGTTGTAATGTTAAGAGGATTTAGTAGAAGAACACTGGCACAAAAATTGTCTAAACAGAGCCTGTTGGAAGGGGGGAATTCTTCAGGTATTTCACTGGCCCCTGATCCAGACATTCCTCAACCCTGAGTCGACAGCATGCCGTGGCAAGCCTACAATGACAAGGCATTCTCCAGTGCCGGGCTGCCCATTGTTTAGCTGAGTGATTGACTGAGGAAAGTGCTTGTTATTTGTGCTCTTATCGCTGTTTCTTTTTGACTTGGCAGAGAGAAGGATCAGGGCTCCTGTTTTCACTAATGAAAATACCTCTTCAGACACACACACACACACACACATGTTGTGTTTCCATGTTTTATGGGGACTTTCCATAGACATAATGGTTTTTATACTGTACAAACTTTATATTCTATCCCCTAAACCTAACCCTACCCCTAAACCTAACCCTCACAGAAAACTTTCTGCATTTTTACATTTTCAAAAAACATAATTTAGTATGATTTATAAGCTGTTTTCCTCATGGGGACCGACAAAATGTCCCCACAAGGTCAAAAATTTCGGGTTTTACTATCCTTATGGGGACATTTGGTCCCCACAAAGTGATAAATACACGCTCACACATACACACACACACACACACACACACACACACACACACAAACACACACACAAAACATAGTAGTCTAAAGATGGCAGAATACAGCCGGGTTTACCCTTTGTAGTGTCACATCATGTAATAGACGTGAAGCACATACCTGCGAATGAAAACTGTATGTGACAGCGAGGGTCTGTGGTATCAAGACTTGGGTTTACGTGGGATATATTAAATTTGACATCTTCATTGTTAAGACAACATAAAGCCTTAAAAATTTTACTAAAATGTAAACATTTAAACAACTTTACTGCTCAGATAATACACATTTTATATGCTTCACATTCACTTGCATTGTACATTTTCTTAACTTTCATTGAACCCAGAATATTCCTTGAAGTACCTCAATGTCCCTCTAGATTTAGGCTCTCCTATCGTTTGTGGTTCTTAACATTGCAGATAAGGTAAAACTGTTATTTTGCCATTGCAAGCTGATGCACTAATACTTTGATTCTATAACATCTTACAGCAAATGGGATTACAATGGTTGCCATGACAATGACTTTACACACTTGTCTCTGCTCTCTGCCACCCCCATTGTACAAACTTTTTAAAGGCTAGGGTAGACTTTGTTTTATGCATGCCTGAATCACAGTGTGCATTGCCAGGTATACTTTTTTTAAACCATAATCCCAAACAGAATTGATTTATGTGCACTACAACTGCTATGTAATAACCTTGTAGCACAGTTAATGGCACACTCTTACAAAAATCTAGAGTTTCATATGCAATTGAGTTTGTCAATATGACTCTTCATTGTCGCCAAAAGTTTGCTGTTGGTTCACCACTACCAATTGAAGACCTGCAAACTTCTGGCAAACATTTGTGATGAATAGCACGCTCATTTGCATGTGGAAATAGTGAGTGGTGAATTTGCCGCAAGTTCAGAGCAAGTTTGCCAGAACTCTCGATTTTTGGTAACGACGCATGTAGATACAGTGTATGTGTTATGCTTACTGTGCTGATGACAACATTTGTGTCACTCGGACTGTACCTGCACGTGGTATGTTAAGTTATCCCATTACATATTTGGAGCGATGCGATGAGTATTTGGCTATACAGCCTTTGAATGATGTTGAAATTTTGTCCATGCTTCCTTCTGTCTTAACATACACAGCTAAAGACTGGTGGCTGGCAGAGAAGAAGAGAGTAAAAACATGGGCACAATTTAAGTCTGCTTTCCTTCAATCCTTTTTATCTGACTATCACGAAGTTGAAGTGGAGAGAAGAATAAGAGAAAGAAAACAAAGAGTTGATGAAAGCATCAGGACATTTGCATACCAGTACAGAGCATTATGTCTGAGGTTGAAGCCGGATATGACGGAACACGATATCCTCCAGGCAGCACTCCGGAACTGTAATCCAAGAATAGCCAGTATTTTAAGAGGTACTGCTACTACTGTGGATGAGCTAGTATGTGTAGGAACGCTCATCGAGAGAGATATTGGTGAGGAGAGAGCTTTCTGGAGGCAAAGACATCAGGAAAATACCTGTAACCAATAAATTCCCAAGAGGATGACAATCCAACCCACATATTGCTGTCTTTTCAGAGAACGATAGAAAGACGCTGACAACATTAACTTTGCCCATAACCATCAAAGGCCACCAATATCAAGCAATACTGGAAGCACTTATTCATTAGTGCAAGAGTCATGCTGGCAACAATTGACATCAAATCATGAAGTTATGCAATCAAGTAGAGGACAGTGATTTTCCCTTGCTAATGGTTATGTACAGTCAGCCTTAGGGAAGATAGCTTGGCAGACTACAATCCATGGTCAAAACTATCCTCTAAGAGCCTATGTGATGAGAGACTGTGACTTGACTTTCTCGGTTGTATTGGGGCTTGAGTTTCTGATGACCTCAGGGATTCTCCTTGATTTTAAGAACTCCACTTATACACTGCCCGAAGATTGTGATACAATCCACGCCTTCAACACTTCTTCACCTTCGCCGATGGTCAGTCTGCACCTTGCACTGCCTTTAGTGCCAACGACTTCCAATGCGCTAGCTGCCGTAAAGGAGTTAGTAGAACGAGCTGATGCGTCTAAAGCACAAAGACATCAACTAGAAGGTCTAGTGCTTGATTGGCCAACAGTATGAACAGATTATTTGGGACAGACTACTTTAATTCGCCACCGAATCCATACCATCGATGAGATTCCTGTGCGTAAGAGAGCTTACCCTGTTTCTGTCACCAAACAAAAGTTCATAGACGAAGAGGTAGTAAATATGCTTAGCAAAGGCATTATAAGGCCTTCTGTTTCTCCTTGGGCAGCACCAGTGGTCTTAGTGCCAAAGAAGGATGGTAGCACCATTTGTGTTGACTACCGGGGATTAAATTCCAAGACTCCTCTTGACGGTTTTCCAATGCCCCAGATTCAAGATATCCTAGATTCCTTGTATGGAGTGACCATATTTAGCACATTAGACCTTAAGTCTGGTTACTGGCAGGTAGGAATGGATGAAGACAGTATTAAAAAAACTGCTTTTGTCACCAAAAACAATCAGTTTGAATTTGTTTGTCTTCCTTTCTGCCTTAAAAACACTGCTGCAACCTTTCAAAGGCTAATGAACAACGTTCTGAGAGATTACTTAGGGAAGTTCTGTTTTGTTTATCTTGATGACATTGTGGTCTATTCCAAAAGCATTCAAGATCACTTCCAACATCTCAAACATCTCTTTGCAAAACTGGAAGCTTCAGGATTAACACTTAATCTTAAGAAGTGTTCCATGTTGCAAAAGACCATCAAATACCTAGGACATGTTGTTTCTGAAGAAGGTGTCCGTACAGAAGCCTCTAAAGTCAAAGCAGTCCGTGATTTCCCGGTACCCAAGAATGTCAAGGAGGTACAAAGGTTTGTAGGTCTTGCAAGTTGGTACCATCGCTTCATTTTTCACTTTTCTGAGCGAGCAGCACCTTTATATGCACTAAAGTCTAAAGAGACAGCTTGGGATTGGACAGTCGAATGCCAAAATGCTTTTAATGATCTTAAAAACGCCCTCCAACAAACACCAGTTTTAATGCCACCTGACTTCACTAAGGATTTTAAAGTACAAACTGATGCTAGCGATATAGGATTAGGAGCTGTACTGACGCAGGACTTTGATGGTTTAGAGCATGTCATCGCCTATGCTTCACGACTTGTACAGGGAGCAGAGAAATCGTACTCTACGGCAGAAAAAGAGTGTCTAGCCGTGGTGTGGGCTGTAGAAAAGTGGAGGCAGTACTTGGAGGGAAGGAACTTTGAAGTACTCACAGACCATTCTGCCCTGACTTGGGTATACAATCAGCCCAAACCATCCTCCCGTTTGACCAGGTGGGCTTTAAGGCTGCAAGGTTTTAACTTCACTGTTAAGTACAGTAAGGGATCCTGTAATGTGGTACCTGATGCCCTATCCAGAGGAATACCTGTGCAAGAGGTGGTAAACCACATTGCCCTGTGTCAACCCACAAAACCAGACCCTAATTTACCAGTCAGCTGGGATGAGATTGGGAGAGCTCAAAAGCTTGATTCTTCTTTATAGTCTTTATGGGAGTCAGCTAAGCAACCTAACATCGATCCAAACTGCATTGCTTACATTGTACAGAATGACTACTTGTTTTGAAGGGTACCTGACAAGCAACAAGGGTGCACTAGTCAATTAGTCATACCTGCATCATTGAGGGAAGCGTTTTTGCAATTCGCTCATTCAAACCCATTGAGTGGACATTTGGGAAGAATGAAAACCTTACGGAGGCTACTCGACAACGTTTATTGGCCCGAGATTCGTAAAGATGTTTGGAGTTTCTGTACCTTATGTAAGACGTGTCAAGCCTACAAACCAAGGATCTCCAAGCTATCTGGATTGTTGCAGTCAACCCCAGTAGTGGAGCCTGGCTATATGCTCGGAGTGGATTTGATGGGGCCTTTCCCAAGAAGCCCACGATCCAATGAATTATTATTAGTCTTGGTGGATTATTGCAGCAAGTGGGTAGAACTCTTTGCTCTACGGTCTTCAAAAACTCATCTCATAACCAACATACTGACAAAAGAAATGTTCACACGATGGGGAGTTCCGGCATACTTAGTTTCTGACCGTGGGCCTCAGTTCACTAGCCAGCTACTCAATGATACCTGCAAACGATGGGGTGTAGTTCAAAAACTCACTACAGCTTATCACCCTCAAACCAATTTAACCGAGAGGGTCAACAGAACGTTGAAAACGATGATATCATCTTACGTCCATGACAATCACCGTGACTGGGACAAGTGGATACCAGAATTCCGTTATGCCATTAATTCAGCGTGGCAAGAGAGTACGGCTCTTACTCCGGCGGAGATTGCATTAGGACGCAAGTTAAAAGGTCCACTTGAGCGGTTAATCCACAAGGCTCCTAATCCCGACCATGTAGCCTACAGCACTGTTGAGAGGCAGAAAACTCTTCTTGACCAAGTGAGGGAGAAGACTAGCCAAGCCCAGGAGAGGCAAGGCAAATGCTACAATAAACGTAGAAGGGCTGTAACCTTCGAAGAAGGGGATCTGGTTTGGGTCCTTACTCACCCTCTTTCTCGTGCTGCTGACTATTTTATGGCCAAGTTAGCTCCAAAATGTCAAGGACCTGCAAAGATCTTGAAAAGGATTAATAATGTCAATTACAAGGTAGTAATGCTTGACAAACTGAATCAAAGTGATACCATGTTGAAAAGCTAAAGAGATTTTATGGGACTATTTGAAACTTTTCTTTTAGGGAGAGGGGTGTGTAACAGTTTTACAGTTACATTTGTCCTATTAGCTTGCTGCACATGTAATATTAATCCTGTCACTAGGGGGCGCTCTAGCCAGTGAGATTCCCGGTAGCATAAAAAGGATAGGAGAAGTAGTATGAGGGAGGAAGGATGTGTTAACCACATGGAGAAGCTTTCTCACCAATGCGGTCTTGTTTTTTTCCCTGATTTGAGGAACCTGAGGTTCCTAAACTCAAATGTAAGTACTTTTGTTTGTATATGTGATGTTAGGTAAAGTTTATGTAGATGAGATGTAAATGTGTAAATGTGTTAATGGTGGCAGTAAGTTTGTTTGTTTGATGTAGAGGGTTCAACGGGCAGGCATGAAGGGGCAGTTCAACTATAGCTGGGACCTTGACCAAAATGGGAATAATTGTCTTTGTTTTGCCAACAACACTTGTCATCTATTTCACAAGCTACAGTTTGTTTACATTACCAACAGCCACGTGGAAGCTCGATTTCAGGCAGATGTGGCCTCATCAATACTGCACTTAAATGCTGTTTTATCTTGCTCTTGTTATTCTTAAGACTGAGCTCTTGGTAGCCAAATACACTACTATGAAAGTATGAACTATTTTGATGTTTGCCTTGCAACTGAATGACTATGTACTTTGTATGTTTACTGTCTGTGTGGTGATTTGTGGTGTAATACACATGGCTCATTGAAACGTGAAAGTCTCTGGTCCCTTAATTCATTATGTAGCACACGCTCAAAAGTGTGTGTTACAATCTAGCTAGCAAAGCTGAAGAAATGGCCAAAGAGGGTTTCACTATAAATGTTTGAGCTAAAGTGTGTAATTTCTCTACCACTAACACCACCGAACAGAATTGCAAAAATAAACATAGTTTTCCAACAGTTTTCTGAATTCTTCCCCCATCTGTTGATCGAACACACCATTGGTTGAGTAAATGTTGTTGTGTCGGGCTGATTGGGATGCTTAAACAAAGGAGTACAATTTATAACACCACAGAGACACGGTGTTTACAGTTTTTGAGAAAATTAACCTATGAATGGCTTACATATCGTTGTCTCTACCTATTTAAGCATGTATAGGAGAAAGTAGAGGACCAAAGACATTTTCTCTAATTCCAATGAAATAAATATGATATTTTGGAACTACTTTTATTCCTGTCATTATTTCAAAACAAGGGTGGATGAGAACCTCCAATGACATCTTCAAAACGATACCTTACACCCCTGTGTTTCATGGTTTGAGACTTCAAGTCACTTTAATATATATTTTCTGTTATGGGTGTATATACTGTACAGTACTGTTCCAAAGTCAAAGGCACATTGTTTTGAGACAATTATTTTATATCTTCTGCTTTTGTGTCAATAGGAAATATCCATCCAAATGATCCAGAATGCTCCAAATGATCCAGAATGCAGCAGCACTTCTGGTCTTTAATGAACCTAAGACAGCACATGTTACACCACTCTTTGTCTCTCTCCACTGGCTGCCGGTTCATGCACGTACTAAATTCACGGCCCTGATGCTGGCATATAAAACAGTCACTGGGTCTGCTCCTGCATACCTAAAAACATTTATGCAGAGCTACGTTCCCACCAGAAGCCTGCGGTCGGCTAAGGAACGTCACCTTGTCGTACCAAAACAAAGAGGCACCAAAACACTTTCCCAGACACTCAGTTTCATCATACCATGGTGGTGGAATGACCTTCCCAACTCAATCCGGGAAGCTAACTCACTCTCTATCTTCAAAAAACGGCTAAAAACACATCTTTTCCAAAAGCACTTAACCGGTCACTTAAATCTGTTTTGTATACTATTCTGATGATAGTGAAACTTTGTAATATGGCACTTTTCGTACCACTGTCTCCTTAAGATGAGTCGCTAATGTTTTCCTCTTTTGTAAGTCGCTTTGGATAAAAGCATCTGCCAAATGAATAAATGTAAATGTAAATATCAGTTTTAGGTTACTAAACATTCCCTTTGCAAACTAAATTGAATAGTAGAACAAGGAGTCATGCAACAGATGGTATGACCTCCACACAGCCCGGATCTCAACATAATTGAGTCAGTCTGGGATTACATGAAGATATAGAAGCAATTGTGATGACCTAAATGCATAGAACTGTGTTATGCAAGTTCTCCAAGATGCTTGGAACATCCCGCCAACAACCATGAAAAACTGTGCGATATTTTTTTTTTTTTTATGTCTATGGAACTTTGTATGAAGTTAATTGATGAATAAAAGCTATTCATGGCATTATTATTGTTTTTTAAATCCTAATATTAAAGCTTTTTTTTTAGGCAAGAGTTTTTTTTTGTTTGTTTGTTTTAACTAACATATTTAAGCTTTTTTTCTATTTGACTTTTTGCCTGGACATGATCATTTATTTTTGGTACTTTCTGCATGCCTTTTATATATAGATTTGACTGTGTAGGGTACTACATATATAATTGAGAGATGTGGATGGGATCAGTTATGTAGGGTATTTTGCACACATTCTACCACCATTATATGTAAGGATATTTGGTATGCTAAATTTAGAAGGGAATTTAGGGTCTTGAAATATGTGAGCTATGAACTAAATTAAACTTTCCTTATTGTACCTTATTAGGTAATGAAATGTATAACATAATTAGTCACGTTCAACAACCATTATAAATGAGATCAATGACAAATAACTAGATTATTCTCCACCATTAAAATCGTAATACAATGTCGTGTTGTATCAGCTCACATTTCTACTGTAAGGAATTAGCTTTAATAAGATTAATTCACTTATTGGAGTGATATTATTCTCATGGCTTATTGAAAATAACATCACATGTATTTAGGTACAGCTTTGAAGTGAAATCTTTTAGAAACAGGGTTGAGATTATTTATCAAAATATACCACAGTCACATCATCTTTGAACACAGACAAACTTTATTACTATTCTAAACATAAATCTAATCTAAAACATATATACATGAGACAGGTTGGTGAAAAGTGACAGAATGTGAAATAACTGATCAGTACAATGAAGATGAACTCTACGGAGTCTATCAACAATACCTTAAGAACCATTTATCCTTCTTTGAGTCTACATCAATTTGCTATCGGATTACCCAAATTATTTGATTAATACACCACTTTGAGCACAATATCGGAGATGTACTTGCTTGATTATATTTATCAATTATAGGTGATTGCGCCTCGCTACACACATTTTAAAGAGGTCCATCAGTCTATTATCATTAATTTGTCAGGTACAAACGTTACCACAGTTCAAAGTGATTTTCAGCATCATCTAGCCAGGATATATAAAGATGAAAAGTCTTTGAGTTGTGCAAATCTGATGGTCCTTGTAACCTTACAAAAGAGAAGTCTCTTTTGACTCTGTGTGGAAGATCAGGTTGCGGAGGGGCCTTTCTGACCAATAGGATGCCTGGGCCGTTTGATTTATGACGGTGAAGAATTCCAGGACTGCAAAGGTTGAAAACTCTAGATTCAAGTCATATCATTTCAATTCTTCTGCATATATAATACTACAACTTTTTAAGCATTGTCTCCGATATTACACTATGAAAATTCATTATAAAAACGTATGTAAATAAGTACATATTAAGAATTATGATAATCTAAACAAAGAGTGAAATAAACAGAAACGATTTCAATATTTATTGTATGTAAATTATTTCTATAAATCTTTCAAAAACTGTGACTGTCCTAGTTGTGGTGTCATTTCCACCACATCAAACCTAATTGTTTTTCAAAGTGTACTTGTGTTAGTACACTTTGTACACAGTTAGTTATTAACCAAAAGGAGAAAAGTGTCAGTAAAGAGCATGCTTGGGATGAAATATGAGACAAAACAAAGAACAATCAAGGGAAATATCACTTGTCAGCAGAATATTTTTATTGGGCATTGTTTCTATTTAAGCTGTAAATTTAGCAAAAAGTGTGAAAATATTGTTTGTGTGTATTTAGATACATAAAATGTTAGCTTTGAAATTAGCCTTAGCAAGACAAAGGATTTCCAAAACTTTAAAATGTAATTTCCATCTGTATAATTTCCAGCACAGAATTCTAGTAAACACAATACAACATTTGAGATGTGCCGGAAATGACACTGTGGTGGGAATACGGAAATTATATAAATCTGTGATGCATGTACAGACACTGCTGGACATTGTTAGTAGACAAATAATAATAATAATAATAAAAATAGTTAATAGATCATTTTTAACTAGTCTTTACTTTTAAAAGTCTACAGTGATGAAAGTGTGAGAAATTTAAGAAACACTCATATATCTACTTTACCTCATTTACATGCTCTCAGGGTGAATGTCTGCCACTGCCAAAGAATTCTTTCAACACCTGTTCTACAGAGCACTGAAGAACCCTGCAGTGCAGTAATGCTGTGCTATTGAGTTGCAGCCTACTTCACACTGCTGTTTCATTTGGAGAGCCTCATAACTGATATTGCTATAGAGAAGCACATAACAGAGAGAAATAGCCTCTTAAAATTAATATCCTCTCCACTTTCACTTTAAGCTGAACAATAACACTTAAAAAAATATAAAATGCACTTTGATAAAGGTATCGTACTTAGAAGTTGAGAGCGCCAGAGGAGAAAATAGAAATTACCATTTACGTACCTGTAAGGGAAGCAAAAATTTGTTCGAAAAACGTGCTAATTAATTTGTACATACCTGTAAAGGAAGAACTAGGTTAGTCAGAAAAACATGCCAATTTAATTTGTACGTACCTGTAAGGGAAGCAAATGTTTAGTTAGAAAAACATGGCAATTACATTTGTATGAACCTGACAAGAAGCAAAGGTTAATTAGAATAAAAATGACAATTACATTCAAGCAGGGCACTTTTGCACACGGATGTACTTTTTGAACATGAAGATGAAGCACTTCCCTCCACTAACTCCATGACAAGGAGCCTGTGAATCATATAACATAAGGCTCGCAATGTTACAGAAGGGGCGAGAGCTTCTAACCCTTGAGGGAACGGGCCCAGTGACTTCCAAGCAGAGCACCCCCATGGCGGGAAGAAGGAACCAAATAGATGTGGTGATCCCACCTCCCCCCAAAGAGAGGGTCTGAATTCACTGAAGTATTAGAGGGCACGCTGCCCCCAGGTGATAAGATCCGGTACCTCCAGTTGAGTCCTCTGGATGGGAGAGCACACACTGCCATCCAAATGGGAGATCCCCTTGATTAAGAACATGAAAGATCACTTTCCCTACATTCGAACGGGGGGCTCACAGTGCATCCAAATGGGAGGACCCACGCTGCAATTGGAACGTGAGAGCCCACTGCACATAAAACGTGATACACACACTGCCTTCGAATGGGAGAGCCCACACTGCGAAGGAGAATGGTGTAGCCCTATGGGCTAGGTGAGTGCCCAAATCAAAATCTCTTGGAAGTTGTGGTAAAGTCTTGGAAAGACACCTATAGAGAAAGCGGAAGAAAACCTGCATATAATCCTATGAAAGAAAGGTAAATGGACTCGCCCAGACACCTGCTGGAGGTAATATTGGTGCCCATGAGGATGGCGCAGGCATGAGTTTCCTGTAAAAAACACAAATTAGTCACATGAAGGTGAACCTTACACAGGAAAATGACATTGGAGTTATCACAAATCTGTGAAATATGGAACATTTAGGAACAATAATGTGAGTGACAGAATAAAATTATCTGGCAATAAAGTTATACTAATACCTTACTTACCTGTTACTAAGTGCTACTGCCCTGACCACAAGCACATACTGTGGTGAATGGGGTGAAATAACCAAATTGCAGTGATAACTTAAAATAATTGTAATATTGTTAAACTAATGTAGAGACCATTAATGGGCGCTTATGTTTTGACCATCATGTGCCCCATTGTTTAAAACCTTCATAATCCTATACTAATAAAATAGTTAATAGTTTAGTAACCCCTAAAATAAAAATCTCTAATCTGTAATGATGCCAGAATGACTCAGATAAAGTGAAACATGTAACATAGCTGGAAATAGGAATTTGCAATTTGATTTATCTTGAATTTGAGCAGCCATCTTCATTGTGCACAAGAGCATCATCTCAATTTAATGGATGTAATCAGACCCTGTACACTGAAGAACTTATGGATAATGGCATGCATAAATATTTGAACCTGATTCCCGTTTGGGAGTACACTCAGGAATGGAACACTGTGGTAAACAAATCAACATTTGTGAACCAAAACTCAGATTTAAGACTAAAAAGATCTCTAGCTCTGCACTGTGTACCGGAATTTACATTTATGCATTTGGCAGACGCTTTTATCCAACCGACTTACAGAGCCCTTATTACAGGGACAATCCCCCCGGAGCAACCTGGAGTTAAGTGCCTTGCTCAAGGACACAATGGTGGTGGCTGTGGGGATAGAACCAGCAACCTTCTGATTATCAGTTTACCAGGTATGTGGTTTAGACTACACCACCACCACTCCATTGCAATACAGGAGAAATGGTCTAGCAGGGAAATTACATCTTTAGAAACAATGTGAGCAACAGCATAAGATTATCTGAGAATAAAAGACCTAGAGATCCTGCGCTGCATACAAATATGCAGAACACTTGGATTTGTGATCTATATTGAATGGATTGACTTAACTGAAGAGATTTATCTGGAGCTATGAGAGAGTGAGAGACAGCTGAAGCGAAGTAAGTAAGATGAGTGGAACCACCTGTGTGGTAGAACGGGATTGAAGCACTGGAGTGTGTGGAAATAAAATGCCACCTTAAATTGAAGCTGCCATTGGAAAGACAGGTTAGAACAGTTAAAATGGCAGTCACCAATGCTGCAAATAATAAAAATAGAGTGCCACTGCAACAGCGTCTGTTGAATAATGTGACTATTTGCAATGGAGGAGCTTATAAGAAAGGGGCAAATGCTTCCCAGCAGAGATGCATCCAGGTCTCTCGCTGCATTGATCTGTTGCAGGTAAGTGGGTGGGTCCGGATGCCTGAAAGACTATTGCTATAGCAGCAGTTTATATACTCTGCAGCCTGCAAGTTCCTGCTGAATTTTCGTTTAAGAATTTTCATTTAACAACTTTTTGAAATTGTTATAAGACTATTTCACATCCATCTTTTGCATAAAGATAAGCACTTAAGAGAAAAGATAGATAAAGTTTGCAGAGACAAACTTTGATGTTGGCATTACAATACCTTGTAATCTAAAATTCCAAAATAATTGTATAAGTTTTACACTTTACAGGCCCAACTTTCAAATAGACAGGCAAATAGATAGATGCAGGTGCATTTTAATCAGCCTCTTTTGGTAGCGGATGGTAAGCCATACCTGACGCGAATAGAGTCTTATCATCGCTAAAATTAAAACACAGAGCATGCCTCTCTTCAGGAGGTCTGCCTCCTCCCCCTTGTGCATGCACGATGGCTTCCTGGTCCAGGAATGGAGCGGGTGAGGCTCAGTGTTTCCCTGATATGCATCCAGCAGCGGTGCAGAGCAGATTTCACATGGTTAATTAATATTCTTTATACAACATTGCACATGCTAGCCCTAGTCAGATGCACACTTTTTACACCATGTGCAGTTGAATGTGGCTGGTATGAAACTAAATTTACCCCTCTTCATACACGTGCATGTCACCGTATAGCAGTCCAGCATGAGTGTCCTTCTATGGAGAAACAGGATACTTTCAAGGCCTGAAATTTGGTGTGGGATTGCAGGTATTGCGTTCAAATGCAATCATTCCTCCAAATCTCCTCCTTTGGAGTCAGCAGTGACTCAAGTCCCGGGGAACCGCAACATGACAGCGGACGCGCTGAGTGGAGAGTGGAGGTTCCACCCCCAGGTGGTCCAACTGATTTGGGGCTGATTCGGCATGGCACAGGTAGATCTCTTTGGCTCCCAAGACAATTCTCACTGCCCGCTCTGGTACTCCCTGACAGAAGCCCTTCTCAGGACAGACGCGCTGGCACACAGCTGGCCCCGGGGGCTGCGCAAGTACGCATTTCCCCCATTGAGCCATCTTGCACTTGTGCTGTGCAAGATCAGGGAGGACGAGGAACAAGTCACGTTAGTGGCTCCTTACTGGCCAACTCGGACTTGGTTCTTTCTGAGCAGCTCTTTGTCTGATTTGGTGGATGGTGGAAAAGGAACGCCGTCTCCAAACAGAGGAGAAGTGTGGCATCCTCGTGGGCACTGGCCAACGGCACCTCCCTAGCAGACATCTGCAGAGCAACGGGCTGGGCAACACCCAACAACTTTTGCGAGATTCTACAATCTCAGGGTTGAGTAGGACTCATCCCGTGTTTTGTCTGGTCCTAGCCGGTAGAACTCGGTAAAACAGAACAGCCGACCAGGTGTTCCGCTTGCACCTAGCTCTCTTCACCAAGTTGATTCAGTGCACTTTCTGTCCCAGGTTAGCCACTAAGCTTTCGTTTCCTGGATGTTCTTCCTCCCTAGCCTTCTGGCCTGCGAATTCAGCGGAGGAATTTGCGACCAGACCCACTACGAGCTTAATTCCCTTTTCAGGAAACTCCCTGTGATATATTTTCCATGGTACGGACCCCCTGGTGGTGGTCTTTTATCCCTGAAAGAATAGGATCGTGGAAGACCACCTTCCCCAGACGCATTTCATAGCACTTTACACTCTATGCGAGTGAGAGAGAAAAGACTGCGGCTGCCGGGCTTGCTCCCGTGATAGTCATGTCGCATGTTCCCCCCTTAGTGGTGCTGGGAACCTAAGGTCTGTATATGACACCTTTTTCTGGGGGAGTTGGGAAGGATTACGTGTGGCCGATACAGTTGCTTCTAGCATGAAGCAGCCTGCTTGCACCTGTGTCAGCAGTTCATGCAACACAGTCTAGTGTATGGCGCTTTTGAACCGGACCCCTTGTGTCACTACATTTGACACAACGTTGAGTGATTAACAGAAGGGGAACATCATGGGGGATGATGTGTCTCTTCTGCCACAACACTAGACCTACCACTGTAAACGGCCGTACCTTATTCTTGGCTCCTCAGTGCAAAAACCTGACTGACAGACACACGCCCGCTTCCCTTTATACCCGTATGTCTGGGGGCGGGACATGCAAATTTAGTCTGCCAATTTCTCATTGGCCTTTTCTCAAGTTCAGAGGTACACAAGGCTCCCAAGGAAGACCCCTTGTGTCACAACATTCTACACAATATCTCGTTCCCTCCCTCAGGGAATGGAGGTTACAACAGTAACCATGATGCTATCACTTGCAAACATTTATGATTTTCCTTTTACTGTGGAACTTCAAAAGAAGATATTTGGTAGAATTTTTATCTCAGTCACCATTCACTTTTATTGTATGGAAAACATTTTATATGTAGTGACAGTAAATATATGACCTAAGGGCATATATTTGAATAGATCTTTGAGGGGGTTGCAACGTCAAGCATTTACATGTTTCTATTGATCATGGTATAAATATTGGGGTGGTTGTACTTGCTTGTTTTGACAGACAGACAGACATTAGGGTTGTCTCCTGTCCCATAAAATATGGGATCTTCCCATATTTGAAGAAAAAATGATGCGTCCCATATCAAATCAAAACGGGACGTGATTTGTCCAGTATTTAAGATGGTCAGATGGTGTCATGGTGATATCGTTCCAGATTGCTAATTTAACATTGATATAAATTGGTTGGTGGGAAAAGGACCTTCCATAAAGTCCACAAATGTTTTTTTTTCTATATAAGTGTTCAATAAGATCAAACAATGTATTAATACAATCACTGAGTCATAAAGACATGTACAGATGAAGGAAGAAAAAATAATACGTATAAACCAACCAAAATGTATACATAAATAAGATAAAGGAGACAAATAATCAAAAAGATAAAAATAAATATATTTTTTACATATAAAATATGTTTTTTTTTTATAAATCAGGGGTCAGGAAAGTTCTAATTTCAGCATTAAAACTTTTATTTAAGTGTTCCTTATTTTAAAACTTAAAAAGTGGCAGCCCTAACAGACGATAGATAGACAGACAGACAGACAGACAGACAGACAGACAGACAGACAGACCAGCACCAAACCAGCATGAATCAGCCTGGACCAACATGGAAATTAATTCTGGTCTAAGCCAGTCATTTAAGCAAGGGTGGCTATAAAGGCATCTATGAATGTTTTTATGCCGTTTTGGTCGTGACTGTGTGTTACATCTATTAAGGGTTCACAGGTCACATAAGTAAATGACTAGCATACATTTCAGTGACATGTAACTATCCAGTAAATGGCTGTAAATGGATGTCCTTTTGTTAGAATAAATGCTCTCCAGTTTCCTGTGATCGGACATTTCCTCGACTGTGTCTCCACTGTCTTCACTGGCTGTGAAGTTTTTCCAAACACGATTTATGTTGGCAGGGTGCTCGGCTCACCAAGATCCCTCAAAAACAGGAAGAACTCGGTACAACTGATAGAGAGTAGATGAAAAACAAGCTGTTATTCCTGTGCCACTGTTGTGACGGGACGTGCTCTGATAAACTCCACTGTACGCGCTCACAGCTACTTCATGCTCATCTTTCAAACAGAGGGTCTATCTTGAGCAGCACAGGGAGGAAATGATCGCTTCTTATGCAGCTTCCTGTGCGAGCCACTGAAAATAGAGGGTTTCCTCCGGGGTCAGCGTGCAGAGGCGACAGAGACTTTGTTCCGAACAACATCAATCTTGACATTGGCGCACAATGCTGATGTACAGTATGTTGACCCCATACGCCATCTTGAGATGCTATTTGTTTCTTCTAGTTCTCACCACCAGGATTGGCAGGAATAGGCCTGTTTTATGTAGTGTTGTGTTATAACCAGTTTTGGGGAGTAGTCAATTAAAGTAGCGCCTATAGTAACATAACTACATTTTCACAATCGTGTAGCATTTCCAGTAAAGAGCTACATTTGTCACATTGTATCGTGAATGCAGCAATGGAGCTGAGAGAGTACTAAAACACACTCACCTGAACCGTCCTCTCTCTCTCTCTCTCTCTCTCTCTCTCTCTCTCACATGTAGTGCTGGGAAAGCCAAGTGAATCAGTTCTTTTGGACAGTTGATGTAAATGAACTGGTTAAAAAAAAAAAAAGATTCCCTAATGTTTAGAGTTGGGAAATTATTTTTATTTTTGTGATTGGTTCTTTCAGATCGTTAATGTAAATGAACCAGTTCACAAAAATGATGGATTAATTGTGGAGCCTTCAAGGGTATTTGCTTTCTTTTTAAAGTTAAATATTTAGTTAATTGCTGCTGTTCATTAATATGTTTTAATCCAGTTATGTAAAATAGGGTGTTTTTTAGTTTTATTAGTGTACTGTATATTAAGTGTAAATTTATGTTCAATTAAATGTTATCACACTATTTGTGTAACCCTTGCAAGAAATAGCCATTCACTTCATTTATATTGTAGCAACTGTGACTCTGGTAACCATGGTTAATGTTGTGGTTACTATGGTTTTACTGCAAATACCATGGTTTAACTACAGTTACTGAAGTAAAATCATGGTTAATTCTCATAAGGGTATGCCCCAAAATTCTATATTTAATTAATTTATTTTTTATTCTGCAAGCAGATCTGATCTGATTGTTATATATCTAAAAATAATTTAATCTTTAAATAGATTCTGTGTATTTAGCTACATGTTGTAGTGTAGCTTAACAAGTATATTTCCTGTAGTTTAACTATGAGTGGCTTGGGAAGATACAGATTCAAAGTAGCTTCCCTAAAACTGAGAATAACTAAATAAAAGTAGTCATGTTACTAATTTACTGTAGCATAACAGTAGCTCAGCTGCTCTTTTAAAGAGATAGTTCACCCAAAAATGAAAATTCTCTCATAATTTACTCACGCAATCCCATTTGTTTCTTCTATAGAACACAAACAAATATTTTAGAAGAATATTTCAGCAAATTAATTGTGACAAAAATGTTGACACTCCAAAAAGCACATAGATGCAGCATAAATGTACTCCAGACAACTCCAGTGTTTAATTCAATGTCTTCAGAAGAGCTATGATAGGTGTGGGTGAGAAAAAGGTCAATATGTAAGTGTTTTTTTTTTTTACTATTAATTCTCCTCCCTGCTCAGTCAATCTCAACATTAACTTTCACATTCTTCTTGTGTTTTTGGTGATTTGCGTTCTTCGTGCATTCATCCCCTACTGGGCAGAGAGGAGAAGCTCTAGCAAAAAAAGACTTGAATGAAGATATGTTTTTCACCAACACCTATCATATCACTTCTGAAAATATGGATCAAAACACTGCAGTCTTATGATTACCTTTATGCTGCCTTAATGTGCTTTTTGGAGCTTCAGCATTTGGCGGCCATTCTCTTACATTGCTGAATTATCTACAGAGCTGAAATATTCTTCTAAAAATCTTAATTTGTGTTCATCAGAAGAAAGCCATACACATCTGAGATGGTATAAGGGTGAGTAAATCATGAGAGAATTTTCATTTTTGAGTGAAATAACACTATAAATGCTTAGCTTTTCCAGTAACAAGCTACTTTTTCTAACATTGCAACAAATAAATATATATTGCTGTTTTTGTGACAATGTTTTGCACACACAGCTTTGCAGTAAAGCAACCTGAGGCAATGATCAAACATGCTTTCCTAAAAATATATTTGTAATATATACAGTACACTCATTTAAAATCAGTTGATTGCAACATGCTCCAAAAAAGTTGGGTCAGTTGAGTGTTTACCACTGTGAAACATCACCATTTCTTCTAATAACACTTATTAAGCATTTGGGCACTGAAGACACAAGTTTCATCCATTATGCAGGTCTTTAGCTGTGCAGTTGTACGGGGCTTTCCTTGCCATACTGTCCACTTCATAATGCTCAATAGGAGACAGGTCAGGACTGCAGGTCCAATCTAGCACCCGCACTCTCTGCTTAGATAGCCATTCACTTGTAATCTGGCAGTATGTAGTTTAGTGGTTTCCTGTTAGAAAATGCATTCTGGATGGCAGCATATTTTGCTCCACAATTTCAGCACTGCTTCTGAACAGTGTTGATGTAGGGCATTGCATAGTAAAGTCTTAACTTGTATCTGTGGAATCAGCGGCGAGTGGTGTTGACTAACAAAGGTTTACTAAAGTAATCCACAGACCAATGACATTGATGGCCTTGCCCTTTCTGAACCGAGATTTTACCAGATTCCTTGATACTTTTAACTACACTGTGCACTATAAATGCCCAAAATAATTCTAATTTGTCTTTGGGTAATATTGTACTCAAAGCAATGGATTATTTGCATGCACCTGTTGGCAAATTGCCTTGACTGCCAAGTTTAATGCTGTCACCCTAATTAAGATCTTTTGCTGATTCTTGAGTAAGGCAAAAAACACGTCTGACATACAGAAGTCATCTTTATTATAAAAATCAATAAATTAACAATAATTAAAATACTGAAAATGTTACATCCAAAGAACATGTATACACTCAGGGTATTTATTACTTTATATATATATATATATTATACAGGGTTGGGAGGGTTACTTTTGAAATGTATTCCACTACAGATGACAGAATACATGTTGTAAAATTTAATTTGTAACATTTCCGTTAGATTACTCAGTACTGAATCATGTCAGTAACGTATTCTTAATAATTTGAATTAATTTAAAACTCTACTATAAAAACAAATTCTCTGAAAAACCGAAATATCTTATGCAGTGTTGTTTATAAAACAAGATTAACCCTCTGGGGTCGCCGGGGTGTCCTTCTGGATTTTTTCGTCATTACAGCGGAAACAACATAAAATACTCCATCATTTTCGGCATACAGACAAGTGTAAGACATCATTAGAGACTATAAAGGGTCTACTTTTATTTGTGTACACTCACAATAACAACAAAACCTTGTGATTTTGTAAAATAAAGAAAATAAAAAGGGTGAGCTTTCAGCTGTCTCTGTGTTCATGAGCATATATCTGAAACAAGTCACAAAAACTGAAACTCTGTGAATACTTATCACACAAACATGAAACTTTTCACTTTTATGCATGTTTAGAAGATCGCACGATACACAGGTTAGGAAAAGTCCACATTTTCCTCAGAAGAAGAGCGGGACTCCGATGAACGTTTGCATTTTGAAGAGAGACTTGATCCAGCCGAGGATACAATTTCTGTCGAGTAAGTCATTTAGTTTTCTTTAGTTGACATGCTATTTTATATAAACATGTACATATTTTACTAATGGGACTGTTTCCAGACTTGCCAGCCAGGATTCAGAGTACTGAAATTTGAAATATGTCCTAATAAGCAAGTTTTAGTTACATTTAAATGCTTTTTTAGCTAAAGCAGGTATTTAAATTGTATGCTCTACGATATAAATATGATATGTAATATGATAGAAAAATAATATGAATGTTTAGAATATATTTTAACTAGTTTTTATGCTGCCTCATCATCAACGAAGCTTGTGCTTGCAAATATGTGTTAGGTTGTAAATGTGTCAAATGTGACGTAATATGCCCATATTAGAAAATCATCATATTAGAATGATTTCTGAAGGATCATGTGACACTGAAGACTGCAGTAATGATGCTTAAAATTCAGCTTTGATCACAAATTGCATTTTACAATATATTTAAATAGAAAACTGTTCTTTTAAATTTTAAAAAGAGTTCACAATATCATTGTTTATACTGTGTTTTGGATCAAATAAATGCAGCCTTGGTGAGCAGAAGAGTCTTCTTTTAAATGAGTAGGTCTAAAATTAAGTAAAGTCTTTATGTAAAGAAAATGTATAGTCAGATTTCTTCTTTTAACTTAAAACTTGATTTTGATCATTAAGACTCCTCACATTCATTCTCTTTCTGTCACATTCCTTAGTGATAGGCCCAGTGGAGGGGTCTTTGTCTCCTCAGGTGTGAATCACATCAATATTCATGATAGTTCACACCTCCTCGCATGTGACTTTTCTAACACTAGAAGTGTCTTACAAAAGTTAAATTACTATATTGTTTTGTATGAATGAGTGATCAGGATGGTTTTCACATCATTTTGTAGCAAAAACGTCTAGGTTACGAATGTAACCTCCGTTCCCCGATGGAGGGAACGAGACATTGTGTCGGAAAAGCGACACTAGGGGTCTCTCTTGAGCACCGAATATACCTCTGATCTATGAAAAAAGGCCAATGAGAAGTTGGCAGCTAGTATTTGCCTACCCTGCCCCCGGACATATGGGTACAAAGGCGAGGCAAATACTAGAGTTCATTCAGGAATTTTCTGAGGAGCCGGCGACGGCCGGCACAACGTCTCGTTCCCTCCATTGGAGATCGGAGGTTACATTCGTAACCTAGACGTTCCATTCGTAACCTAGACGTTCCCCTTCTGTTGCTCTCTCCACGTTGTGTTGGAGAAGCGACACTAGGGGTCCAATTTAAATCACACCATGAGCTGAGCCGTGTACATGGTCTGACACAGGAGCGGGCAGGTGTTTTACGTGCCAGACGACCGGCTGTATCAGACTGCACGTACAAAGTTGTCGGAATCCTTTTGGTTACCCTGACAGGGAAACAAGGCGACCCTTGCCAACCTGGGAACGGGCCAAGCCTGGCTAGGCCTCTTTTCTCTCTATGTTTCTCGCATAGAGCAATAGACAGCCGGGGCCCTTACACGCACTGAGGGAAGGGGGTCTTACACAATTTCCTATTCTTTCAGGGGGAAAAAACCCTGCGGAGACCACCCCTACCCAGCTGGGGAGGTAAGGTGGTGAATACATCACATGTGTTTTTAGGCGACACGTGGGAGTGGTGCGGTGGTAGATCCAGCGTCAGCGAGGGGGAGTTGCTACAACACAGCGACCGGAGGACAGACGGAACTGCCTAAGGAAAACGCGGGTCCGCTCGTAAGGGGACCGTATCGCGGAGAATACACACAGGGGGAGTCCGCGTAGGAGTCCTCACCCTATGGAGCACCTATTCCAGTACAGGGTAGATTTGAGTACCCGCAGTGGATTGGGTCGGCAAAGACCCAGGAGGGCTAGGGAGGAATCGACCAGAGATTCGAGTTGAGTGGAATCTCCTAGGAAAAAAGACGCACAGTTTTACCTCAACCGAGGGAAAGTGCGCTATATGCAAGCGATTCACCCGGCCAGCCCATCAGCGTGTTACCGAGTTCTACTGGCTCGGACCTGAGAAAACACGGGATGAAACTGACTCAACCCTGAGATTGTAATATTTCGTAAAGGTGTTGGGTGTCGGTACCCCTGGCCAGTGCCCACGAGGACGCAACACTCCTTGTTGAGTGAGCTCGGACCCGCAAGGGGGGGGGGGTCACGGCCTGAGTGTGATAAGCCAATGAAATGGCATCTACTACCCAGTGGGAAAGCCTCTGTTTGGAGACAGCGTTTCCTTTCCGCTGTCCCCAAAGCATACAAAGAGCTGCTCAGAGTGTCTAAAGCTCTGCGTGCGGTCCAGATAGGTAAAGCATGTACCGGACACAGCAATGACGGGGTTGGGTCTGCCTCCTCCCGGGGCAATGCTTGCAGGTTCACTAGATTCACCTGGTCTCTAAAGGGAGTGGTAGGAACCTTGGGCATGTAGCCCAGTCGCGGTCTTAGGATCACATGAGTGTCTGCCGGATGAACTCCAGGCAAGTGTCGCTGACAGAGAACGCTTGCAGGTCCCCGACCCTCTAGATGGAGGTGAGCGCAATCAGCAGGGCAGTCTTAAGAGAGAGGGCCCTGAGTCGCTGCTGGCTCCAAAGGAGGAGACGACGGGCGAGTAGTGACATGTGGCAGGAGTGTACACCACCTTGGCGTTTTATGTACGCTACCGCAGTGGTGCTGTCTGACCTGATTAGGACATGTTTGTCTCGAATTAATGGGAGAAACTTCCTCAGGGCAAAGAAAACAGTCAACAACTCTAGGCAATTGATATGCCAGCGCAGCGGGGCCCCTCTCCAAAGGCCCGCAGCTGCGTGCCCTTTGCAAACGGTGCCCCAACCCGATTTGGAGGCATCGGTAGTGACCAGGACGCATTGGGACACCTGCTGCAGGGGCACTCCTGCCCGTAAAAAGCAGAGGTCTGTCCAGGGTTTGAGTGATTGGTTGCATGCGGGGGGTGATTGTCACACAGTGCGTGCCGCGGCGCCATGCTCATCTCGGGACTCGAGTCTGAAGCCAGTGCTGAAGTGGTCTCATATGCATCAACCCCAGCGGCGTGACTGCGGCGGAGGATGCTATATGCCCCAGGAGCCGTTGTGCCTGGCTTGAACTTTGCGAGGCATTTCAGCACCGACTGTGCATGCTCGTTGGTGAGACGTGCAGACATTGAGACTGAGTATAACTCCATGCCGAGAAAGGAGATGCTCTGAACCGGAGTGAGCTTGCTCTTTTCTTGGGTGACCTGAAGCCCCAAGCGGCTGAGGTGTATGAGCACCTGGTCTCTGTGAGCGCATAGTAACACTCTGGAGTGGGCCAGTCTGAGCCAATCATCGAGGTAGATGAGTATGCGGATGCCGGCTTCTCGGAGCGGGGTAAGGGCTGCCTCTGTGACTTTCGTGAAGACATGAGGGGACAGAGACATGCCGAAGGGGAGGACTTTGTACTGAAATGCCTGGCCGTCGAACGCGAACTGTAGGAAGGGTCGGTGTCACGGCAGAATTGAGACGTGGAAGTACGCGTCCTTCAGGTCAACTGCTGTGCACCAATCTAGGTGCCGGACGCATGTGAAGATACACTTTTGCATGAGCATTTTGAACGGGAGTCTGAGCAGTGCTCGGTTGAAAACTCGCAAGTCCAAGATTGGTCGTAAGCCGCCGCCTTTCTTGGTTACAACGAAGTAAGGACTGTAGAGACCCTTCTCCATTTCGGTTGGGGGAACAGGCCCTATCACGTCTTTGCACAGGGATTTGGCATGTTACCGTCTACTGCGGAAACGGACTCACGTGAAGGGGGGTGGGGGCCTGGCAAACTGAATTGCGTAACCGAGTCGAATGGTCCGGTACAGCCAGCGTGACGGGTTGGGTGAGTGACAGAAGAGGAACTGGCTACTCTTGTCTCAACAGTATCACCTTTCATCTTTTTCATCCCCTCCTTGAAAGTTTGAACAGCACGTTCAGCTAGACCATTTGAAGAAGGATGGTATGGAGCTGAAGATACATGCTGGATACCATTTTTCTTCATGAAAGTTTCAAATTCCTCACTCTTGAAACATGTTCCATTATCAGACACCAACATTTTAGGTAATCCATGTGTGCAGAAAGACATTCTTGAGAAAGTGTTACATCATTTGTTGTCCACTTCCGAATTAGCACTTGATCATTTGAGTCATCTGGTTCTCCATTACCTAGAATTGGGTGTCTACTCAGCACATCAGCATTGGTGTTGTACTTCCCTGGTTTGTACACAATGTTGTACTGAAATGCTTGTAACATCACAGACCACCACTGCACTCTAGGTGATCCCATTTGGGGAACTACCTTCTGTTCGTTGAACAAATTAATCAAGGACTTATGATTTGTACAAATTGTGAACATATGACCACACAAGTACTTATGAAATCTCTGAATGCCAAAAATCACAACTAAACCTTCCTTGTCTAACTGAGAATAACACTTTTCTACAGTTGTTAATGTTCGTGACATGAACCCAAGAGGTTTCTACATTTCAGTTTTTTCCACTGAACCTGACCTCACCTGATAGGGTGAGGCGTCGCATGCCAGAATCATTTCCGAGTCTGATGAATAATACACTAATACAACTGCTGATGAATAATACACTAATACAACTGCTGATTTCTGTAAGGCTTTAGATTCCTTAAAAGCTTTCTGTTGTGGCTTTTCCATTCCCATTTGATATCTTTTTCAGCAGCATGTGAGCATTGCCAGGTTTGGAAGGAACTTATTATAATAGTTCAACAACCCCAAGTATGCTTTAAACTCTGTGACGTTCTTTGGTTCAAGTGCTCCTTCAATGGCTTTCACTTTAGTTTCTACAGTATGCAGACCCTGTGCATTTACTTTGTGATCTAAATACTCCACCTCATCCTCAAGGAACACACATTTACCACACTTCAGCCATAAACAAGCTTTTAGTCTCATCAGCACTTTATCCAGAGTTTTCAAGTGACTCTCTTTGTTTACTCTAGTGATCAATATATCATCAAGATAAACAGCCATTCCTGTGATGCCCTTCAACAATCCCTCCATTGTTTTCTGGAAGATAGCAGGTGCTAAAGTAACTCCAAATGGTTCTCCTCCTGCCATCATAGCAAAAAAGATAATCCACTCTTGGTATTGGGTACTGTTCCAAGGTTGAAACATGATTGACTGAGTTTACAGTTACCACATAATATTATACTTCCATCTGGTTTCAGAATAGGTACAACTGGAGCAGCCCATTCTGAATACGTAACTGGTGAGATCATTTTATCTCTCAACAGATGATTAATCTCTTCCTCTACTTTTGTTTTCAGAGCATATGGTACTGATCTAGGTCTGAAAATCCTTGGTGTGGCAACATGCAGTGTACATGAAGAGTAGCTTTAGTGCCCATTAATTTCCCTAGCACCTCTTTGAACACTTCATCATACTTACATAGTACCTGTTGAAATGTCACCCAAATGCCTCCAAATGTACCAGCTTTAATTCACTCTATTGAAACTTGATTTCTTCCAGCCAGGCCTTGCCTAGTAAGCATGGTCCTGTTCCTTCCACTATAACAAGTGGCAATTTCTTCTTCTGGTATTTTACATGTACATCTGCAACACCCATAATCTTTAAGGACTCTCCTGTATAAGTACTTAATTTGGTTTTTGAAGGTCTCACCCTTGGGAGCTTCAGCTTTTTTCCAAGTGTATTTGAACATTTCCTTATTCATAAGGCTTACACTACATCCATGATCAATTTCAAAGTTTGCAAGTCTGCCATCAACATTATGCTCAACAGTCAACGGTTTCACTTTTTCCATCGCATCCATTTTCACACATACTCAAGTGAATGTTTCTTCAGATTCATCACTCTCATTATTCTTTTCACTTACACTGAATGCTCGGAGGATGCATATTTTTTACTCTTCCTCTTTTTTTTGTCTTACATCACTTTCACTATGTCTGCCTTTATTGTGACATGCTTTGGCAATATGGCCTACCTTTCCACAAATGTAATATTTATCCTTTTTAAATCTGCTTTCATTTGCTTTGTGGTTTCTTCTTTACATCTGTAGCATTCTCTGATCTCTAATTGTTCCCCTGTCTCTTTCTTTTTTCTTAGATCAGGGTTCCTTGTGTTGTACATCACTCTGTTACATGTCTGCATGCTGGATTTATTAAGCAAATCTTGCACATTCCTGCTAGTGGTCTCTGCAGCCACTGCAATTTTGAAAACAATCTCAAATTTCAGATTTGTTTCTGCAAGTAATCCTCTCTGTATACGATCACCATCTACTTTATGCCACAGACAAGTCGATTCCTCAGCATTTTTTCTAAAGTTCCTCCGTAATTGCAGTCTTGTGCTAATCAACTCAACTCTGCTACATACCGTCACAGATTCTGTGGACAATTTTCATCCTTGAATCGAATTTAAATCTCTGTACACTCACTCGGCTGGGGATTAAAATGATCTATGAGCATTGTAACTAGTTGTTGATAACTCTTTTCACTTGGTTTTGTAGGGCTGAGACAATTTTGCATTACACTGTAAATTTGTGGTCCCATAACACTTATGAGAATATCTCTTTGCTTACCCTCATCCTCAATTCCATTAGCCATGAAAAATTGCTCCAATATTTCGTAATACTCTTCCCATGTTTGAGTTGTTGCATCAAATGCTGCTACAAAACTAGGACTCAAGATGGCGCCGCGTATGGCAGCTGCGTTGTGAGCTCCGACACAACACTGCAGTTTATTGTTTGTTTTGTTTACAGTTTTTTGTTTTTTTGTCTTGGATGTTGTCTGCCTTATTGTATATGACAGACAGACGCTTTTACATTGGTTCTGCAATTACACACCGAAAACCGGACTTCAAATTCCTCAATGCCGACCCGCTGTTTACAAACACGCCAGCGGAGCCCTTTGTCTGGGCTGCCCGGCCACGGAAACGCAGAAGGAAAAGGGGAAAAAGAGCCGCCGTTCTCATCAGAGCAAGATGTCACGCAAATCGACGCCCACTACCCAGTATACTACTGGCAAATGTTCAGTCTCTGGACAACAAGCTCTGCGAGGTGAGAGTGCAGATCTCTTTCCTACGAGAGACGAGGGATTGCTGCGTTATCTGCCTTACAGAAACGTGGTTGTCTGTGGAGATTCCAGACTCGGCCATCAAACCCGCATGGTTCTCCGTGCACTGAGCGGACAGAGCAAAAGACCTTTCAGGTAAAAGCAGAGGTGGTGGTGTATGTTTTATGATCAACAAATCATGGTGTGATCAGAGGAACGTACATTTTATCAAGTCTTTCTGCTCTCCTGATCTGGAATATCTCATGCTTCTGTATCGACCATTCTGGCTACCGAGGGAATTCACAGCGGTCATTATCACAGCTGTGTACATCCCCCCACAAGCCGACACAGACCGGCACTAAAGAAACTGTATGGGAGCATAAGTGAGCAGGAAACCGCGCACCCTGAGGCCGCGTTCATTGTTTCCATGGACTTTAACAAAGCCAATTTTAAAACAATCGCACCAAAATACCACCAACACATCAGCTTCAACACACGAGGGGACCGGGTTTGGACCATTGCTATTCTCCTTTCCGCACACCATTTGGCAAATCAGACCACTCTTCCTTTCTGATTCTGCCTGCTTACAGGCAGAAACTGAAACAGGAAGCACCCACCCTCAGAGCGATCCAGTGCTGGTCGGACCAATCTGACTCTGCGCTACAAGACTGTTTTGATCACACGGACCGGGAGATGTTCCGGTCCGCCTCTGATGATGACATTGAGAGAGTGCGTAGAGGATGTTGTGCCAACCAAAACAAGAAACCATGTCTTCACTTAGCTAACCCCTTTTTATTTGAAAATTACATCTTCGATAAATTACAGTCAGCTTTAAGACCTTTTCACAGCACTGAGTCTACTCTATTAAAGGTCGCAAATGATCTATTAATAGCATTCGAGGTACTGCACTTAAATGGTTTCTATCAAGCATCTCGGATGCGCTGGTCCATCTGTAAGCCTCTAGTATATGTTTCACCTGCTTGAAATTTGACTGACGAGACGTCAGGTGTATGCACTCTTGCCGACAAGCGAGAGATGGACAATAAACAAAAGCTAATAAAATAGAGAGCTGTATTTATAAATTTTAAAAGGAAGAGGACTGAAAGACATTGAGAAACAGCAGAAAAAAAGAATCAGAAAATAAAAACATTGTACGGAAGCCCTGAACCGCAAGGTAAAAAAAAAAAAGTTAGATAAAAATTTTTAAAAAATAATAGTTTCTCAGTTCCTTCCTGAGACTAAGTCTTAATTTTTTCTCTCTCTCCCAAATGTTTTTTTCTCTCTTAAAAAAAGAATTTTCTCTTCAAAACAATGCATGCGTTACAAACCTTGACCACCAGGTGCCACTATCATTAATCATGTGATCTTATGCTTCTAATGCTTTCTCTGTTGCTATATAGTTGAATAATACATGTATTGTTTATTTAAGGGTTTGCAAATCTTAATCAAGACAAAATCAGGTTACATGTGTTTGATATGGCATTCGTTGTCATGTAACAACTGGAGATCATTTTTTTGTTTAAAATTGCTGGTCTTTCTAAACACTTGTTTATTTGCTCAGTGTTACATGGTGGAAGCGAAGGAATGAAAAGATAATTTATAAATTAAATCCTTGCGACTGAACGGGGATGTCATGTGCAGACTTTCATGGTGGAATTTAATTATAATAATACATTTGAACACAAAAAGTTGTCTATGCCTTTGAAACACACTGTCTCTTCAGAAGTGAAGAGTTCCAGATGAATGTCAAATAAATATCCAAATATTAAAATAAAAATTCCTTTAACAATTATATGCTCAAAACACATAATTTATAAATACATTGTAGCCTATATGTATTGTTGACATATGTAACACCTGGAGATATATTTATTTGTTGGTCTGTCTAAACATGAGCTAAATAGTTATGCTGATATAAAATGCTCATCTCAAACAAATTGGTATATTAAAATATATATTTCATAAAATTATGGTCCAATTTTATATTTTGTAGTTTTAATTATTAGTAGTTTAGCAACTTGATTCATTCTCAGGTGTTAGGGGTTCATGTGGTAATGTTAATGCATTCAACCGGATGACTTCAATGGAGATATAACAGGAGATACTTTCAGGAATTGAAAGAGACTTTTAAGAAAATATGTTTTTAAATATAATAATTCACATTAATATATTTTCCGCCCAGTTTATCTAAATGAAATGCTTAAGGTGAAATAATTCAGATGTTTACATATTTTACTGAGGTAATTTCTTATGTGAATGAATAAAATTGCTAAACTACTAATAATTAAAATCACAAAATGTAAAATTAGAACATATGTTATTTTCATTATAGTAACAGTAAGGGATGTGTGCGCACTTTCATGATTGTCCATTCATCGGTGCAATAGTAAGGAATCATTTTATTATCATTATTACATACTGAGATCAAACTAAACAGTGGTGTTTTGTTTTAAACATATTCTTCTTTTCAATACCATATCATTGTGGAAGTAACTCTTCACTACTCGTGAATGTAGCCTACTGTATTTGTTTCATGATCTGATTTATCCGTGTATAGTTTTGTTACGGGACGTATAAAGATTGGATCCAAGTGCAAAGTGTGAATAGAAGAATTTAATGATCATTTAAATTAGACTACATGATAAACAAAAAAATATTTAAAATAACCATTAGTCTATAAGCTCAAAACACATAAATAATAATTACATAAATTGTTATTAACAATGAAGTGCCTTGTGAAAAAGGGACAATGGCTTTTATCTCAAGATAATAAATAAATAAATAAATGATCATGAACAAATACAATTTTTATTATGGCAAGATCACAACTACTAGGTCAGATAAAATGTAGTCCATGGCCAGCTAAGACTGAACGAGTTCGTATACGTTAAAAAAGCTAGACACAGCGCAACAAATAGAACAGAATACATGTGTCTCTTGAGACGTTTTAAAAAGTTTAAAATCTTTTAGCGTGACACGGTGTCATGATAACACGGCGATCCGAGATGCTTAAAACAGTGAGATATAAGCCCATAGAGCTTCCGTAGTTTAACAGAGGAAGACACTCATTATCTGATGTCGATTCGAACATGGATCTAAACATCATAGTATCTTTTTACTTCATCTGGGCTTTCAACAGAAGGAAATTCTACAGGCGTTAACCTGCCAACATGGCATTACATTTTGTCTTAGAACATAACAAAATATACTTCGCCGGAATAAACTTTATAGGTGAAAACACTTTTTCAGACTAGGTGGAGGTAGCCAGCTTTATATATCAAGAAATCACGACATCTGGCCTAAAGATTGGATACAGAATGATGCACTTAAAATATATCCAGGAAGGATTTACGGTGAAGAGAGAGACCGTACGGCTACTCTTAAGTGTTCTTGACCCTGATGGTGTTGTATATAGACGGGCACAAAGGCTTCGCCGGAGAAGACACCACAATCCTGGTCCAAACGTGTGGTTGAAAGTGTATTTCACCAATAGTGACACGAAAGTATTTTATTGAGACAGTAGACTATAGAGGTGGCCATCCTAGAAGGATCCGTACCAATCATGGTACTAAAAACTTTGCTCTGGAGAGACACTACTGATAACTTTGCGTTTCACCAGAGTTTCTTATATGGTTCAAGCAATCACAACCAAAGAATCTAAAGCTTTTGGAGCATACTTCGGAAAGAAAATATTCCGTTTTGGCTGAACTTTTTTCAGGCTTTAAAAGAAGAAGACCATTTCAATGGTTACTTCCTTGACAAATCTTTCATGCAGTTCTGCTTTAGAACACTTGTGCAGGTAAGCATGTTTATCCACCTATTCATCTATCAGCGCCGGCTGATATGCTGTACTGGGTTGGATATATCATGCATTTATATGCTAAAATATTAGAACAAATGTTATCTGTTGAAGTCATTTGTACAATGATGTATTTGGACACGTTTTATGGGAGAACTTTAAAAGCAATCTATTCATATGTGCCTTTGTCATTGTTTTTAAGGATGAACTTGATAGATTTGTCCAGATGTGGAACGCGCACACATCTGTTGCTTTCTTTTCAAAACCACTCTTAGTGTATCATGCATTTATATTTTCACCTGACAGAGATGTTGTTATGCTTGTTTTTATGCAATGTCCATGACAAAGCAACTCTTGTTTGAAAGAATTTTCACAAATTCAGTACACAACTCTGCATATGACATGTAGGTGTCTGTTAACTCAAGGACAGAGCCACAAGTGTGTGCCACAGGACGTCTCACCAGACCTTCCAGTGAAGTAAAAACAATCTTTATTTCAGAAACACAGACAACATCGGATCCTGTCACATATCTCAACAATCGCCGCAGACCTGCTTCATCTTGTTACTTGAAAAACTGAAAACTCTGATTTTCTGAGGATGTGTTTGGGGTGGCTTTGATCAACTGCAGCATTTTTCTAGTGCTTGGATTCTTGTCATCATACAATTTAAGTAATTCTGATTGACAAATGAAAATGTCTTTGACGATTTGGCCTGCACCTTCTGCCATGTTGTCGAGCGTATACTTTGATTGCTTTATTAACTGTTTGTGGACAACTTGATGGAGAATTGGTTTGAGATTGTCAGATGTTGTAATTTTGGTTACTCCTTTTGGATCCATTAGATCAATAAGGTCATCTTTATCATCTCTACTGAGCTCTTTCTCTAAAGCTTATGACAGAAGATCCCTTTCTGTCTGACTGAAATACTGCATCAGAGATGAATACAACAGGTCAGGTGAAACAGCATGTTCCCCAAACGCAAGTGCCACAGTGAAAGCAGGGGCCAGTCAGGTGGGAAAATACCCCAGATCTTTGAAACCTTTGGCCAGAATTCTGCCCATGGCCTTTCACTCTTCTTCTTGCCACTTGTTACAGCAAAGGAAACCTCATATCTTCCCCCTCAGCAGCAATATCAAAAAATGTTGTCCAGAAGGCAGAGTAGGCATCTCTGGATACACCTTGGGCATCAGCCCCCATCTCATCAATGAAAGTGAATGTCAGGAGATAGGTGATAATGTTTTCATCTTTAAAGTGTGCGATCATTTCCTCCAAAATATTTACACTATATTTACACTGTTACACAGAGCAAGTAAGGACTACTGGTAACTGTTGTTCTTGCAGATGACTCTAAGAGACTCAAGGTAACTTCTGAGGCATAATCATCATCATGGACTCCTACAAACTGCACAACATCATCTTCATCATCAGTGTCACTGATCCCGTATATTGGATGGTCACCATCCTCTTCTTTGTCCTCTTCACTCAAGTCAAGATGATTTCTTTGTGCCTCAACATAATTATGGTAATCTCCTTGTCCTTCCCTTGTTTGTCATTGGCCACAGATGTTTATAAATGGTAGTCTTTATCTTCAATGTTATGATCTTCATCAGAGCTGCAGTGAATGATCTCAGCATAACTCATGTTAAATCTAAACCTTGGCCCCATTTTGGCTTTATCAAACATTTGGCCAACTGTTTCATCAGTGTGCATTTCTGCCATTTTGAAGTCTATGATCTTAAATGTGAAATTCTCCTCTGGGCCTTTAGGTGACATGCCTCAAAGGAAAAAAAGCACCTTCCCAATTTTTTGCAAATCTGAATAACCAGTATCATTTGAGACAGGGAATTTTCTTGTCCCACCACCATTAATTGCCTTTCGGCCTGAAGCTGCTGTGACTATATACAGGTGAAACTTGAAAAATTAGAATATCGTGCAAAAGTTCATTAATTTCAGTAATTCAACTTAAAAGGTGAAACTAATATATTATATAGACTCATTACAAGCAAAGTAAGATATTTCAAGCCTTTATTTGATATAATTTTGATGATTATGGCTTACAGCTTATGAAAACCCCAAATTCAGAATCTCAGAAAATTAGAATATTACATGAAATCAATAAAAAAAGGATTTTAAATACAGAAATGTCGGCCCTCTGAAAAGTATAATCATGCATATGTACTCAGTACTTGGTTTGGGCCCCTTTGCATTAATTACTGCCTCAATGCGGCGTGGCATGGATGCTATCAGCCTGTGGCACTGCTGAGGTGTTATGGAAGACCAAGATGCTTCAATAGCGGCCTTCAGCTCTTCTGCATTGTTTGGTCTCATGTCTCTCATCTTTCTCTTGGCAATGCCCCATAGATTCTCTATGGGGTTCAGGTCAGGTGAGTTTGCTGGCCAATCAAGCACAGTAATACCATGGTCATTGAACCAGGTTTTGGTACTTTTGGCAGTGTGGGCAGGTGCCAAGTCCTGCTGGAAAATGAAGTCAGCATCTCCATAAAGCTTGTCTGCTGAAGGAAGCATGAAGTGCTCTAAAATGTCCTGGTAGACGGCCAAATGAGATGCAAAATTTGCTCTCATCAGAAAAGACGACTTTGGACCACTGAGCAACAGACCAGTTCTTTTTTTCTTTAGCCCAGGTAAGACGTTGGACATTTGAAGCCCATGTCAAGGACCCGTCTGTGTGTGGTGGCTCTTGATGCAGTAACTCCAGCCTCAGTCCACTCCTTGTGAAGCTCCCCACACATTTGAATGGCCTTTTCCTGACAATCCTCTCCAGGCTACGGTCATCCCTGCTGCTTGTGCACCTTTTTCTTCCACACTTTTCCCTTCCACTTAACTTTCTATTAATGTGCTTTGATACAGCACTTTGAGAACATCCAACTTCTTTTGCAACTACCTTTTGAGGCTTTCCCTCCTTGTGGAGGGTGTCAATGATGGTTTTCAGCACAACTGTCAGGTCAGCAGTCTTCCCCATGATTGTGAATTCAACTGAACCAGACTGAGAGACCATTTAAAGGCTCAGGAACCCTTTGCAGGTGTTTAGCTGATTAGAGTGTGACACTTTGAGCCTACAATACTGAACCTTTTCACAATATTCTAATTTTCTGAGATTCTGAATTTGGGGTTTTCATAAGCTGTAAGCCATAATCATCAAAATTATATCAAATAAAGGCTTGAAATATCTTACTTTTCTTGTAATGAGTCTATATAATATATTAGTTTCACCTTTTAAGTTGAATTACTGAAATTAATGAACTTTTGCACGATATTCTAATTTTTCGAGTTTCACCTGTATATATATATATATATATATATATATATATATATATATATATATATATATATTAGAGCTGTCAATCGATTAAAAATTGTTATCGAATAAATTACATGGTGTCCCGATTAATTAATAGCGATTAATCACATTTAATTGCATATAAAAATATTTGCTGAGAAAGCCCCTCATATAAATATAATTAAATATATAATGATGAAATAATGATACATAGTTATCTTTAAATATTTTAAAATATATATATAATATATAACGAGACTATACATTTATTAGGTGAATTTAAAAATTATTGTACAATACACCAAATTAATTCATATGACCACCCGTCATACATGGTGGAAGCATATGAGCACCCACAAACTCCTTACACAGCAAATCTCAAAAACACATACATATCCAAAGAATACATCATTAAATACCACACATCATAAATATACACCATCAATGATTAGTCAATACATGCCATTAATACCACTAAATCTAAATACATTACAGAATGCATATGGAGAGATAAACAACCTGCCCTCATACCCACACTCACACACACGCTCATGCTAATAAATGCTGGGGATGAATAAATAACATTACACATTACATTCAATGAGGCCTCCCTGGATAAAAGAAACCCACAAGCATGTAAAACAAATAACCCAACAACAAAAAATACTGCTGGCTTCCTAACCCGCTACCGGATCTGGGATACAGCATTCATAGAACACATCAACAGCTGCCACCTAAACATCGAATTCAAGATTTCCCCGAAGTTGCAAATCACCCCTCACCAATTTGTTTGGGATGAGCATTTTACATTGTCGTAACTGTCTAGCTCATGTTTAGACTGACCAACAATATTTGGATATGTATTTGGCATTCTTCATCTGGAACTCTTCACTTAGTAGACCGTTTGTTTCAAAAGCAGACAACTTGTCATATTAAGATTAAAATATATTATTATAATTAAATTCCACCATGAATGTCTGCACATGACATCCCCGTTCAGTCGCAAGGATTTAATTTATAAATGATCTTTTCATTTAGAAATTAGATTACTTGCAACAATATTAACATTACCAGATGTACCTGTCAACACTTCAAAAGGACATAGGTAATAATAATTTCCCCATGTTTCTCGCTTTCGTCATTACCAGGGGCGTGTCTAGAGCATTTTCAGTGGGGGGGCCATGCTGGGGCACTGCCTCCAAACGGGGTGGCCGCCAGTGACCAAAAAAAAAAGCTAAATTCTACAGTATATTACGTAAATCCTATTGATTTTATTATTTTTTTTAACTTGAATAAAAGTTACTTGTAAACAAATGTAGCTATAAAGCACATTTTTGATTAATTTAGTTTTGTCATCCCTGTATATATCCATTAAGTTAAATTTGAGAGCCAGTGTTTATTATTTTTAGTGTTTTCATAAAACTAACAAGTTTATAAAATAAAATCAATTTTAATAATGAGCAATTTTAAAAACCCAGAAGCAGAAACGATGTCAACTATTTTCTTTTAATTAGTTTGGCCATTACAATATACAGTAGTTTTATTCACAATCTCTTTCAAATAATAATAATTTAAAAAAAAAATCCCCCCACTGTAATAATTCAAATGGTTTGGCCAAAACATCATAGTGTTTCAACATTTCTGTCAGATTAATTTACAAAAAAGCTGAGTAACACAGAGTTAAAATTTTAGCACTGTAACAGTTCAAATGAAAACACCACAGTTTAAAAATAAAATATGGAACCATTACATTGTGCTCTGCTAATATATTAAAGAACAGTCTTTAGTTTAGAAACAATAAAAACAGTAGCAGAAAGAGAGGAAAACAGTCAAAAAAGAAAGACCTCAACTAAAACAGCTGGATTCTTCTGTTTCGGTGGTGACTGGCAAGCTCAACATTATTATTTATAATGGTTGCAGAGTTATTATCTATATGGATTAAAAATAATGGTATTGAAGGTCTTTCAGTGTTGGATAGACATATAAGCCAGTTTGCTGACGATACAACATTGTTTCTAAAGAATGAATATCAAATTCCATTAGCTTTACATTCTATTAACCAGTTTTCTAAAGCTTCGGGGCTACATTTAAACCTAAACAAATGTGTAATGTTAACACTGCATGAGTTTCCTTTGCAGTCATTATCTAATATACAAATTAAAAGGGAAGTTAAATATTTGGGGATTATTATTTCTAAAGATAAAGATGTTATGGAGAATAACAATGTGTTGAATAACATAGATAAATGTAAGTCCATATTGAATAAATGGCTGCAGAGGGATCTTACCATTTTTGGAATGGTTCTTTTACCTCAAATGGATAGTTTGTCCAGACTCATCTATCCAGCCTTCTCCTTGCCCATATCGACACAAATGATTAAATTAATAAATAAGGTGAATTTTAAATTTATTTGGCGAAATAAGTGTCAGTACATTAAAAAGGAGGACATGATTAAAAAATATGAAGACGGTGGGGTGAATGCTATCGATTTTGACATTATGAATGGTGTTTTGAAATTGAAATGGTTAAAATCTTTCATTCAAAATAGCCACTCCTTTTGGTTTATTTCACTCCCAATGCTATCTTTAACAAACTGGGGGTGTGACTTTGAGTGCACCTCGTTACCAGTTAAACTTTCATCCTTCCATCAGCAAGTGCTGCTCTATTGGAAACTATTGTTCAAACATAACTTCACTCCTCACAACACTCCAGTTTGGAATAGTAGATATATAAAATTTGGCAGAAAATCTGTATATCTTGAGGAATGGATATCTAAAGGGATTTGGGCTATTGCCCATTTCTTGGATGATAATGGAAATTTGTTACTGTATAGAGTGTTTTGTGAGAAATTCCAAGTACAGTGTACTGTTAATATGTTTAATAGAATGATTAGAGCTATACCAATTCCGTTAAGATTAATGGTTAAAGAAGACATGTTGTACTCCAAAATCTCCCCAGTACTGAGACTGTCACGATTCCCTTGTTGTCTGCCCTGTGTTTCACTAGTCTTTGTCTCAAACTCCTATTCTGTTTGTAAAAACTACACTTCCCATGATTCCCGGCCCTCATCACTGCCAGCCCTGTGTCATTGTGCTCACCTGATCGTCGTTTGTCATCATGTCTCCTGTGTATTTAAACCCTGCTGTTTCTCCATTCCCCTGTCGATTGTTGATGTTTGTGGACGCCTGTTTCAGTGCTCGTTCTATGTTTCTCCTGCCTGTACAACCTTTCTATGTTTTTGTTTTATTTCCCCATTGCGGGTATTTCCTTTGTTTCTGTTTTGTCTGTTTTCACGTTTTTTCAATAAAACCTGCAAATAGATCCTCACTCCATGTCTGCCTTCATCTTATCCGTAACAGAGACAGCTCTCCTTAGAAGGTTATGATTTTTGTGATAAAAAATTTACAAATAGAGTCATTAGATTTTTTTTTTTACAGGCTTATTACCCAAACCCAATTAGACGGGAATACGTGCTTAAAGATTTTGATAAGGTTGAAATATAAAAAATTAGGAAAAATGATTTGTCTTTTCCTCTCCCTCCGGAGGTGAATTTCAAAATTTTAAATGAGATTTATCCTACTAAAGAATTTTTAAGATTGAAATTTAATTTTGATGTGAATAATTGTGTATTTTGTGAAACAAATATTGAAAATCTAGATCATGTCTTCTTTGATTGTGATCTGGTGCAACCCTTTTGGAGTGAGGTGCAGAATTGGTTAAGGTCTAGGAGGGTTGAACTCCCACCTCTCACGTGGAAGTTAATTAGGTTTGGTGTTTGTCTGGAAAACAAAGATTGTGATTTTGTTATAATTTCTTATGTTTTGGAAAGTTTTTCATGCATAAATGCAAATGGTTTAAATCTAAACCCAACTTGAATCACTGGATGAATGAGGTTAAACTCTTGTGCAAATCTTTAAAATTTGTTAAAAATCAGAAAGCCCTTAAACTGATTTCTCTTTTGGATACGTTTAAATTAATTTAAAAAGTCCCTTTTTATTTATTTTTTCATTTTATTTTTTTATTTTTATTTTTTTCTATTTAATTATTGGTTTGTTCATAGTGTGTTTTCTGTTCTTTGTATTAGCTATGCTCAACCTATGGCTGAACAATTGAGGTTATATTCAGAGATTTGTTGATGTACCTTGTTTGTTTGTGTTGTTGAAGGATAATAAAATTAAAAAAAAAAGTATGTCGAAACAATTTACGGCAATTGTAGACAGTAGTTATTTGAGAAAATTGTTATGTATATTTTGATAAGTCACTTGTTATTTGTATAATTTTTTTTGGCAATAAAGATGACTTTATTAAGCTTTAAAAAAAAAAAAAAAACTTCTTTGAATCACGAACTTCAGTAGAATCTATAAACTGATTGGCCGTAAAATGAACCAATCACAAGACATCTTATAGGGGGGGCACCTGGGGTGGCCAATCGAATTTCAGGGGGCGGTGCCCCCCCCTGGCCACCCCATAGACCCGCCCCTGCTCATTACATTCCTTTGCTTCCACCATGTAACACTGAGCAAACGGCATACGAGTGTTTAGACAGACCAACAATTTCAAAAAAAAAAATAACTTAAAAACACAGCAAAAATAACAGTTGTTACATGACAATTAATGCCATATCAAACATATGCAACCTGATTTTGTCGATTAAGGTTTGCAAACACTTAAATAAATAATGAATTGCGGGGTTAAAGGGCTGACGAGGAGGACATGGAAGGTGAGTTGCTCCACTCACAGGTAAGGCGCAGCGCAGTTGTTGCACTCTTCTCTGTGCTTTTCGTTTGTTCTGTTCGAATATAGTCACTCCTAAAATAAACAAACTTCTCAATAACACTCAATAGCTCAAAACATTAAATTGGTAAACAGGCCAACTCTACACACTCGAGTTATTCTCTCTCTGTCTTCTGCTGGTGGCATGTGTGGTTTTATCCGCTCTCCCCGTGAATACTGGAATTAGAGACAGGTGTTAGTCATAATTTAGCTCAGGTGCAAGTGCCCTTACCGCTTTCTCAGTCTCCGGAGTGTGGCACTTGACCACACCCCGCTGCCACATAAATGTATTAATCAACTACATAGCAACAGAGAAAGCATTAATAGCAGAAGATTACATGTTTACTGATAGTGGCACATGGTGGCCAAGGTTGGTATCGTGTGCGTTTTTGGAAGAGAGAAAAAAATGTAAGACTTAGGCTCAGGAAGGAACTGAGATAAAAAAAAATTCAACTTTATTTTTCCACCTTGCAGTTCAGGGCTTTCGTAGTTGAGTGAACTCCGCATCATCTTACATTTTTGGCCTCTTGTTAACCAACATAGCTGAAAAGTGCTGACTTACAGGCATTTTACCAAGGTGTCAATTCACAGGTTATTAATATCACCAAGGCTTATTACTACAGGACTTTTTAAAGTAGATAAAACACGCTGTATTTTTTTTATTTTGTTTTGTTTTGTTTTTACCAGTGTGCGCACACTGTAAAAAGTCTGAATAAAATTTGTGACATGACAAGGAATTAAAATTACTGAAGCTCTGGTCATTTTTTAATTCCCCCACATTCACATATAAAACTAATCCTGTCCGAGTAGGGTTTAAATCTATCCCTCAGCCTTTGTTTTCACCCCAATAATTTTTTTATTTTTATTTAACCTTTATTTAACCAGAAGAGCTCTCTGAGATTAAAAATCTCTTTCACAGGAGTGTCCTGGCCAAAATGTGCAGCAGTACAATCAGTTCCATTACAGATAAACATCACACAGACAGACTAAAAACACTTAAAAGCAATTGCATAATGTTAGATCAGCTTCTATTCGCCGGATAACTGATTTAAAACGGTCTAGAGTCAGCAGATTTTCTAATTTTAATTTAGATTGGAAAAGATTCCAATCAAACGGCGCTGCGTACATAAAAGACTTCTTACCTAACTCAGTTCGAGTAAAAGGAACAGAAAGAGTATAGAAGTTTTGCGAACGAAGAGAATAATTCTTGATAATTTTCTGCTGCGTAAAACAACAGAGATAGGAAGGCAACAACCCCAAGATAGCTTTGTAAATAATTAAGTACCAGTACATTTTTCTTCTGGTAGACAGAGAAGGCCAACCTACTCTATGGTACAAGGTGCAATGATGGGTTGAAGATTTACAATTTGATATGAACCTTAAAGCACCATGATAAACGGCATCTAAAGAAGAAAGAAGATAAGAAGGTGCAAACTGATATACAACATCAACATATTCAAGGACAGGGAGAAAAGTAGCAGAGACTAATTTCTTTTTTACATTAAAAGAGAAGCAAAACTTGTTCCTGTAATAAAACCCAAGCTTGATTTTCAGTTTATTCTTCAGTTGTGTGATATGAGAACTAAAAGATAAGGCATCATCAACTATGATGCCTAGATATTTGTACTCTTTTACTAATTGAATCACTGTACCTTGAAAGGTCTGAAGAGATACTGAATTATTTTCACGTTTTTTTGATTTGGAAAATAACATATACTTGGTTTTATCAGTGTTCAGAACAAGTTTTAAACTGTGAAGCCTTAACTGAATAATATTAAAGGCTGACTGAAGCTTAGACAAGGCTTGCTGTCCGGAGGAAGCGCTGCTGTACACGACAGAATCATCGGCATAAAATTGTAAGTTCGCATCCTGAATGTCATAATCAAGGCTGTTTATATAAATGGTGAATAAAAGGGGCCCCAGCACCGATCCTTGGGGAACACCTTTTGAAATCTCTAATGAATCAGATTGTTTACCTTCGGCTTGAACACACTGGGTTCTTCCACTCAGATCATTTTTAAACCAAGGAATAGCGTGACTTGATAAACCAACAACCTTCAATCTGTGCAGCAAGATACCGTGATCCACTGTATCGAAGGCCTTAGATAAAACGATGAAAAGCGAGGCACAAGATTCACCATTATCCATTGACCCTACAATGTCATTTAAAACTTTCAAAATAGCCGTTGTAGTACTGTGTTTTTTGCGAAACCCAGATTGATTGATAGACAACACCCCATTTGCATTCAAGTAGCATGTCAACTGTTCACCAATGAGGCTTTCTAGTATCTTAGATAAAACGCAGAGCATTGAGATAGGTCAGTAATTATTCACTATAGTGGGATCCCCCGCTTTTAATAAAGGAACAACAAGTGCTGATTTCCAAATTTCTGGAATAACACCAGTGTTTAAAGAAAGATTAAAAATATAAGTTAAAGCAGATGTAATATAATCTGCTGCTAGTTTCAAATACACAGGCTCCACACAATCAGGACCTGGAGATTTGTTTATGTCAAGCAGACAGAGTGCTTTATAAATGTCAGTGCTCTTAATTTGTTTAAATCTAAACTCTTCCTTTTCTAGAAGACTTTCTGCATTAATAAAATCAGAATCAGAACCTATAAGATTTAGTGGTTCAAATAGAGACCCAGAGGCAACAAAATGCGTATTAAAGCAATTGAGCATATGTTCTTTATCTGATATGCTAGTGGAATCCATTTTTATACATGATGGGAAACTAGACTTGTTTTTACTACCTGATATCAGTTTTATATTCTGCCAGAATTTCTTGGGGTTGTTTGAGTTAATAGTGTTTTTTTCAATAAAATAATCAGCCTTTGCTTTTCTAATAGCGACTGTGCATTTATTCCGGAGCTGCCTAAAACGGATCCAATCGGAGCAACATCAGATTGTCTGGCTTTTGCCCATGCCACATCCCGCTCACGAATTTGAACAGAAAGGGCTTCAGAAAACCAGGGATTATCCCTACCTTTAACACGGAATTTTTTAAAAGGTGCATGCCTGTTGATGATTGATAAAAATCCATCATAAAAGTAATACCAGGCAGACTCAGCATCGGGAATGAGAAAAATCCTGTCCCAATCATAGTGTGCTACATCAAAAAGAAAGGCTTGTTCATTAAAATGTCGTGTACAACGTTTAGTGATAATACGTGGTTTATGCATGGGTAGTTTGGTATCTCTGACTATGGCAATGACGCAGTGATCGCTAACATCATTAGCATATACAGAGGCCAAAGAATACTTGTGAGGCAAATTACTAAAAATAAGATCAATTAATGTGGACTTTTTGTAATCCTTCGTGTTAGGTCTAGTAGGTGTCTCAACTAGCTGAAAGAGATTTAAAGAGTCACAAATTGCTTTGAAACAATCAGATACTGACTGTAGCCTGTTCACATTAAAATCACCAAGAAGAACAAGCTCCTTGTAATTCAAAGAAGTCACCGAGTGCATCAGAGAGGAAATGGCATCAGTACTAGCTGATGGGGGTCTGTAGCAACCAACTACAGTAAGATGTAAAGTCTTAGAAACGATAAGGTTTAAAGCTAATAATTCATACTTTTTAACTACTGACTCAGAGAGCAACACAGTAACTTCAAAACTGTCCTTAACATAGATTGCTACCCCCCCTCCCCTTTTTGGTCTGTCAGTCCTATAAACAGTATAACCATCAATATCTATGGCATTATCTGAAACTGTTTTTTTAAGCCATGTTTCAGATATCACTATAACATCAGCACTGGTATTTTTTGCCCAGATACGCACCAAGTCCAGCTTAGGAAGCAGGCTTCTCACATTCATATGAATAAAACCTAATCCTGATCTAGATTTAAAATCAGCAGGAACTTTGAACATTAGGGAAGTATTATTAAAAGGACCAGGATTTGGTAATACATTACCTGATATCAGTAACATAAGAACTATAAAACTCCGACGCCTTACTGTTTCGCTTACATTTCCAACAGGAAAATTCAAACAAGTGGAACAGTTTAAGATGCTGGGCTCCTTATTTGTTTGAGCAGAAACTATGGAGTTCTCATACACAAAGTTTGAAAGCAGTGACTTCAGACGGCAGTCCGAGAGAACGTTAAAGTTTGTATATATACCAATCCCCGTCCAATTTGTCCATTTTAAAGTTGAGGAAATATCGTTATGTAACGAAAAGTCTGAGTCATACCTGTAGCCGATGTTTCCCTGGTAGAGTATCACACCCAGAAATGCCACCAGAGCCGCGCAATTAGATGAAACAAACCGCATTGTCCTTTCAAAGTCCAACTAAGCCGACAACCAGTATAAAATATGTAGGTTTCTTTGCTGACGTGTAGACTTGTGGTACTCCAACTCTTTTCACGAAGCGCTGCCCGACACCACGATGCAGAAAGAGGGATCCACGCTAACATCAGACCGTGTCCCGCACCGAGAGAAAATCAAAACAAAAACAACCAGAAAAGGATCAGTGCCAGAACAACAAACAGCGACCAAATTCTCGAAACGTTAGTTTGTGGACAAGGCCACAAGCATTAATGAAATAAGCACTTTCCTTAGCGAAGTAGAGCCTAATACACTTAATCCAGTGGGTCGGCGTCTTCCCTTCGTTAATAAAGATATCCCAGCACGATCGGCAGATCAGCTCTTCTCTTTGACATAAAATTAAGATAGACTAAAACGTGCTACACACAGACGCGGACATGCTGCCATCTTGGAAAGAAGTTCATTTACTTCTTCTCTATGTATGGATAGATGATGGATGGATAGATTTTAATATATCATTAAAATCATTAAGCTCTATAGGCTTATGTATACTTATTACCTTTCTTCATTAAGCAAATACTTCATCCAAAGCAACTGACAAATAAGAACATAAGCAATTCTTGCAAAGGAGACATTATGAAAAAGGCTGTTAATTTAGTAATTTATTTATCTGATTTACAAGGGGTGGCTGAATGGCAGAATATAACTGTTAATATTCTTTGAAGACATTTCTTGTCAGGTGGCTTCCTCTGGTGGACAAACAGTAAAACAGCCTGTCTTTCTCCATATTTCTAACATCTTAAAAATGCAGTTTTATAAATAGCTATTTCTTCTGTTATAGCAATGCCAAATTTATGTAATTTTGCAAGTGACCTCAGAATGTTACTTTTTCCATGTTTTTAAGTTTTGCTAAGTTTTAAATTTGTGCTCACAATATAGCAGGCCAACTTGTTATTATGGGCAACAGTCCAAAATGATTTGATTATATCTTCAGAATGATTTGAATTACCAAAATTCTTTTGACAATTTTTTGTCTGGAGAGACTTTAGATGATGTATTATCTATTTTTTTTGTGCAAATTGAAAAAACAGCCTAGGTTGAGTTCGAAAAATTATGTTTTTAAAAAAAATATATGTGATAAGTTTTCCTGCAGGAATGAAAATCCACGTGACCATATCATTAGGGGGCACTGGTGGATTCAGAGAAGCTACAAGTTTTATTGTAGCCTATACAGTTCCGGAATTATGAGCAAAAACACAAATTAGCTCATTATACCACCAGAGTGTGGCAGATTGCCACAAAATCTGACATGCAGCTTCAAGTCGACACCCTGCTTGTGTATAGTAATTTACATAATACTTGGCCATTCCCAATATGAATGATAAGGTGCTGAAATTTTATTGGATATTGGCAGCCATTTTTGTTTACTTGTTGAATAGATTTTTAAGAATATGTTCACATTTGAACCAAAGAAGATGCATATTTATTTTGAACTGTCACTCAAAAGGTTGTGAAGTTATGACAGTTTTTTTAGTTGTACGCACCCTAGGGGTGAAATTGTATGAAACTTTTCTGACATCTTCTAAATGTCCTGTTGACTATGTCTACTGAGTTTGGTTACGTTTGGAGATTGCGTTGAGTAGATATTGATCAATTACTCAAATCACATTAAACTGAAGGAATTTTATCATTACTATCTTCGGAACGATTTCAAGTATCAGGATTCTTTTGATAACTTTTTGTCAGGGGGAGTCTACCCATATTTCTATACCAATCAGACTAATGGTCTAGGAGGAGTGAATCAGAGGTAAAATGAATTTGGATTCTAGCCCTTAAGGATACATGAACACAAACACCAAGGTGCTTATTATATCACCACCTAGTGTGTGATGGATGTTTGTGGGGGTGCCTGAGTGGTGGGGAGGTGGGGGTTTAGAACCATCCTGCCAAGTTTGGGATCTGAACGATTTATGGTCTCTGATGCCCAGACACTTTTAAGGCATAACAATGAAAATAATAAGGAACATAGCTGCAAGCAGCAGTTATTGGGGCCAAGCACAGGAATGGCAGAAATGTGTGAAAATAGCAATTTTGTGAAAATTTTAGGCAAACTCCTCGAAAAGCAATAAATACAATCACTTGTAATGTAATGCGTCAGCCAAGGAGTCTATCAATGACAATAGACTAAAATTATCAAAAGTTATTATAGCATTATAGAATTTTTAGGAACATAATTATGATTTGATTACAAAATAAGTTTTGATGCAGCATGATATGTCTTATCATATTTACATTATTTTATCAAAATACACACACTCATATGGATGTGAACTCTTCTTTTTTTTTCATTTCATAAATAAATTCCTTACAAAATGTTGCAAATGTTTTCTTCTTTAGTTGTCATATGAACAATCAGACAGTAAATATACTGAAGTGCTATTTTATCCCATTAACTAGCACCATCCCATATATGGAATGTTTTCTGCTTTTTTTAGCATTTTGTATGTTTTTTGGACTATATTACCTTCTGTCTTTAATCTTGACAAACCTTATATTGTTTGAAAGTCTCTAGCTTCAAAATATGCCCACTGTTTTTGATCTGACTGACGTTATTACCAGTGTTGGGCAGTAACGCGTTACTGTAACGCAGTTACTTTTGACAGTAACTAATACTGTAACGCATTACTTTTTAAATAAATTAACTCCGTTACCGTTACCATATGGTGCGTTGTCCGTTACTTTTTTAAATTAATTAATTTTGGCTGAAGTGTAGCCTACAGCCTAACCTGTTTACAGCAGCGACTCATTGTAGGATTGGCGGATGCCAACCACTGTAAACACGCAGACGCACTGTGGGCGTGTTTCCGTTTATTCAAGTATGCGCGACAGTCATGGCGAGTCAAGGCGAGAGCAAGACGAGTTTTTCAAAGTGGAAATATGCTCATTATTTCACTTTAGTTGAGCATAAAGACAAAAATCTTTTAGTGAAATGTAAGCTGTGTCTTTCTGGTTGGAATGTCCTATCTACTGCTAAAAATAGCAACTCCAATCTGTCGAAGCACCTCCAGAAATGACATGCCTCGACAAAGCTAGAAGCTAACCCGGTGTCAGTGGACACACTCGAAGTGAGTCAAGCCCCTCCAGCCAAACAACAGCGACTAGATTTTAACCGGACTGTTATTAGCCACAGCCAGGGGCTGTTGCACGGTATGTTGTTGAAAACATGCAGCCTGTTTCTACTATAAATATATGTCAATAATAGCAGTTTTTTGGTGCTGAGTTTCTCGAAATTGATTCTGAATAATTCAGATTGCTTTCATTTATTTATTTCAAAATGTTTTGTTATGTTGTACATTGTTAATAGTTTTCATACTTAAGCTGTGAAAGGGACATTTTTAAGGGCTCAAAACAACAGCTATTATGATGCAGAAGCCACTTTAGTTTTTGATTCTGAACATATTATTGAGCTTGTTTTGTTATTTATTTCAGAAATCCTTGTGATATATTCAGTTTGTGCTGGTCTGACTGAAATAAAATAGTGTTTAAAAATTACTTTCTGTTTAAGTCAGTTTTGTGTTTGTATAGAGTAAGACCATAACGCATAAAAGGGTTAATTGGAACATTAATGAACGTTCTTTAAAAAAGTAACTAAAAAGTTACTTTTAAGAGTAATGCATTACTTTTTGGTGTAAGTAATCAACAAAGTAATTGAGTTACTTTTTTAATGAAGTAACTAGTAACTGTAACTAGTTACTATTTCTTAGTAACTAGCACAACACTGGTTATTACAGTAATGCATTAAAATACTGAAAGAGTGGATTTTAAAACATGCAACCTTTGAGCGGTATTACTTATATTTTATTTCTTCTGGTTTTGATCCGATCAGATGATGGCAGGAAATTCAAGCATACAATCCTTGGTAAATGTCCACAATTGAAAGTAGACTTGACCATTTTATCCAAAACAGCATACATTGAGGAAAGCACTGACTGTCATCCTTTGCTTGCATAATCACATACATTTAAAATTCTATAACAATAAAATATTGGTTATAAAACTATTAATTTTATCAATCAGCATCAAGGTCTTGAGGTCTCCGCTATTCTGGTGAAACTTTTGCGTTGTTTGAGCTAAATACACAGGCGAATGAAATAATTTATGGCAGAAAAATATGATATGTTTGTTGTAAATTTGAATAAATACTGGCTTCCGCTGCTAACAATGCTTACACTGTAACCATGCTTTTTAAACATAATTATAATCTGCAATTAATTTTATATAATATTTTGCAATAAAAAAGTGTGTCCTCATATGGTTTGAGTGGTGTTTCTGAAATTAGTTTTTCAAAAAAAGTCTGAAATTACTTTTATTCACTCTTGGACCAATGGAGTTCTGATTTCATCCTGTTGCCACTTTTGGTACTGCGCCTAGTAAATGTTTGATAAATATGGTATTTTATAATTTATTTACTTAAAATTAAGGACTCAACTTGGTTTGATGTATGGCTTTCATTTTTTCTGTAATTATTTTAGGTGCCATATCTTTATATATATAATCAAATATATATATATATTTGATTTAATTTCCATTTCAATAAACTTAAACTTCTATTACTTTTTTTAAATTAACTTAAATAACTGATTTCACTTGCACAATAATCTCACAAGTGTCCAAAAATTTGGTCTGTAGACCCAGATATTTCAGAGTAAATCTGAATATGTCACTCTTGGAACAATGGAGCTTTGATGTATTCTTGTGGCCACATTTGGTACTGTGTCTACAATAATTCTAAGAAATTTGGGACACAACTTGCTTTTATATATGGCTTTATTTTTCTGTATTTATTTTTTATTTACTGTATTTTTTTTAGAACATTTTAGTGGATTGCATTTTCATTTCAATACACTAAAACATCAATAACTTTTTTTAATTCAATTAACTGATTTCACTTGCACATGTAAATATGTACAATGTAAATATATACATTTTGTTTTTTCTTATTTTCTGGTAAAAATAAAACATCCTGAAAACAATTAACAATTACTTGAAAAGCACACTGACACAATATGAACTCTTTTATTTTTCCCTCAGAGAAATAAATAAAAAATTGGTGGAATTTATGCTGAAAACATGAAGAAAAAATTTTTTTTTAATAAATTGCCAATGGGGTAAAAAAAAAACACACACAAAAAAACATTTTTTCTACATTTGAATCAAATTAGTTTCTCTTGCAATGACCATACACATTGGTTTCAATTTCTCTGAAAACAACACATTATCATACATCCTTTGCTTCTCAAGTAAATGTATATTTTTTAATAATGGTTAGATATTTAAAGCCAGAAATACTCTATAAATGTACAGTGATGGTGTAGCAAGTTTAACAGCCACACACAGTAATATAATTTCCACCATAGATGTTTAAATTGGCTGACAGAAATATTATAGAGGTTATGATCACACTCCTAGGATTTGTTTGTGTAGTGATTTATTTTATTTTTTTTTACATTTATTTGACCTTTCAAACATTTTCTGTCTATTTTCTTTTCTCAAGCAGAGCATGATGAAAGGTGTGTTGTTGAGAAAGAGCTCCATGTTTCCGCCATGTCACTCCTCATTAGCACCCAATGACTGTCTGGGATTTGCCATGGAGGAGACAAGCGACTGGGCAGCATACTAAACTGGGCTTCACCTCAAAATATCTGCCACTGCAAATCTCTCACACTCAAAACCAGTGGAAACGCTATCTGCTCCATGAGAAACCAAAGCCAATGACTGATGTATTTAAACACAAGTTCATCTGTTTTATCTGCTCTAAATACATTTATTTCACTTATAACTCACAGTATTGTTTTCTGCAAACATGGTAGTTTTTACTGCATCAAAATAAACATAATAGAGTAACAGTCTGGTTCTGGCAGTGGAAATCCCATACATTTTCTCCATAGGCGAATTGATTTATGAAAACATATTTTTTTAAAGGCAGATCTATTGCGAGCTCTGAGGTGGTATATTTTCCAGTTGAAGCCACCAGTCCATGTTATTTATTATTCTATTAAAAATTTGCTTTAATAGAATTCAGAGAAGACCATAATTCTGCAGAGAAATGATCACCGAGTGGCAAAGGCATAGCCAGGGAATTACGTTTGGGTGAGCCTCAATAAAAATGGATGGGCAACATTTTCTCTACATTTGTTTTTCTCAAATGCAGCGCATTCAAACAGTTCTTTCACACCTTCAGAAAGCAGAATGTGTGAATTTTTTTAACTATTTTATAAATGTATATTTGAAGACAAAAAATTATCTCTAATATTCCGGGTGGGTCTGGGACTTTGGGTGGGTTCGAGCCCACCCGTGGCTACGCCACTGCCGAGCGGCAAACAAAGTGCACTAAAAGAGCACAGCGACCACCCACTCCCATGACACACTGTGAATGATGCATTCAAGTTAAACTACTTATTTATACGAATCTGAATATTTGGCAAAAAAGAAACTTAATATATGTTTATGTGTGTATAACCAACAACTTTAAACCAAGAGTTTTAGATTTTTCTATTGTTTTTAATTCAATTACTTTATTTGCAATACTTCATGGGATTGTAGTTCAGTCCCTCATTAAAGACGTTAGGTACACAGTCTTGTACTTTGTTCCTTTCTTGTACCTCTTAGCTGAAATATTGGGCAGACACTGTACTAAGGTGATTTGAAGTATATTCTCATAATGAAACTCAAGACAAACATCTGATAACTGACAAAAACATAACTGTCTTTTATTGCTGTTTGTAAGTAACGGCCAACAATTATTACAGGAGGGATGGGGTGAAGAATCTGAAAATATGGTTGAATAAATTCACCTGGCATGAATAAATTGTGCACAAAAGGCCTAAAATGTGAATTAAGAAATGTAAATTGAGCCACTTTATCCCTCAACATTTTTTGAAGAAAATATGAGTGGTGCCTGCTCATGCAATTCTCCCCACCACAATGCCAGGGTGTTGCTATGTGGTAGCCAGGCCAATGGTTTTCAGTTGCTAAGGTATTCTGAGTGGCTGTTTGCATATTGCTATTTGGTTACTAGGTGATTGCTTACTGGTACAAGTCCATTTACTTTGGATGAAATTGCAGTCAAATTAGTTGTGAGATGACTGAACAGGGTTTTTCCTGCATTATTATTTTGATATTCTAATTTTATGATATTCATCCTGCTTTATAAACACTAAGTATGCTTCTCAATTGAGACATGGATGTGCACAAGTGTGGTTTAGCATTATCACAGTACGTGTCCACTGGTGCCTGGTGAGCACAAAGCGAGAGTTTTCAGTTCATTCCAATAAGAATCCACCTAGCAAGCCCATTGGAATGAATGTGGACACTTGCGCAAGTGATGCACTCTGCTCGATTTGTGTGTGTGAGAGCTCTGGTGACAGGATATCCCAGAGCCATCCGATAACTTGCACGATTTCATTGGGTTTAAATACAGTGGCTATGGTATTAAAATGAATGAGGAAATTTGGAATGGTCAACGGATGTATAAAAGGAAGTCCCGCCTTACAGTTAAAAGATCTAATCACCTTTTAGATACAGACATCGCCTGTCAGTCAACTTGAGAACGCCCATGCGCATTAGCTGGACTTGCCTGAAAATAATGTTTTTTAGAATAATCTCAGCTAAAGAAGCACCATTTTTTTGTACCAATGTTGTCAAATGTTACTACCGATTTTAAATATGCTCTTTGATCATAATCTTGAAGAACAGTTTTGGAGATTTCAGTCTTTCCCCATTCAAGTTGATAGGAACTGTACTTTGAAGGCACTTGTATCCATAGAAAACAGCTGCCTGGGAGCGTTCCAAAGATGGGACTGACTTGCCTCAAAAGAGACTTTGTTGCAGCATGTGCTAGAAATGGGGACTGATATAATAATGACAAAATTTGTATTTTGGGGTGAACTGTTCCTTTAATGTCATCAGAAAATAGCCAAAAAAAATGCATTTATGAATCAGTAGTAAAACACATTCATAACACTCACACCTACACATAAAAGCACACACAGTCAGGTTTATATTCAGAAGCTTCTGAAGGTCTTTCTTCATTTCGTCCTTCTGAGCATGCTGACAGCTTTAGCGTGTTCTTCAACCACCTCCTCCTTCAGAGCACACTGCTCCTTCTGAAAGTCCTCCCAGTCCTGCCTTCTCCTCTCCTCTCTCTCTCTCTCTCTCTCACACACACACACACACACACACACACATCATCTCATTCACTTACTCAACCATCAGTTTTCTACAAGCAATTCATATGATGCAAATATGTCATATGTTTATCTGCCATTAAGCCTTGAGTACTGCATACATACCCAGGCTATGTATGGATTAGCATACTATCATACTTCTCATATGTAATGCAGTACGCAGCTAGGTGGTGAAATTTGTACAGAAGAAAAAGAAATAGGAAAATCCCTAGTCAGAGCAATAGTAATAGGGGCACCTTGCTAAAGCAAACACCACTAACAATGCAAAATAACTATTTCATTTTGAGATAATTGGACACAACTTTCTAAATGAAACATACAATATAATAAGATCCCCAAAATGTACATACTACTGGTTAAAATGTATATTCTTGCACATATAAATAAATACTATATAGTGCTTCATATACTATTGTTAAAAAAAAAATAGGCAGCGTATGGTGTTCTGTATGCAGTCTGCTATAACACCATATACCAGACAAGAATCTGTTCAGATTCTAGCTCTCTCTGCTGGATTCTCTGAGCCACATGCTTCACTGCTTCAACTGCAAATAGACGAGCAGACATCAACATTCATCTACATAAGCAACATTATCAAGGCACTGACTAGCCACAAAAGTACATCAAGTTCTAAATAATTATTATGGTGATATTTATAAAATAAACTTATATTTTCACTGTCCTTTTCCCAATATGATCTAAAAATATGAATTCAGCACCTGTGAGCATGTTACACAGTTTCTCATGCAAACAGTGCACTGCAGCAGATCATGATCATCAGTGTAGGATATCATCTTGAGGTTTTCAAGCAGACGGCACTCTCTGAAAGCACGCTTCTCATTTATAGTGTAACTTCTTGCATCATATAACTGCTTACTGTGTTACATCAATGTACCCACACATTAAAGAATATGTTGCCCTTAAACACACATGTACAATACACTTTATTCTAACATTTTACTCACAGTGAGTGTGAAAATAAAATGTTTTAAAAATAAAATCAAATCTACCTCAAACTCCTTGAGGAAGTATCTGATTTCTCCCTGCAGGACTGGCCTGTGATCAGTCAGTCTGGACTTAATATCGCTGACATCTGTAAAAGAACAAATACTGTTACTTTATGATGGAAAAACAGCCAACACTTGCTGCACAAAAGGTCTGGGTAGAAGCACACTATGTCATGACACTAATATCGTCATACGAATTTTGTAAACGTTTTTTAACGAATCATTGTCTTCCTGGACAATTGTTTAATGTGTAAAACTTTAACTCACTTTTAATAATCTTCTCCATCATCACAAGATATTCCTTTATCTGAGAACTGACAGCCTTACACGATAATGGTTATTACGCGTATGAATATTTATTTATCTTAAATTTTAAAACTCCTACTGACTAATGAATGTAAATCAATAATGCGAATATGACAGACAGTAGTTTTGTGTTGTACATACAAAACAAGCCATGTGCGAACAATAACAGTAAAGAAATTCAAAATAAAAGTCTCAACACAAATATCAAAATAAAAGTCTCACACAAATATCAAAATAAAAGTCTCAACACAAATATCAAATAAAATTCTCACAACTAATATCAAAATAAAAGTCTTAGAACTTCAAAATAAAAGTTCTGGAGGACAATGTCTTCACGGGCAAGACTATGGGTGCTTCTCATTTCCTAAATTGTGCTTCCTCGTTTCCTTGAGGACAAAGGAAGCTTACAGAGGATGCTTGAGCGAGGAAACACATGAGAAGCACCTGATGCACGCATACATTCACCTCCCCTTCGCATCTGACACAACAGTTTTAACTCATGCTTCACCTTTGCAGTTTAAATAAACCATAATTGTCACATACTTTAACTGTGCATCTTGAATTATTAGGTTTTATTATGAAAATATACATTTATCAAGTTTCAACAACATAGGGGAAAGTGTTCCGATGTATTGCAGCAGCGAAGAGACGGCACTCTGAAGTGACGCATGAGTGAGCAGGACATTGTATGCTGCCCTTATGTGGATTTTGGAGTGTCAACATTTTGATCACCATTCACTTGCATTGTATGGACCTACAGAGCTGAAATATTCTTCTAAAAATCTTCATTTGTGTTCTGCAGAAGAAAGAAAGTCACACATTTCTGGGAAGCAATTTTCATTGTTGTGTGAGCTACCCCTTTAAGTAGACTACAAGTAAGCTAATGAATTAATTCCAACTGAAATCAATGTTCCATGTCCATTTATTTATCTATTTGGCTTCTTGTAATAAGCAGGATGATAAAAAAGACTAGTAGAAAAAATAGAAATCTGATGCTAATCGGGTGAGGAATACAGCTGTTCCTAGAGACTCCATGATTTCTTTTTTCTCACATAATTACACTTTTCAATGCAAAGTAAGATTTGATCTCTATTTACTTATTCATCTGGTTGGTAGTCATCAAGCTGTGCAATATGCGGATAGTTTACAATCAGCTTGTCATTATCTCAAAATAAACCACTTCAAGGTCCTATACTAACTGTACATTATTCCTTACACACATTAACTATAATATGCCCATACTGCTGACACACTGAGGGTCCCAACTTTACTTTAGCTTTTGTTGGTACTTTCATTAGCACACACTGGCAGAACCCAGACACATCAGATGGCGGGAAGCCGGTCTGCAGTGACATCTGTTTGGTTTTCTTTTTTGGGCAGTAACAGAGAATGGAATTATCAAACAAAAAGATAACTCATCAGAATATTGTATTTTCTTCAATCGCTCCAGGATTTATGTTCCTTATGCAATGTGGAAGCTTTGCCATAAATCGCATCTCTGTTAAGCTCACAGTCACAAGGTATATTTCACACAGGTGCTGATGTTAATGTGTTATAGTTTTAGATACTGTAGTTTTGTGACCTTTAGCAGCTGTTCTGTCTGTCTGACACTGTCAGCGAGATTTGACCATTTCTCCTGTTAAATGGGATCATTCTGCAGTGAAGGCCGATGCTGCACACCAGATGTCATGTGTACTCTAGCTACAGTACTCTGAGATCTGCAGAAGCTATGAAGTCAAAACTAGAATGCTAACAATTGTTTTACATGCTAGTGGAACAGGAAAACTATTTAAACATGTGACTGAATCAACCCCGTGCAATATTTCATCTGCTTTAAACACAAGCCAATTGATAAATATGACTGTTTCAAACATCTATACTTTATTTTTCCTTTTTGAACAACAAAATCAAGTTTCATAAGCACTAGATGGAGACAAAGTATTACTTTAGATCATTTCCACGTCATCTCTGCATCATATATTCTCAGCCATGTTCCTATTTTCTGGGCTGATGTATTAATGACCTGAGAACTATTGCTGTCATGAGGAATATATAACTGAGTGATTAAAATCAATAAACAATCCAATATTAAATACATTTGAATAGGTCTGTGAAGTTTTTTATTCACCTATGAAACATTCATTTGATACAGCTGGATGTATTTCTTATTCCGAATAATGAACCACACAGATGAGTGTAGAAACACCTTCAAGTATTTATGAAGATTGAATTCTACATGATAATACACATTACAGATATTATAATGTGCAGTATACACATTCATACACGTGAATTCTGTAAAATGAAAGAAATGCAGTTTGCAGTTGTTGTGTTTTTTCAGTCCCTAATTACACTGATGTTCAATATACTCTCAATACATTCCTTACTGTTTTGTCCCTATTTCAATGCATTTACATACGTGCTATTTATATACCTTTAAATTATAGTTAAAAACTGCAACACACGATTATAATAAATATTAAAAAGGCAGTCAAATATTTGCAGAATTAAGTCAATGGCCTGATTTAGATTTCAAACTTCTTATTCAACATACCACAGTATTGTACTCATATATTGTGTATTAATATTGTATTTCTGAAATAAACCAATCTGATTTAGGAGTAAAAAAAGAGTAGTTGCAGAGAGATTCCCTGCTCACTTCTAAATATATTTAGTTGAGTGTAAGAGAGCTCTCCAGACACGACTGTTATTGTTGAAATGGGAATCGGTCTCTCAGCATCATCATCTATAGTGGAGCTAATGCTGACCAGTGCACGTTTACTGGATGAGCTCTTCATTTACAATATTACACTCTGTCCACTTGGTTATTAACCCTCATGTTTTGTTGAGATTGATATTAGATTCTTAATGTTTAGACTTCAATACTGTAAGTGTACAAATAATAGTAATACTGAAATTCATTTCCAAACACTATTCATGTGCTCCTTTCACAAAACCAAAACGCTGTAGACCGATGTTATTAAAGCTGTAACCCTCTGCTGGATCACAACACAGGCATTGATCTTCTGTACTAACATTGTTTCTGTGTTTGTTCAATTGTACATCAGCATGCTAAAATAAATCCAAACAAAGAACTGGCAGATACTGCTACTTTGTGTGGACCGATCAGAAAATCACAGCCTTTGAAAATTCACTGCATTTATTCATATTTCATAACTGACCACTAACACAAGTAATGTAAGACTGTGTCTCTAAGGACAGTGTAAGCTGCTATTAGGCTGAAATCTTGATTATAATGTTACGTTGACATTAGGGAAAGTCAGGAAATATGATTCTTCAACTGTAATGTTATTTAATGGGATCATGATAAGACACAGGCCAGATCTGAACCTGCGTTCTCATGACAGCTCTGATGTGTCTTGAGCATGTGGGTCAATTGTACGGCTTAAAAACTTTACTTGAACTATACTTTTGAACATTTAGAAAAAAAGGTTCTTCAGGATTCTATATAGAACTCTATATTTATAGTTTATAGGTTCTATAAACATTTTGCATAAAAGGGTTATTTAGGCTGATAATTGCTTAATGTGTGTATCTATGTGTATGTATCATTTACATTATTAAAAGTTTTATTTATAAATAATTTTAAACACTACACTACTTTTGGAATTTCATTTTATACTGAAACATCATAATTCAACAACAGATGCATAAAATTGTGTTCATTATAAATAGTAAACAGCTTCAGCTTTTCCCTTCCTGTCTGCATAGCGCAAAGGCTCATTTAAGCCACACGTTGCGCGAGCATTCTATTTCAAATTTAACGGTCACGGAAAGTCGGTTGAGCCGAAAGCCTGAGAGGGCAACGTTACTGTGGTAAGTGAGATAAATACATTCATTTGTTGATTACTTTTAAGTTATTTTTATTAATTTCGACCAAAATCCTTGTAATTTATAACGTATCCATTTATTTCAGCAAGCACAAAGAAGAAACGTCGACAAAACTGTTTCGTCCAGGCCTGCGATATTCTCCACCAGGGGGAAGTCATTTCACACTTGAATCAATAAAATCTCTTTTGTGCTTTGACAAGTTATCCTGAATACAGGTTATGTTATAAGTTACTTTTCTTTGCAATTAGAAAATATGGGAAAAAACGAAACAATTTTCCAGGAGTAGCCTACATCACAGCCAAACACTGAATTAAGTGGACTGCACTGATATTAAGAGATTAATCGAGCTCTATTCAACAGAATGTCAAAGAGAGGAAGTGATGGAAATATTTCAATTTCTCAACTTCTGAGTATTTGGTGTTTGTAGATTTATTGTAATATTTTGAATAGATGTTTTTTTTTTTATCTTTTACCCTTTTCTCCCAACTTGGAATGCCCTGATCCCACTACTTAGTAGGTCCTCGTGGTGGCGCGGTTACTCGCCTCAATCCGGGTGGTGGAGGATAAGTCTCAGTTGCCTCCGCTTCTGAGACAGTCAATCCGCGCATCTTATCATGTGACTCGTTATACATGACACCGCAGAGACTCACAGCATGTGGAGATTCATGCTACTCTCCACGATCCACACACAACTCACCACACGCCCCATTGAGAGCGAGAACCACTAATCACCACCACGAGGAGGTTACCCCATGTGACTCTACCCTCCCTAGCAACCGTGCCAATTTGGATGCTTTGGAGACCTGACTGGAGTCACTCAGCATGCCCTGGATTCAAACTCACATCTTCAGGGGTGATAGTCAGCGTCAGTACTCGCTGAGATACCCAGGCCCCCTGTTTTGTTGTAATTTAAAAAAAATATGATAATTATGGATTTTTATTTGAAGATGCCATATTCATTTCACGATGCCATATTCATTTCACATGGGTTTTAGCAAAGACCTTCATCTAATTCAGAGAGCTCTTCTGAACTTCTGGTCATCAACATCATCAGAGCCATGAGAAGTGAAAGTCAGAGGGGACATTTAACTTCAAAACAATGGTTCTATTTAGAATTCTATTTATATTTATTTCAGGGTTCCAAATATGAAGCGAGCGAGAGAACCCTTTTAGGTTTCATATGGAACCTTTTCTTCTTAGAGTGTAGGTACTGAACCTTTATGTTTCATCATTAAAGGGACAGCTATTTTATAAATCAGGTAAATCTAAATGACTTAACAAATTTGGATGTCCATTGGGTTTGGTGGCCAGAGACAGAGCAGTGAACATTCACTGGGTAAAATTAGCCACTAAACAGTATTTGAAAGATATCCAAGTAATGCTTTTAATTCTGTTAATATAAATATATTAACATTTTTAAATAAAATACATTTTTACTATATCTTTCCATAAAATCGGGACATGTTCTGCTTGACCACTAACATCACAAAATAAAGGGAAACAGGAATAAAACAAGTGTTACACAGATAACTTCAAATAAATGTCACTGAATGGCTGATTTCATCTCAAAAGAGTGGCATTATTAATATCTTCAATTTTAAGTCACAGTATCATGACAAATCAAGTGTAACACAAAAAGACTCCACTATCAGTGTTAAAATCACACATTATCAATGCTATTGAGAGAACGCAACACTAAAAACTGAATTACATGGATTTTAATATTATTATTATTATTTGGCTTATTTATTATTAAAGGTTTTTGTAAAATATGTTTAAGATGCAGCTCTGTGGACATGAGGAATGAATCATTTTAATTATTTCAGTTATTTAAAAGCAATGTGTAATATAACAAATATACTTTTTTCTTATTATCAAGTCTATTCAAATTGTAATCCATTGAAATTAAATATTATAAATACCATAACTCACGCTGGGGACTTTAAAATTGCCAAACTTTAGGAATATGTCTTTAATTATTTCTTATACAGAATGTATAAAATAACAGTATTGAGTGATTTTCAGTTTATTTTAAATTGTTTTATTTTTTGGCAATGCTCCCAAGAAAAATAGAAGAGAAAAAAAAATGTGCCCATCTATAATTCTTGATGAAAATGAATGAAAATCAAGTTTTTATATTAAAAAGAAGAAGAAAAAAAATGATATTAAAAACATTTAATGCATTTCCTTTCAGCTTCATGTCACTCTTTTTGGTCAGTAATAAAAGAGTGTTTTATCAAACGTGAAATAGGCTCTGTTGGAATGACGTGTGATAGTCTTGAAAGCAGGAACTTGAATGGGTTAAAAAATATAAACAACTGATAACATATGGATTGTGTATTGCATCAAAAGCCATTGTTTTCCTGCAAAAGCATGTTTATGAATGTACAGCAAATATGTTTTGTGGTCTACATATATATTGTAGGCCTACCAATATCAATTTAATGAAATACTTAAAAAAGGATCAAATTATGTGATCGGCCTGCAGCTGTACAGCCCTATGCACTGTGTGTACCATGAGTGCTCCGACTTACCAAAGAAATATTTACTCTCAGAATATTTCATCAATCATGAAATGTGTCCGGTTTTTCTATTGGCTGTTTAAAAGAACAGCAATGCCCTATTTGCAAATAAATAATTCTTTTGAGTCCTTACTTTTCAGTGAATTGGCCAAACGGACTTGAAAAATCTTAATCGATTCATGATTCAGTACAATTCGTTCGGCACTCTCTGAATCATTTGGAGCGGTTCCTCAAACAGTATCGGATATTTATGAATACAGAGAACAAACAGCGCTGGATACAGTGGAAACTTATCAACAATCAACTGAAACAAAAGGCTGTCTTTATGAGAGGCAACATTGAGAAACTTCAGCTAGTGCTGTGTCATGTGAACTGTTCGTGTAATGTCATGTGCGCAGCTGTTCAAAACTTGTTTTTGTGTTCGCTCGTGCTGTTTTTCAGTTGTATTCCATGTAAACATTCACTAGATGGATGTCTTTTGAAAACTGCATCATGTTTCATGGGAGTGCTGCATTTTTAGACGTTGCATCAAGTTAAAAAGTTCTTCTTCAACTGATAAAAACACATCTCGAGACACCTGCATTGTGGTGTGTTTTGCTTTTTTAGCACGAAAACGTGTCTGTCTGAATGGTGTTTTTTCCTGAGGCCAGCGTATTTGTTCAATTGTTTGCAATGGCAGCACCACAAATTTAAAAAGCCAGCAGGTGACGATGCGCTTAATGTCTATTCATTTGTTCTCGTTGCCAAGAGTTGAAAAATTTTCAACTTTGGGTAAAACGCAGCGCTCGTCACGATCACTTTTTACCCAGCCGTCCAAACACAGAGGAGGAGGGGCGGGACAAATTCAACACCGACCAACCGTCACATCTTACTTTTACAATGACTGAACAACAATGGAGGAGAAGTTTATATTGCTGGTCTCTGAGTATTCATGTCTGTTACAGATGACATTTCATATTAATATGAAAAATGATTTAGCTTCTAGTTATATGAATGCTACTCATACTCGAGAAAATAAAACAAATGCTTATCTCAAAGTCACCAGAATTGAACACTTTGGTGTTGTTTTTAGTAAAAATAAAATAAATAATCTCCCGGGACAATATGCAGATTTCTGTGCGTACCCTCAGATTAAATCCTGCAGCCGACCATGATTGACCTTCTTGAATGTATTTAGTATAAATATAATCACCCAGGTCTTCTGTAGGGTCTTGACTGTAGATGAACTCCTGGAGCGGTCAGTGAACACAGTATATAGTGGGAGGTCTGAGACACGCTTTACAAAACATACCCACCGGGGCTCCAGCACACACATATTTCCACTGCTCGCCATCTCTACCCATGAAGCTCACATTAACCGGTGGGTATCATGATTTTGTGGTGAATGGCTTTCTCACATTCTCACTGTCTTTTCTGTTGGTTCTCTTTCTAGGGTCTTGATCCCACACCGCAGAGGCAGCTGCAGGGAATCGGCAGGCCGAGGATGGCGTTGAACAGGTGGGCATCACTCATGACGCATCACTCATGACCCGCAGCCCTGGCAAGAGCTTGCAAACCTGTCTCAGTCTCCCTCTGCATGTATCTCTCTCTCGCTCTCCGTCAGTCAGATCCAACCGTGGGCAAAAGAGCAGGTCACTAATCCTGGTACCGTTTTACCCCCTGAGAGTCCAGTAGAGAGAGTCATAGAAAACAGCCCGTCATGGCCGGTGTTAGTTGGAGTTTGTCTGCACATTCTCTCGGGGCTCGATGGAGTCTGTGGGACCCCTAGTGAAGTCTGAGAATCAACATATGCACTTATCATCATGTGCTTTTCTGGAAATCCTGCCAGGGCCATCTGGCAATGCTAAACTGTAAAGCTCTTTGGGTGGAATCATTGTGTCTTTCACTATTAATGTTCACGGCAGATCTGAGGGCCAGGGAACATGCCTTTGTAAGTGCAGGCTCGTCGCTGTCACTCCCCCCGCGGAGCTGCGTTGGTGTCCGAGTCAAACTGTGGACTCAGAGAACATGCGGAGAGATGCCTGAACCTATGGAAGTGACAGGCCCGCGGTGGATTTGGGGATATTCTCCGTGTGCGATTAGAACAAGTCCCCTGGCTGAGAATTCCTCCCCCACCACCTCTCTCCTCCGAGTCTACTCAGGAGTGCGGATCTCCTCTGACGCTTGTGGAAGTTTGCGTGGCCCGCAGTTGCCCGCGCGGGATGTACCCGCCCAGGGGTGCCGCGTGTCGCGAGCACTGCCATGCCAGATTAGGAGCTCGCTGGCTGAGTTTGATGGCAGACCTGGAAAGACAAACCCTGCCAGGCACAAACTGCTCATCCACATGATGTCAGTAGGACAGAATAAAAAAAAAAACTAGCCATGCAGCGGCAGAGCACGGAGACAGATAACACCCAGCAGGAAACTACAGCCAAATCTGTAAGCATCCACAATCCAGCTGGCTCGCCCTAGGGTACCTGTCTTACAGAGGAGACTCCACAACACCCCATGAGCTGTCAAATTAACTCACAGATCTGGAAAGACTGAAGCCATGTTCACACAACCTCAACAGGGACAATTGCTTTTTATTCAGCGCTGCCTTCTGTACTGATTTATAAAAGAATATAAATAAAACAAATAGTCAAAATGGAAATACAACATTCACACACTCAGAAAGGCAAATGTTCACACCAGCATAAACACGCACATGCATACATGCACAAACATACACATGTATACTAAAGATGAAATGCCCTTTTTATTATGAATTCTCAGCCCAGGCAAGTAGGGGGCGATATGAACAAAGAAACTGAATCGATAAAAACAAAAGAATGTGGAAGTGAAAGTGGGGATTGATAGTAAAAAGTACTTCAATTTTATTCTGTTTCTCACCCACACCAATCATATCACTTCTGAACATATGGATTTAACCACTGGATACTTTTATGCTGATGTAAAAAAGTTCAGTGAAAGCATAAATAATATTAATGAATAATATTAATAACATAAATAATATTAATGGTTAACTTAAACAAAAAGACACAAACATACACACATGTAGGGCAGCTGCCCATAACACACACACTCTCTCTCTCTCTCTCTCTCTCTCTCTCTCTCGAACTGCTGCCTCCAGTCGCCTTTAACCCTCTTGGGCTTGATCAGCCCTGCCACAGCTGACTTTATGTGCTTTAAGAGCTTCAAAGTTTTGGTCACCATTCACTTGCATTGTGAGGACCTAAAGAGCTGAAATACTCTTCTAAAAACCTTAATTTGTGTTCTACAGAAGAAAGATAGGCATACACATCTGGGATGGCATGAGGGTGAGTAAATAATGAGAGAATTTTCATTTTTGGATGAAATTTTCTTTTCATTTTTGGATGAAATTTTCTTTTCATTTTATGGCAGAATTGTCATTTTTTAACAGGGAGATATAAAACAAAATAATGAGTTGAACAGAAATTGCATGGAAAAAGACAAATTTGGAATTTGGAAACAAAACAACACCAACATTTTAAATAAAAGCTCATTAGATTTGAAAAGACATGATCAGTACTGATTTATGTCCATGTTTTTTCCCCCCTAAAGCAAAAAGCATATTGGATTAGGCTAAACATATATTTATTTATACAACCGTAAACTTAAGGTTTCCCAAATGTCCCTAAGGATAATAACACATGAAATCACCTACATTATATGGAGCAGAAACAAGAAAAAAAGTGGTTTAAGAAGCAAAAGGTTTAGAGAATAGAAAATGTTATTAGCTCAGTGTGTGTGTGTGTGTGTGTGTATGAATGTGTGCCTAGAAAATGCAGGTTGCCTCACTCTGGTTCTGTTCCCATCACAGTTTTCAGGAAACAGCAGAGTGATCACAATACAAATGTGGACCCATTTGACTAAATTTATGTTTCTAGTGAACTTAAAAGCCTTTTGATTTAATGTGATTAAATGCTTAATATTAGTTCTATATGCAAATACAGCTTGTGTAAATTTATGTCTTTACAAAACCATATATATACATATATATATATATATATATATATATATATATATTAGTGGCCGAAAGTTTGGAATAATGTACAGATTTTGTTGTTTTGGAAGGAAATTGGTACTTTAATTCACCAAAGTGGTATTAAACTGATCACAAGTATAGTCAGGACATTACTGATATAGAAAACAGCACCATCACTATTTGAAAAAAGTCATTTTTGATCAAATCTAGACAAACCCCATTTCCAGCAGCCATCACTCCAACACCTTATCCTTTAGTATTCATGCTAAATTGATAATTTGGTTTTAGAATCATCAAGATATTTGGTTTATTAAATTAAGTTTAACATTGTTTTTTGTGTTTGTGTTTGAGTTGTGACAGTATACAATAGACTGGCATGTCTTAAGGTTAATATTAAGTCAAAAATGGCAAAAAAGAAACATCTTTCTCTAGAAACTCATCAGTCAATCATTGTTTTGAGGAATGAAGGTTATACAATGCTTGAAATTACCAAAACTGAAGATGTCATTCAAAGTTGTACACAACAGTCTTCAAAGACAAAGGACAACTGTCTCTAACAAGGACAGAAAGAGATGTTGAAGACCAGATGTAGTACAAGAGGATAAGTAAATCAGTCTCTAGTTTGAGAAATAGACACCTCACATGTCCTCCGCTGACAGCTTCATTGAATTCTACCCGCTCAACACCAGTTTCATGTACAAAAGTAAAGAGAAGACTCAGGGGTGCAGGCCTTATTGGAACAATTGCAAAGAAAAAGCCACTTTTGAAACAGAAAAACAAAAAGAAAAGGTTAGAGTGGGCAAAGAAACACAGTCTTTGGACAACAGATCATTGGAAAAGAGTGTTATGGATCTTAACCCCATTGAGCTTTTGTGTGATCAGCTAGACTTTAAGGTGTGTGAGAAGTTCCCGACAAGACATTCACATCTATGTCAAGTGCTACAGGAAGTGTGGTGTGAAATGTCACCTGGGTATCTGAACAAACTGACAGCTAGAATGTCAAGGATCTGTAAAGCTGTCATTGCTGCACGTGGAGGATTTTTTGATGAGAATACTTTGAAGTAGTATAAAGGGCACCTATTATGGAATTTTGAAAATTACCTTTCATGTAGTGTGTAACATAGATTTAAGTGAACAAAAACATCCTGCAAAGATTTATATATGAAAGTTCACCGTAAAAAAAGTTATTGTCTCTCAAAAGTAGGAGTCGACTCTGAGTCAATTTAATGAATCGATTTACCAATGAGTCATTTTCCTTTTCGTTGTGACATCAAGACGAAAAATTATCAAATTGGCCACGCCCACTCATTGCGCGCGCAGACACCAGGGAAAACTTGAAAACATCATGTCGACAACAAGACGCTGTGTTCTAAAGTGCATATCAAAAGCGACCTTTTTTTCACTGCCCAGGGTCGAGCATGTGAAGAATCAGTGGCTAGAGTTTATATTTACAACTATACCACACAAGTATAGCCCGAACCTTGTGCTGTGTTCGCGTCATTTTAATGACGATTGCTTTACTGAACATGAATGCTTTCAAGTGTGGATTCACGAGCGGTTGATACTGAAGGAAGGTTCAGTACCAAGTTTATTTGGATCAGCTTCCTCCTCCGAATCACAACCTGTAAGTATTATTAATAATTGTTGCTTTTATGTGTTTTTTAGCATGCTTAATAAGTATTTGTGTGTGTTGTGTAAGTTACGCTCAGCGCAGCTTCTAGGTCTCCAATGTCAATTTTTTTTTAATATGTGAAATGTTTATTGGAGTTGTCATAAAGAATAGAGCAATAACTTGTAGTAATGCAGTGCTTTATCAGTATGTTTATGCGTTGGGCTAACGCAAACAATAACTGATTGGGTGTTTACCACCGAACTTTGGGCTATGATCGCTAACATAAATCAACTCAAATTCCTTCTCTGATTTAGATTTTTTTACTACAAAGCGGTGATGGGCGTTCCGTTTCCGACAATCTCTGCACAGAGTATACCAATCACAACTGACTGGGTCATCTGACCAATCACCGCAGATTAGCGTCACGCAAAGGAGGGGTTTGGAAAAATGAGTCGTTGAACGAATCATTTGGGAGTCGGTGAGCAAATCAGGTAAACATAAATGCATATTATAAGACAACAAAAGTGTTTTTTGTCATTGCATGCATGTAAAACTGTTGTTGGGGACTCCCAAAACAATATCAGGAACATTTTAAATGCCATAATAGGTGCCCTTTAAGAAGTTCTGAAATTTGTTTTCAAATTGTAATAGTAATTGTTCACGTTATTAATGTCCTGACTATACATTGTGATCAGCTGAATGCCACTTTGGTGAATAAAAGTACCAATTTCTTTCCATGAGAGCAAAATCTGTGCATTATTCCAAACTTTTGGCCAATAGTGTATGTATACACACACCCTGCTCTGCATCATGACAAAGAACACCCCTTATTTTCAATTTCACAATACATTTTCGAGACACATTCATATGAGCAGGGACTAGAACACACATATTTGCAGATGTTGCAGTTGTAGAAAAGTTTTAGTATTTTTTTTATCCAATCTGGAATGCCCAATTCCCACTACTTAGAATGTCCTCATGGTGGTGCGGATACTCGCCTCAATCCGGGTGGTGGAGGACAAGTTTCAGTTGCCTCCGCTTCCGCGCATCTTATCACATGGCTCATTGTGCATGACACCGTGGAGACTCATGCTACTCTCCACGATCCACACACAACTCACCACACGCCCCATTGAGAGCGAGAACCACTAATCACCACCACGAGGAGGTTATCTCATGTGACTCTACCCTCCCTAGCAACCGGGAGACCTGGCTGGAGTCACTCAGCACACCCAGGATTCGAACTTGCATCTCCAGGGGTGTAAGTCAGCATAAATACTCGCTGAGATACCCAGACCTCCTCAGATCTGCAAACTTTGAATGTGTTTTATTTCACCACTACATAATTCCCATAGTTTGACTTAACTATTTTCTAAAATGTGTATAAAAGTAATAATAAAAAATTAAAAGTTTTCCAAACATTTGGTATCAATGTTGTTCTGAATGCCTTCATTCAGAATAACAAAAACCAATCAGATTACTCTTTTTGAACAGTTATCACACCACTCATTTGTTTTTTCATACCTCAAAGATCCTAATCATCTGTTTATTTACAGAGAAACAAACCATGAAATTACATTACATAAAAGAACATACCACATAAAATCATCTGCAATATTATAATCAACCGCCAATGAGAAGATTAGTCAATAAGATAAACTAATGATCTTATGAGTGCAAGCACATCTTGCCAGGTAAGTCACAAGATGAGACATAAAGAAATAAATATATTAAGCAAAATCAATCAATAAACAGGAATGTTGTAGTTATGCACATCTTGGCTCAGTCTCAAAGCTTTAAAAGTTGGATGTAGATAACAGTGGTTTCATTGTGCTGGTGTGTTAGTGGCATAAAGTACTGCTGTAACCTCTCCACCCACAGTAAATCATCACAAATATCTTTGATTATGGAGCAGTGCGGGCCCTCAGTGGCCACAGGGGCAAAAGTGCTTCCATTTCAAACACACAGGCTCAGGAATGGGAGCGTTGAGGAGAGTTGCCCAATAACAAGTGTGGCGATGATGAGGAGAGTTAAGAAGAATGATGAAGAGAACACGAGATAATGCTAGCTCTCCACCACTGGCGAAATAACGCCGGCTTTGTCCCACATCCTCGCGCCCTGTGGATGGGTGCAAATGTCGATTTCACGGCAGCCTAGAGTGTGTGTTTTTCAATGGGCCAAGAATCAGCAGTTTGTCATGTGCACTTAAATATAGTCCGAAAAATGAACTAAGCTAACAAGCGGATGATGGCTGGTCTAGAGATATGTTTCCCTTGAGCCAAATGACTGAAGGCATACTCAGTGGTGAATCCAGATGCCTACAGGTTTTGCTCTCATGGTGTTTAGGGTGATTGTAAACTGAACACTTCCTCTGCTCAACCCTTCAGCACTGCATTTCTCCAGGCATTGTTGCTGTTTCTAAAATCAGATATAACTAATGTTTTAGTATGGAAATTAAGGAAAACTGGTGGTTGTCATTTTTAATTTCTTTCAGATGTTTTGCTGTATTGACAAGAGCAATATAATGTATCTGACAAAATTAGATGTAACTGAGTAAAAATCCCAAAAACCAACCTTGTCTTATTGAATCATGTTACTATACCAACATTTCTGCAAGATGATTTTATGTGGCTCGTTGTACATTTTACTGCTACAACAACATAAAGTAAAATAACCGATTATCGGTTCATAAACACTCACTTTTCACCCAGTTTCTCACACAATGCTATCTTATTGCATACAAACACTTTTACTAAAGCGCATGACTTGTTAGATGATACATTTAACGTTTGCATTACATAACAAACATTTTTAAGCTTGTTTGAATGCGATCAAATTGTGCTCAACTGATAGAGTGTCACTTGTGATGTAAAGGAGCGGGGTACGAGTCCTGAAAATCACACGAGTCGACATACAAGCTGAAAGTGTCGTAGAAGCATCACAAAATGACATGATTGCTTCAGTAATTGAGTTTTTCATCTTACTTTTCTGACACTGTCGGTTAGGTTTAGGTTTAAAGTTTTAGGGTAGGGAGGTCTGATTAGTTGATTTAAAACTAAATTTAAAATTAACCATAAAAACCTCATCTGTTTGGAGAACATTTATCTTGCTTGTAGCACCCCTTAGTGGCATTTCACCTCAGAACTGCAGCAATAATGAACTAGGTAATATCATTTTTATCAAATGTCGCAACAGTTACATAATATTTATTTAGTCTATACAAAACAGTGTGACAGTATTTCTTTCAGGAGATATTTATATTGGAGGAGACACGATCTGTCCTGATTTATCAGATTTTTAATATATTATATATATAATATAATAAAAGATAATATAAATCTTTTTTTAATTATTAGCAATTGTAATAGTGATGCCATGGAGTTGATTAGAAATATAAGAAATGTAATGTCAGTTTACATCTTGATTTTAAGATTAATTTTATCATTTTAAATAATATCATAAGATTTATATATATTTATAATATATTGTACCTTATAAACGCATTGTTAAATCAGTTTAAGTCATCTTGAGGCCTCATTGTGGGCCCCTTGGTCGAGAGACACTGGCTTATATTGTCCATGAGCTCAAACAGAGGGTCCCTGGCAGGTCCTGAGCTGGTCTTGTTATGGAGGGTCATGTGTATGGAGGGGAGGGGAGGGGGGGGGGGGGGTCAGAGCGTGTGTTTAGCATGTGTCTGTATGTTGTAAAAGCACTCAGTGTTCTGGCCGCAGCCTCACGCCTGCAGACATGCACGCAGTCAGTGAGTAGTGCAGGCGTGCAGCAGGTGCACAGTCATGCAGGAGTAAAAGGTGCACTTCTGGTTCATCAGCATGACCTGTCAAGGTTAATCCATTAGAGACGGGCCACGTGACTGCCAGCCGCTATGTGCTCAGTGCTGTGCCCAACACAAAAAACCTCACACACAGACAGGAAGATGTTCTGGGCAGATCATTGTCTGTTATATAGATATGCATATGACCCATGTATAGAGCATGTCTCTATAACACTGACCGCGAGACAGAGTAAACAACAATGTGTTCTACAAACAGTATATGACACCAATACAAATAGTTGCATTTCTTTTACAAACTACATCCATATTCCTTAATGGCAAACATGTTATTGGATGCCACATTTTCATTCAGTGTAAATGACAGAGCAAGATATAAATGGCTACTGGTCAAATGATGTGTTATATGTCCATTTAATTGATTATTTTCAAATCAACATCAAGATTTCATTTAAAACTTTTTAGGTGCTGTAACATGCCACTATTTCCAAGTTTTTTTAACCACCTGTTTTACCTTCACTAGCATGTTACCACACGACATGTCAACATCCTCACTACACTTTAATGAAATATTATAATACTTTTATTTTCATTTTTGTTTGAAGTATTAAAATAGAAATAACAAAACTAAATAAAATATATAAAATAAAAAAACTATAATTTTTAAAGTAAAACATTTATTTAAACAAAAGTAAAATATTAAATAAATTTTTTTTTTTTTTTGTCAATTGGTGTAACTCAATTAAACAAACTAGTATTATGAAAGCAGGATAGTTTAATAAAACGAACATACTGTTTCTTTAAGTAAATGTTTCAGAATCAAGAAAATAATAATTTTGCAGAATATGGGGGTGAAACAGGATGATTAGGGAACCATTTTATTATTTTGTCAAATCTGCATGATTTCATTTCCATGTTCATTACAGAAACACATGAGAAAAGAGTAAATCATGGCTTTGAGAGAAATTATCACCTCTCCAGGTTTAAATAAATTAGTCAGGATGATTTAAAACCTGCATTCTAATGAAGCACAAATTAAAAATTCACAACTGGTGTGACAAATATGCAGATGTGAAGAGAGGATATGCTAATGTGAGCATGTTATTGGAGTGTTTCATAACCGGGCATTAGTAGGGTAGCTGAGGGCACTGCACTGGCCCTCACACATGAACCCTGATAAACAACTGCAGGCTGAACTCCAGTCCAACAGTCTTATGCCTCTGGAGCTCCAGAGAGCTCGTAAAAATGATTCCCTTTGTCCTGCCATTTCAGTTAGAATTACTTTTAGTATCACTTCTCACAGCACCCCCGAGAAATGCTATCAGAAGACATTAAGACAGGAGATATTGCCAAAGTTCCCTGGCGAGACCTGTGGAGCAAAGGGGGCAACTGGAGGAGGTGGGATAAATACGAATGTGAAGTGAGGATATGGGGAGAGAGGTGCAATATCAGTCTTTTTTAATACTTAATTTGAGCTGATTTCAGGTCATTCTTGGTCTTTGATTTGCTCTATATATTTTAGACACTTTTTGAAAATACAAATAAATAAAACTGCAAGCAGAAATAGAGTGCAACAGTCATTTTTTCCATAAGGGAATGTATTATTAGCAAACACTTATTGCATAAACCTTTAAAGACAGACCTACCATAAATTAAGCATAATCCAAAAAAATTCAAAGGCAGCGTAACTATGTTTTTTGCCCATAGATTTAAAGGTTATGAGCATGTTTAACCCAATATGGCTGAACGTGGGAAAGATGGGGATCATTGCACTCTGCGCGTCCCAAGCAACGTTGCACAGGTATCCTCAGGGCTTGGTTAAAATGACAATTACCAAGTTTTGTAACAACACACCAAATAATTGCAATTTCACTAAATGCATCAATAAAATGTCCTGGTCCTATTCTACTTCAAAGAAACAAATAAGAAATTGTATTTTGCTTATTGAAAATCAAGCCTATTTGCCTATTTGTTAAAAAGGACATTTTCTTGACAGGTTTCGTGAGAATCAGTCACATTCTTTTAATTACTTTGGAATGCAATGGTAGGAAGATGCTCTGGCTAAAATGTTGGGAAGATCCTCTAGAATCTAGTTTCAAAATTTGCTTTTGACTGTTTAATTTTTTGGGCTCAAAATTAAAAATGCCTGAAAATTTTGCATATGGAAATTGAAACAGAATTTTTTTTAATCTTTTGTTTCTAGGACATTTGGTTTGCTTTGTTGGTGGTACAGACCCCAAAATTGTTATAGTAGAAGATGAGGCTCTCCACTATGAGTGTGCCAAATTCCAGAACAACGGTTCAGAGGTCTTCCATACTGTACTGAAGAAGAATAGAAAGAATACTAAGAGATTCAAAAAGGGCCTACGTACCTTCTTTGCATGGCCATTAATAATGTCTTGATTTCCAGGAGGACGATTTCATGTCTTTAACTGTCCTACCCCAACCTTCCTAAACATCCGGTACCCTAAAGCCAAATCCATAACCCCTTAAATGAGCATCTCAAGCACACATGGTGCACTAGGCCCACATATCCCTCTCATGAGTGAGCTTTGTGCAGCTGGGACAGGGTTCCGTGGAGCAGAGTGTCTATTTCTGGAAAAGGGCTGTCATCCGTGTCCGTGTTGAGGTGCTATCACGGTGCCTGGGGTCACACACATGTACTTTAGCACCTTCTTTCAAATCAGGCACTCTAATTGCTGAAGTGAGCAAGGCCCCTTTCTTATACCTTGGTAAAGGGACAAAACAAAGTCAACATTCAGGACGAAAGACGCTGCACTCTTTACTGCGACATTGCGTATTTATCATGCATTTTCAACAGTAAGATTGACAGCCCTTTGATGCTTGTGTTTAGCTCAGAATACCTCATTCCACGATAACATACGTTGATGCATCTGTAAATGCTCTTGCCTCTGACACACACACTGAATCGCAGACTCATAAATGTTTTTGACAAATACACTGCCTCAAGTGGAACATTTCCACCTTGATTTGCTTCTTGCCATTTTAAAGTAAAGCTATTAATTGTGTGAGGATGCGTTACCACCATGTAACTTGTTTTCTCTTCCTGTTTGGCTTCAGTCATGTAATTGCAGTAGACAATCAGATGCCTGCTTTATGGGCGCATGGTAGAACTGTCACTTCCTCTTGGAGACAGATAACACGGGAGCTGTCACAAACACTTATCCTGCGCTAATGCGCCCCACGCAGTGACGATAGATTCATTGAATCAATCAGGGTGTTCTGTTTTTCCTGTTATGCATCTCACTTGGCATGCAGCTCTTTATCTTGTTAACAAGACATAATGAACAGTTGGTGAAAACTTCAGGCACTGTGGGGGACATGATGCAAACAAAATGCGAGCGCAGCTTGGCAAAGTCACTGTCTATCTATCCATCCATCGTGGCGGTAGCTGCATCAATGCAAACATACTTTTTTACACTAAAGTAGAACTTGATCTAAATAATATTGCCAAAATTATGTGGACAACCTCTTCTAAACAACAGGGTTGGCTATGCTTTTTTTTCTGTCAGGACAAATCTTAGTTTTATACCATATTATGACATTCTATTTGAGAATTGTGGGCTTCCAAATTTGTAACGACAGATTAGAGTAGGGGTGGGAATCATAAGGAATTTACCAATTCTTGTTCTTTGACTGCTCCATTCACGATTCTTTCAGTACTTTAGAGGAAGTCAAATTTGGAAATAAGAAATGCAACTCTTAATGGATTTATTGCCCTCAGCAGCCTGTTATAAGTCAGTCAAAAATAACTGACTTATAAGTGTCATTCATTCAAGAATGCTGTGTGTTACATGCTGTAGATTCAAAAGAACCGCTCATAAGAGTAATTCATTCAGGAATCAAACTAATCTTGCATTTGGTAGTAGGGCTCTACTGGTTGCACAAAGGTTTTACGCTGTAGCAAAACAATTGTCTTAGAGTTATTTGATGGACAATCGGGCTCCACTGGTCATGCATGTTTTGTGCTGAAGATTCAAAAGAACTGGTCATGCCCTATGTTTCACCCTGTAAAGCACACTGTTTTTTTACACATTCCCAGTTACCAACCCTGGCTTGGACTCTCTAAGCCTGGTGTGGAAGAACTTTTCTGGCCTGCACAAACCCCGTACTGAATCTTAATTGACCACCATTAGGATAAAATGGAACGCAGACAGCCTAATTCACTCAACATCAGCTCCTGATGAACTGATGCTTTAAAATCAAGTTTGAAGTTCACAGTTCTCTACTGGAATTGCCAAACCCCTTAATTAGATTAGGGGTGTCCACATAATTTGGGCTATATTATGTTACTCTGTTAGAGCACTCAACTTTCCAGAACTACTGCATAGCACTCTTGCTGTGCTACTTAAGTCTCTTCACTAAATATCCTGCTGTGTCAAAAGAAAGGCACAACCGAAGTGTCACATTCCAGATCCTAGTGTGCCTGGGGTGGCCACTCTCGTGCTTTACTGTCCCTGAAGTCCCTGCAGACTTTTGGAAAAGCGATAGGTGGTTCATGGACTATTAACCTTGTGGCAAGCTGTGAGATGGACCCCCAAGAGAGCTGATGCACCAAACCTCTTGAACTTTGACTTGTTTGGAATTGGAGGCAAAGAAAATTAATTGCCTGAGTTCAATGAAGTAGCAAAACTCCACCCATTAAGAGTGAATCGCCTCTAACTTTGCGTACAGGACAAAGGCCCAAACTAATTAGGGTGTCCTAAACCTCCTGCTGTGGATATTTCACAATCATCCATGATTTAAAACAGCTTTCATCTTCTTCATCTTTGAGTGAAAGCCGGAAGTGACCGCATGACACCTAAACTGACATTTCAAAATGTGTATAACTTGAGCTGGAATCTCTTTGAAGCTCACCATACAGGAGCATCTGCTAGATGTGGTTTGGTCATCTTTTGTAGACGTGAAAGAGGCGATAAACTTAATCTAGATGAGGGAAGCTTCTTTTAGATTAGTCACCCAATTAACTCAGTCTGCCTGATATAAACAGGCAGACAGAGCCTCCAGTGTGGTCACGAGAACTGTTCTGATGACTACAAGGTTTCAGTCGTTTCTTCAGTTTGCACTTCCACAAACACTCGTCGCTTTGTTCCGCTGCAGTTCCTCTATGGACACACTGAATGTCAGATGAAAATTCTTTGAATTCGGTAAAAAGGGGTTTGTATATATCCAGAAGAAGCAAGACTCATAAAAATAAAAAGACACTAACAGTTCTGTTTTCCCTTTTTCATTTATTGGACAACGCACTGTTGACATTAAAGAACACAAACTTGAGCTTTAAGAACGGCAGACGTTTCATAAAGAAGGCTTACAGGAAAGGAAGTATAATAAAAGAACAGAGGCATGTTATTGTCAGCGTATGCACAGAAGATAAGTGAATGTGCAAATAGGCATCTCTCTTTCATAAGAAGAGGATTTTCCACCATAAAACTGCTGACAGAATAACTCCGAAACAGACTGGCCACATGTTGCGTGTTGTACGAAACATCCTGTTCCACGAAAGATGCTTTGAAATGTTTACCCATCAGTTTATAACTTATGACTCTATATTAATAACTCATGTATATCAGAAACAAGTCTCCTTAAAGTGGAAAATCTCATTTGTTTTGAACCCTTTATAAATATGCTTTCATTTTGTGCTGTGAAAATGTAATGACATGTACAGATTGTCAATGACAATGATTCCTCTAATAACGATGAGAATTGTTATCCATTGCAAATATCTTCTAAATGAACATCCATTTACTTACTTGAGATGCAAAACAGCTTAAGATATTAAAACTAGCTTTAAGAATATATACCTCGCATTGTTTTACAATTTGGTGTGGTTCATTCTTAATGATATTTTCAAAATTCAAGGTATATTTTCTGAAAACATGTCATATCTTACACAGTATTGATTCTTATATCTATATCTTTTTTTATTGGAAACAAGACTATTTCTTAATCATTTTTTATTATTATTCTTAAGAAATAGTTTTTTTTGCAGTGTTTGCATTGAAGTCTCTAAAGAAAGGAACAGTGCAGGAGAATTTTGGCTGTGGATGGAATGAAGAGCACATGAGGATCAAAGCACACCAGAGCTGTCAGTGCGGCTATGGCTGGTCGTCTGCCTGCTGCCCGTGAGCACAAACATGACATGCTGTCAAAGCCCAGTCTACTGCCCACACCAACACTGACACAATAAGCAACAAACAGCAGGGGAAAATATCAACTGAAGGATGAGAGAAATAAGATCATTTGCAACACAACAATGAGGGCCAAACTGGACATTCCATATTATTTCATGATTATTCAAATAAAGACTACCTTTAATCTAATTATAGATTTAAATATTCACATTATTAGAGTTAAACTCATTGCAATAAGCAACTTTTGAGATTGAACCAGTCACTGTACTCCTTGTTGTTGTTGAGATTATTACTAGTAAGTACCAGGGACTAAAATCGGTTGAAGGAACAAAAATGAAAAGGAACTAAATTTGTAGCAGAATGTAAGCAAAAACTGGAACAAAGTGATTTTCAGTTGTTTCGGAGTGAAAACATTATTTGTTAAATGCTGATAACTGGTTATAACCGGTTAATTTGGTTCTGATAATTTTTTTAACAAAAAGGGTTTAACCAAAGTGTTTAGCACAGTACATTTTTTGACTACACCTCTTTGTGTCACCTGAGAAAATGAAGCATGTGTTTTGATCCTGAAGGAAACTTCTACATCACACATGTTTTTGCCTAATTGCCCGTTGTGGATGTTGCATTCTGTGAATGAAGACCTTTTTAACATAACAACGATGTATAATTATAATTGTAAAAAGTATATTTCTCAGATGTTTTCAAGTCTTCACTGAATTATTGTTAGATATGATGCATTTATACAGATTTAATGCTGCCGGGTTATGATTTCTATGCTGATAAATCCACCACACAGGAAACAATGTAAATGCTTATTTTTGCTTATTTTGGGGATCAAGTGGTTTATTTTGGGCTTGATTTTCCAGACCAGGTTACTTGTTTCTCTTGCGAGAACTGGCAACACTGCAATTGGTATTTCACCCACCCCTTAAAGCAGAGTACTGTCATTTTAAACAAAAAAATACAGTTTTTGCTCAGAACGAACCGAAATGAATTTTTTTTATTTTTTAGTCCCTGGTAAGTACCCCGAAGCACACAATTGGAACAAACCTTCCATTAAGAAACAACCAAACAAAAAAAAAACAACACGAAACAAAAAATAATAATAAAATAAATTACATCAAATCAACAAAATATAAAAAACAAACAAAGACCAGCCAGCATTATATGTCCTGTCAGCACATGCAAAACAAACAGAGAACCCTCCCCCCACAAAAAAATAAAAAAACACATAAGACTACTTTACTTGTCCTGACCAGTTGGATAAATGTTTGGGGTTTTACTCCTAACCCAATGGGACAGCTGTTTGTCAGCTGGGGGATGATATGGTGGCCTCAAGGTCTGGCTTATTTAACAATGAAGATATGAAGGGTTTCAGTAGTGACCACTGGGGTAAATTCTGTTCCTCAGAATCACCACAGGAGGCAGATGGTGTCGTACACCTGGATAATGCTGGATATGATCAAACCATCTGGTGACGTTCAGATAATGCTCTTTCTCCTGTATGGCCAAATCCACCTGAGAGAGACAGAAGAATGAGGCAGTGAACATTAAACAAAAAAGTATGGACTTAACACTAGCGACATCCAGTACATCTATCTGACCTTATCTTCAGTGTTTAAAACTGAGTGACACACCAATGCCTTCTGGGTAATGACAACTCTCTGTCAGTCAGATACAAACTCTGACATGAAAACCTGTGATCTTCTCTCTAATTCTCATGTCATCCCTCTTTTCCTCTCTCAGAGGGCTCTTTCAGGCTTCATAAACTTGAGAATACGTCAGTGTGTCTCATCTCTACTGCTGTGTCAGGCTTCTTCTCATGCGCTTCAAGCATCTGACTGTTTTAATTGGGTATCTTCATTTAAGTTTGTCTCTGAGGAAAACACTTACAATAATGTGATGAATCCCATAGTACAGGAGAATGTCTGCCAGCGTGAAGATGTTCCCAGCCAAGTAAACTTTGTCCTCCAGGTACAGGTTAAGTTCCTGCAAGGCAAGTGTGAAGGAGGTCAGTAAGAGCCCAATGTGCTGCTAATAATGGGGAAGCAATGGTAAAGGTGCCCTCAGTCTTTTTATTTCTAATCGCTAAATATTTCAACAGAAAGAAAGTGTGATAGAACAGTGTTATAATTTTTTTTATATACAGGTTTAAACGTATGCACACTGACATGAGATGAGTGTGATACACTTACAAGACTAGTCATTTCAGTCTTAGAGAAAAGGATGCTTTATTGTACATATGGTCCTGGGCGCACACTCACGAGCAGTTAGGATCATCTGAACAGACAAAAGTTACTTGCTTTGTCTAAATAATCCCCTGTAATTGGACACTTTCACTTACAAAATACATTAATCATGGCTGACTGGGTATAGCAAATTTTTACATTGGAGAAGTATTTTGCATAATGCTGCATCTACACTTCTAGGTGGCATAAACACAATTAAAATAAATAAAAAATAAATAGAACATATTTTAAGAGTTCTTCACAAAAAGCGCAGTATGTACACATGGTTCATGAGCATTTTGAGTAGAATCACCAAGGTATGAAAGCACTGCTACTGTTTGAAGACTATTGCTTCATTTACTGCAACTTAGAAAAAAAAAGTGTTGCTGGTTAAACTGGGCGATGTGACAACAGGTGTATAAACAAGTACACATACTTTGTATTTGTGACAAGTTACTTTGTTACTAAACTGTATTTGCAACTGCACACCACAAAAACAACACAGCTGCAGATGTAAACAGCATGAGGCTTAGTGAATGTGATGGCTCTTGATAATTACCAGCATGGTTTGTTACGCTTGCGTGCTTAAGCCCACGAACTTCAAAAGAGGTGAAGGAAAAATTCTCACTATTTAGAATATTCAAAGTATTTAGAAAATATTCTGAAGTATTAGGATCACTTACGCCTGTTTTACACCGCATGCTGAACCAGCACAGAAGCAGTGCATATTAAAAACTACGAGTCATATGCTTAAACTAACATAATAAACTGCCCTTTTATATACTATTACATTGAGAACAGGACTAAAGGGTTAACAGCAATACCCATATACAGCTGAGTGTTGCCAAATGTAAACAAATGCACACCACAGCATGTGTAGTAGGTAAATACAGAACAGTGTAAAAGCACATGCTTTGCTTACTGCAAAATTGAAGTGACGCACTGGCTAACGTGCTGCTTCAGCATGCGATGTAAAAGTTAGTTTTAGTGTGACGAAAATTCAATTTAGACCCCATTATGACATCACAGAAGCCCCATTATGACAACATAAAAACTGCATTATGACAGAGGCACCATTTAGGCATCATAAATACCCCTGTCATACATAATAAAAATCCCTTTATGATGTCATCGTGCAGTCTTTATGATGTTACAGAGGCCCATGATTATGATATCATAAAAGACACCATTATCATATCATAGAGGACATATTATGACATCATACTGTAAATCCACCATTATTACATCACAGGTGGTGTAGAAACTGATGTGTGCACAGGAGCAGGAAAACTCTCTAAGACTCCCGCAAAATATAAATATCCAAAAAAAGTTATTCAAATAAATGTTATGCTTTAAGGTACAGAATGTTATTCGTGTTATTTGTCTATTGTGCATCAGCAACAAAAAATTAACAATTTGCAGGTGCGGGGTTGGTGGCGAATTCATAGAAATTCTTCCTGTGCTCCATACGGAGGAAATTGACACACCGAGTCAAAATGTCTAAAGGCATAAAAGTGGCTCCTTTTGTGCTACAGATTTTAACACTTTATTAAATAAAGGTACGTACAAAACTTTGAAACCAACTAAAGGTAAATTAGATATTTGGCAATGTTTTTTGGTTGTCTGCGACAGAGAGAGAGAAAGCGCCTTCATTTGTCTTTTTTTCCTCTTTCCGGTTTTCAGATAAAACATCCACACAGACCTCTATGCAGGCTTTTGTGGGATAAAACGTGAAAGTTACAGGTTCAGTACAAGTTAAACTCAATTGACAGCATATGTGGCATAATCGTGATGAACACAAAAAAATTATTTTCACCCTTCCCTCCTTTTCTTTAAAAAAGATATAATCTGTGTTCCAGTGAGGCACTTACAATGGAAGTGAATGGGGCACAATTTTTGAATGTTAAAATATTGTTTCAAAAGTATAGATACAAGACAAAAACAATGTGTGTAAACATGATTTCAGTGTGATAAAATCACTTACTCTTACATGCGGTTAGCATCTGTGTAAAGTTACAGCCAATTTTACAACTTTGTTACATGACAATGTAATGTCACCAAACCCTAAAATGACCGTACAAATTATGATTTGAACATCTTTACAGCTGAAATAATACATGAGCTTTAACAGAAGAATGAATGCAAGTGTTTTTATAGAATTATCTTAACATTTCTGCATTTAAACCCTCTAAAAATTGTCCCCATTCACTTCCGTTGTAAGTGTCTCACTGGAACACAGATTTGTGCTTTTTTTTAATTGTTTTTATAAAAAGTAGGGATGAGTCAAATTTAATTATCGTGGCAATAAAAATTATGCTATAAATTTTGTCAACTGAGCTCAACTTGTATTGAACCCAGAACATTCCTTTAATTCCATCTGTTTACTGTGTTTGTCATGTTGCTGATCAGAGGGCCACCATAGTAGGACATTCACTCACTCAATGAATCAGTCAGAGCAGTTCTTGTATGAACTCCTACATATTCTCAACGTCAATTCAGTCGGTTACAAGACACCCCTTATTGTAAGAAAACCCTTGGTGAGAGTTGCCATAAAACCTTACAGCTTTACACACAGCACCGAACAAGGTTTCTGTAATCAGAACAAGGTTGGAATAATCAGTTGTGACATTATGTATGCCACTTAATTGTAGTTTTGAAACCTAAATACATTTAATATCAGATATGTCAATACTTGCACTTAAAGGTGTTGTAAGAGATTTTAGTGTTCTGAAGCTTTCACATGACTGAGACGATGAATTAGCCACGCCCTCTAATTACAAAACTCCACTCTCGAGAGATGATTTTGAGATTTGTATCTATTAATTTTATCTATTAAGCAAAAGAGCAGCATTGTTTGTTCCTGTGGCTGTCACATTCTACTGTGGCACAATAGCACCCTCATTTGACAAACATTGTGAATCATAGCCTCAATGATCCTCTTCAAACGAGAACGAGCAAAATGATTGACAGGTGAAAAGTGTCAATGTATGCAGTCCACGTACACATTTTTGTTTGCTGTTTACAAACTCTACAGCTGTCACAGAGACCGGTGAGTTATCTCAGGACACTTATTTCATTCATATCTTTAAGGGAGTTGGGACATTTTTTGCATAATTTTCCATAAAAACAAAACGAAAAAAAAAAAAGCACCTTTAAATATTTTCGTGAAACTTTATTTTACTTAAAGGTGCATTCAGTAATATTTTCAGATTTAAGGAGTTTTACTTCTAAAGAAATGAATTGTAATTTTGAAACATATGTATAAAATCATGAGCACTCACATGAGATGAGGACTTATAAAAGCTGTTTAATTCTACATGGGGCAGGGGTGCCCTCATGGGGGCTGCCATTTTAGAATCACATGACCAGCAGAATACTACTCGCTTAATCTCAGTAACTGCCCTGTTATTGGACACTTTCACTCTTGGATTAAATGAATCATGGCTGATTGTTAATACATTTCTACAATGGCATCAGTAACTGAAAACTACTGATTTTATATAATGCTGCATCCACACCTCTAGATGTCACTGTAAGTCCAAGATGACACAAGAAAAAAGTTACCGTGAGCACCTTTAAGTATTACGATTTGGTACTTTATACAGCACAGGATATGACATATAGTAAAACTTGCACATCTGAAGAGTTGTTTGCAAGGCTATCAGTGGACAGGGCTGCCTTGCATATTTAATAAAGCTTACACTAACATTAAACCAGTTATGATAAAAAAATAAAAATAAAGTGTATATATTATTTTGATAGTCTGATAATTCCAAACCAGTTTTGATAAAAAAAAATATATATATATATATACACATACACACTTTATTTTTTTATCAAATATATATATATATATATATATTTTTTTTTTACATTTACATTTATGCATTTGGCAGACGCTTTTATCCAAAGCGACTTACAGTGCACTTATTACAGGGACAATCCCCCTGGAGCAACCTGGAGTTAAGTGCCTTGCTCAAGGACACAATGGTGGTGGCCATGGGGTTAGAACCAGTGACCATCTGATTAACAGCCCTGTGCTTTAGCCACTACACCACCACCACTGTATATATTAACAAAATTTAAATTCACCATAGAAAATGTCCTTGACTTTATAAATATTCCCAGATTTTTCATGACTGTAGGATTGAAAATTAAGCTCCATGTCAGAGGCCCTCACTGGATAATATTCAAAGCCACAGACTGTTGTCTCTTAACTGAACACACAGATGTGTCTGTGGGCTGTCCGTCTCTCTCTCCTCAGCTAACAGAGCGAGAGGAGTTTGATGTAAAACTTTCCAAAGCCTGAATACTACAGCGGGGGTGGATCTTGTGTGTGCAGGTCTCAGGGGACAGCAGCATCTTCAGCACCTGTGCACACTATAGCACACCGTCTTGAGGGCTAATGGAGCCAGTGAACACTGTTCAGATCAGCCACTGTTTTACGCACACTCAAACAAGCACACACACACACACACACTCGTCTGCCAACACTACACTACATATATCAGACACCGCTAAAAACCCTTCTAACTACATTATCTTACAATTCCTTTCACCACAAATCACTGCAGTGGTTAGATTACATCTAACCTTTAGTAGGTCATCTAGCAGTCTGAGGCATTTTCAAACGTATTTTATTAAACCAAATGTTTTGGATTAAAATGTGATTGAATTAAACACAGCTGAAATTGTTGTAGGTAACAGTGATTTTACCACAGGTCATAAACAAAGCATACCACCTGTTGACCATGGTATAATTTTGTGGCTTTTAGAAAATGGAGGCAACAGCAATATGGTCAAATATGCATATATTGAATCACATATTTTTTTTTTATTTTTTTATTTATCCTTTATTTAACCAGGAAAAACCCATTGAGATTAAAAATCTCTTTTGCAAGGGGGACCTGGCCAAGATAGGCAGCAAAATTACATCACATCATTACATACGTACAAAGACACACAAATGAAAGCCAATTATGCACTTACAATGAAATCTCAATAAAAACATTGACATGTGAGGGAGTCCAACTCAAAGCATCTCATTCTCAACTTAAAAACACTCAAAGGAATCAATTTACTAAGTTTTAAGTTGTTCTGCAGCAAATTCCATGTAAAGGGAGCAGAATAAACAAAGGCCTTTTACCCAGCACAGTACTGACATGTGGGACAGAAAACAAGACAACAGCCTGAGAACGGAGAGAGTAATGACCAGCTCTTTTTTTCATAAGAAGTGAACATAAATAGGATGGGAGCACACCAAGAATAGCCTTATATATAAATGTATACCAATGACAAAGCCTCCGTGTGGTCAGAGCAGACCACCCTACACGAGAATACAGCTCACAGTGGTGGGTGCGAGCTTTACAATTAGTAATAAATCTCAGCGATGCATGATAGGCTGCATCAATCATGTGAAGGCATTGAGCAGATGAATGCATATATAATATATCACCATAATCCAGTACAGATAAAAAAGTGGATGCCACTAACCGCTTTTTAACTTTAAAAGAAAAGCACAGCTTATTTCGAAAGTAAAAACCCAATTTTAGCCTCAACTTTCTCACTAGACAGTGAACATGAGGCTGAAATGATAGGCAATCATCAATAACAATACCAAGATATTTATAAGTTGTAACAGTCTGTATTTCACGTCCATCAAGAGTAATCACTGAGGGAACATTCAGTGGTCTTTTCCGAGGTCCTGTGAAAAGCATACATTTTGTTTTGTCTGCATTGAGCACAAGTTTCAACTGTTGCAAAGTGTTTTGGACCACATTGAAGGCATTCTGTAAATGTGCAATGGCTTGTTTAAGAGAGGGTGCACAGCAATAAATAACTGTGTCATCTGCATAAAAATGAAAGTTTGCATCAGACACATGCCGATTAAGATTATTTATATAAATAGTAAATAAAAGAGGGCCTAATACAGAGCCTTGTGGAACCCCTTTAAGGATTGGTAAAATACCAGATTGAACCCCATCATGCTTAATGCACTGAGTTCTGTCACTAAGATAGTTTGAGAACCAAGAGACAGTTTTCTTTGAAAACCCCGAATTAAGAAGCCTAATCTTTAAAACATCATGATCAACCGTGTCAAAAGCTTTTGACAAATCAATAAAAAGTGATGCACAGTGCTGCTTCTTGTCACGAGCAACAGAGATGTCATTTATCACCTTCATTGCAGCTGTGATGGTACTATGTTTTTTCCTAAAACCTGACTGAAATGGGGATAAAATGTCCTGTACATGCAAGAAGTCTTTCATCTGATCACTCACCAGGGATTCAAGCGTTTTGGCCAAAACAGACAAATTAGAAATTGGCCTGTAATTATTTAAGTTTGACGGGTCACCCCCTTTCAATAATGGACAAACAAATGCAGATTTCCATATTTTGGGAATAGTATTGCTCTCTAAAGTAAGGTTAAAAAGGTACGTTAGAGGCTGTGCTACACAATCAGCAGCTATTTTTAAGAAATAGGGCTCTATAAGATCAGGTCCTGGGGGTTTTTCAGGAACCAGTCCTTTTAAGGCTTTTTGAACGTCAGCCACTAAGAATGGAGTGAGATTGAAGACACTTGTAGAAACTGGTACATCTCTACAAGGTGTCACAGTATAAGGACAAGCAGTGTCAAACAAAGAACCAGACTGAATAAAATGCTCATTAAAATGGTTCAATATCTCCAGCTTGTCATGAACTACTACAGACTCTTTCATAATAGAAGAAGGAACATTAATACTATCTTTGTTTGGAGAAAGTAATTTTATAGCCTTCCAGAATTTTCTGGGATCATTTAAGGTGTTAGTAGTGGCTGACAGATAAAAATCTGATTTTGCTTTCTTAATAAAAGATGAACATTTATTTCTTAGCTGCCTAAAAACAAGCCAATCAGACGGAGAGCCCGTTTTTCTTGCTTTGGCCCAAGCTAAATTGCGGTCATGAAGAATATCTCCCAGCTCAGAGGAAAACCAGGGATTATCCCGCCCTTAACTCTGAATCTCTTTAGTGGGGCGTGTCTATTTATTACTTGCAAAAAACTATCCCGAAAAAGATCCAGGCTGACTCCACATCGGGAATCAGCTCTATTCTACTCCAATCACAATTAAACAAATCATGGCAAAAGCCCTGTTCATTAAATTTTTTGAGATTCCTCTTACATATTACGCGAGGTTTACATTTAGGCATCTTAGTATTCCTTACAACAGCAACAACGCAGTGGTCACTTAGGTCATTGCAAAAAACACCAACAGCAGAAAATTTATGCGGGACATTAGTCAAAATTAAATCAATTAAGGTGGATTTCTCATGGCACTTAAGATTTAAACGAGTGGGAGAATTGATTAACTGTGTAAAATTGACAGAATCACAAAATGACTTAAATTCATCTGAACAAGGTTTCAGCCAGTCCCAGTTTAGATCACCTGCTAAAATAATTTCAGAGTAGTCCAATCTGGATAAGAGTTGAATAAGAGTCTGCAATGCAGTACTCAGGGCAGAAGGAGGCCTATAACACCCAACAACAGTAACATAAATGCCCTTGGCCAACTCCACCTTCACTGCCAAAAATTCCAGCTGCTTACCGATTGATTTTGAATGGACTAACTTCACATTAAATTTAGATTTGACATAAATAGCAACCCCACCACCCTTCCTTAATCTGTCAGCACGAAACACGTTATAACCACCCATTCCAATGTCCATATCAGTGATTGATTTTGTCAGCCAGGTTTCAGATAGCACAACAATATCTGCATCTGTTAAATTCACCCAAATTCTAAGCAGATCCATTTTGGGTAACAAACTGCGAACATTAAGGTGAATTACACTCAAACCAGACATGGATTTCACATCAGATGGCAATGGAATACACTGCAACTCAGGGCCTGGATTTGGCTGCACATTGCCAGATAAAAGCAACAATAAAAATATTAACCATCTCTGTTTACCATCAGTATATGAAAAATCTATAGAGTTTTTAAAATGAGAGTCCCAGTAATGTCTGTCATCAAATGCAAAATAGTCATTTAAAATCAAAAGATTTTGAAGCTGAAGAATATCTCTGGGTAGAAACCAGGCTAAATTTAAGTCCTCTGCCAACTCTTTTGGCATTTGAGGGGAATGCACAAAGGCTGAACAGTTAAATTCATAGGCTATGTCCAAAGAGCCACAAATGTTGTAAGATGTACTCACCCAGTATAAATCACTTGATCTTAGATTTTGCACAAAAAATGAACAAAGCAGCATTAAAAAAAAAGCCATGTTAGCAGAAGATGTTAGCAAAACCCGAAGGAGCTGACAGGGCCTAAGGATCCACGCAGAGCCTGGAGATGTTAGCTGGGCTGCTAGGGCCTAGAGAAGCTAGCAGAACCTCAAGATCCAAGTGAAGCCTGGAAGGGCTAGCAGGGCCACAGGATCCAAACAGCGCCTAGAGACAATAGCTGGGCTGCTAGGGCCTGAAGCCTAGAGATGGTAGCAGGGTTAGAGCTGGGCTAGAGAAAGAGGATGGTAGCTAGGCTGCTAGGGCCTGGAGCCTAGAGATGGTAGCTGGGCTGCTAAGGCCTAGAGAGGCTACCAGGGCCTCGAGATCCAAGTAGAGCCTGAAGATGGAAGCTGGGCTGCTAGGACCTGGTGTCTAGAGATGGTAGCTGGACTGCTAGGGCCTAGAGAGGCTAACAGGGCCTCAGAATCCAAGTAGAGCCTGGAGATGGAAGCTTTTCTGCAGCAAAGTAGTCCATAATCCAATAAAAAATTATTTCATCTAAGAACCAAAGAGCTCAATCATAGAATCTGCTAAAAAAAAATGTACTCCATATATGAGTATAAAAGCAAACAAAATTAATATAAAAGAGTATAGATAAAGGGGACAAACACACATCAGACCATACATGCCGCCATCTTGGATGACAATAAACGGAATAACAATTCTCAATGGAATAAACAATTCTTTCGGCAAGCAATACAGTTCATTATTTTGAATGTAGACTCTCTATAGCAACTTGACTATTTGTGTGTTTATCTACATTTTCCAACGGCTTCAAACCCAGCTCATCTGTATTTACTGTATGTATATATATATATTTATATTTTTATATTAGGGGTGTGAATCTTTGGGTTGAAAATGAATCAATTCGATTCACAATTAAGAGGTTTTCGATTCCAAAACTTTTTTTGCAAATTTAAAATTATTCAATTCAATTCCTAATGAAATTCAATTTCATTAACGAATAAATTCTGTAATTTTAAACATATTTATAGTATTCTTTAAATACTTCCCCTAATGTTTCTTAAGCAAGAAAAAACGAGGCAAACTACTTGAGTGTTTATATTTCACCAAAAGTAACTTGAAAGAAAACACACATATAATATATATATATATATATATAAAATACAATATTTCAGTGATGAACATAGCTGAACAGATATTCGAGATTTAACTATAAAAAGTATTTTTTATATATAATTTGCATGACTTTTCCAGGCCTTGAAATGACAATTTTAAATTCCCTGATATTTCCATGACCGTGGGGACCTTGTATCAGTAATCTAATCCAGATTTTACAACATTAAAGTAACATCATCTGACTGCATTCGGTTTCAAAGAGAAAAGCAATCATACATCTGTATGACTTCCATTGAAATGTTTCTGCTCTCCAAGTCCCCAACTTAACCATGATACCAGTAAAATGGCACTATTTTATCTTGGAGAAAATAAAGGCTTTATAAGCTTCCTCACAATTAGATCACTTTATTTCAGAAAACTAACTTTTACAATTAGGGTCAATACTTGTCCCCTGTATTTGATTTTCAGGGGTGTTTTTTATGAGGGTATCATATTTTCTAACAATTTAAAACATAAACCTAGTCTTATCCATTTATATCAAAATGTAAATCAATGAATTAATCCTCATTCTTAAGTCTGAGAATGTATACGTCAGTCTTACCCTAAAATACCCTTACATCAACATCAAATATCAGAGGTTACAAATAAAAACAGAGGAATTCATATACATTATAAATTTTTTGCCCTCACATTTGAATTTCGGGAGCAGTTTTATGATTTTTAATGCCATTTTTACTCCAAGCTCTCCTTCATTTCTGACCATGTAGTGGCCTGCAGCAAGTTGGCAGCTGTATCAAATGGTTTGACTCTTGACAAGAATGCTATTGCGATCTGTCATTTGCTCATGAGACTATTTGGAGGAGATATCAGACATAATGTGCTTGAAAGACTCAGAAAGCTGCTCAGAAAAAAGTTTCAGTGAGAATTACGGATGAAACGGAGAGCAGGTTTTCAAAGGTAATTTTATGAAGTAATTTTTATTAAGACCTCTATAAAAAGTAATCCCTGACATGTAAACAAAGGTTAATAGTCTGCCTCTACATATGCTGTGCAGTGATGTACACAGGAGCTGGTATATCAGAACTGGAACATTCTATTGATCAATCAGCATTAGGGCTGGGGCGGTATGGATTTTTTCTAACCGCGGTTGAAAAGAAAGATATTACCGCGGTATAGCGGTAAACCGCATTAAATACATTACATTGGATCAGAGAAGTCCCCCCGACAGACTTTGGCGCACACATCAGAAGTCGCTTTTGATAGACAGACTTTAAATATTGTCACCTACATCCGAAGAAAAAAACGAGCACAATTTTAAATAGTCAAATTTTCATCAAGCAGTAATTTGGCATGAACTAATCACTGTATAGATTTCCTTATTTAAGATTATTCTCAGATACATTCGCATTGAAGATGGGTCAGACATGATTTTGACCACTTTATTAAGTTTTGTTTTGTAGAAAGCCTTTCTTTAACTTAAAATTTCGTTTTGTATAAATTGTATCTTAATTTTAATCACTGTTTCATTAACTAATTGCCTGGAATTAATAAATAAGAAGCAAATATAGCAGACATATATTCAGCAGCAGGACGTGGAAGCGCCGATGCGATCTCTTGCGCGTGAGCTCTCTCATAAATGAACCGAAACTCGGCGGCTAGGCCTACTGCCTCACAGACATGAGAAATAAATAGAAATCTTAAAATGCATTTTAAACAAAATTCAAAACAAAATGATAAAATTTTAGGCTACAGTAGCCTAGTAGTCAGGTTTGCCGATGTGCGTTACTATTTATTTATTTATTTTTATCCCTGTGCGCCAATCGGAAACGGACTTCACTGCTGATATTCTGGGGATACAACATAGCCAATAGGCTATAGCCTACTAGAGACTTTAGCCTTTAAAATATCTTTGCTGCACTGGATCAGTCTCCTTTCTAGAACAGCCAAGAGCTTTCTAGCCTCGCGGCAGCAGCGCCTTGCATCGCTCAGACCTTAAAACAGTCAGCGCCGCGAATGCGGTTTTGAAAATTTATCAAAAAACGTTGGTGCGGACAGATGAGTTTTGTGATGCGGTTGCGGATTAAATAATAATAGCCCATCCGCGCATCTCTAATACAAATGGAATGTTATTATGTGTCATGGAACATTGCGCTCCCCAACTCGCGAAAGGTCGGATTTGCTCCATATTTTGATAAATTTTGTTTAGAAAACCTTGAATCCATGTAGGCTAATATCATTAGACATAATCCATATCATTAGAATCAATGAATCCATGTCATTAAACACAACGAATCCATGTCATTAGACACAACGTGCACACATGTGCAGGCCAATGTTTTTTTTGTTTTTGTTTTTTTGCGGTGACGACGGTGACAAGCTCAGACCCGCGGTTGGAGTCACGTGACCGCGGTATTGCGGTAATGCGGTAACCGTCCCAGCCCTAATCAGCATTTGGGACAGGAACTATCAATTTTATAATTATTGTTATTAATAATAGAGTTAATTGTTTATTAAACAGGTTTCTTTTATCATATTGCTGTGACCACATGTTTTTAAAGCAAAAAGCTGACACTCTGCTTGACATTGTGACACAGTGCGCACTACGACACTTTAACACATGGCCTCTCATGGACAAGATTACTTGTCACAACATCTCACAAGAACATGCTCTTCTAGCAAAACTGGTAATGCAATGTTTTGCACTTTAAAAGGACCTGGAGTGCTGAGGAGCACAGTTTGTGGGTGATGCATAATGTCTGAATATTCCAAGTGGTCTCTCAATTAATGTAATTAAAGAGGCAAAATAATTAAAACAATGTTAGATGGGATTATAGCATGTCACACGGGATTATAGCATGTCACACTGCAGGGCCTGTCAATTACTCTAGTGGAGACTTCACCAGTCCAGTAAAAGTTTCATCCTGGTCATTGTGAAGTGTCCCTTGAGACTTGTAGTTACTGCAGTGTCTGTAGGTACTCCTGTTTGTCCTGCAGTAAATGTTGTGATGTTGGCTTTCAGAGTGCTGCGAGTTGGTGAGATAGTGGCGTGCCATGGGCGCTACATCAGCCCTTCGTTACCGTTTAAACTGACACTATTAAGCAGTGATCTTGAGCGCTCGGCTCCAGACACGTACAGCACCACACACTGACAGCTACTGCCGAGAGGCGTCTGTCCTGCTGAGCATCTATGTTCACGAGAACACCTCTCACTGTTCCCCGACAGATGCTTTATACCTTCTGAACTGATCGCAGGACATCATGTGACCTCTGCTGCCCTCAGCCTGTCAATTAAAGCAGTGTAGATGATTCTGATCCAGCCCTTTTCTGTTTTTTTCGGCAGATTTTTTGCGTAGTCTTAAGGATTGTGAGCAACATACACAATGCCATATATGAATAATATCAATATTCCTGCAGTTTACACACTTAACGGGAGTGTGTTTCTAAAATCAAACATACAATATTAACATTTAAATGTTTTGCAATCCAGTTCAAACAAACTGGAATTTAGGCATTGCTAGACCCTGTTTTTCATCTCAGCCCCCCTAAAATTATGCAGCTAGCATCACCCTTAAACATATGTGATAATGCACATGTGATCTATGAAAACAGCGGCTGCAGTAAACTGAGGGTTATTTTACTCAGTCATGCCCTTACCAGTTGTTAACTTTAAAAGTTTTCAAATTAAGTATTTTTCTTCCCTCTAGTCATAGGTGGACTCGGCCACAGATGACATAGCAGCAGTGCTCGTCACATAGCTGTCAGGTGCACACTCAATTTCTCTAAAAAAACACTATTTAAGATCATAGACTATAAGGAAGTCTGAGAATGCATAAAATAAACAGAATGCAATATCATGCCTCAATCACATCAGTTTTTGCTGTTCCGTTTTCTGCATAAGAATAATATTGTGGTGTGCACACATAGACAACAGCACAACCTTTTCACACAACGTTACCTTTTCACATCCTGCACTGCCAATATAAAAAAAGAAAAATAGAAAAAGGTGGGCTATCTTAAAGATATATTACAACTATAATCATACATTAGAAATAAAACGTGGAAAACATTTGAATAAAATGAATATTTTCTTTTTTAATGTAAATATCCTGGGTCGTGCTGGTACCACCTGAGGGCACTCCGAGTAACACAGTTTGAGAACCACTGGTATAGGTGATGAGCTCGTCTGTTTGGAGTGCTGTTCTCTTCAGACACTCATTCAGTCAATTAATTGCTATGTTTTGAACACGTTTTAGATGCCAGTCTTCATAAATGCAAGTAAAGACTGGCTTCTGTAAGTAAATAAAATGCCAGTTGGCTGGTAACTTTATTAGGAACTAGAACATGGCACATTGTTTAAATCAACTGGAGGAATGATAATCTTTTTTTCTTTGTTTGTCATACATATGCAAGGATAACAGCTAAATAAATAAAATGCAAATTGTAGTTTATGACCAGGTATGTGCAACAGTGCCCACCCACTTGTTCAGTCGTCTTGTTCCGGAAGTATTTTTCATATTCATTTTTTCCAAAGGGATTTCTGAGGTGAACCACAACATTACAAACTTTGATTAGAAGCAAAACAATATTTGATATCACAGAGGTTCGAGACTGTGTCCTTAACATATTTAACGAGGGAATGAACTACAATCCCTTGAAGCATTGCGAACGATGCATTCAAATTGAAAGCAATGGAAAAACACAAAACTATTGATTTAAAGTTGTTGATTAAAAAATATAGAAACAACATTTTTAAGGTATATTGCAAAATATTCAGTTATCTACAAATATACAAGAAGTTTGAGAGTGTAGGGAGAGCAACTCCATTGCATCATGGGAGTGGACTGTGTACAGGGAGTGGACAGTTGCTGCTGCAAACAAAGGGCACCCTTTTGGTGCCCTTTGTTTGCTGCAATTCTCTAATTGGTGGATCTTTCTCTTCAGGATCATGGGTAGTGTAGTTCTTCCCCAGGAATTCTGCTATTAAACATGATTTATAAACAACGAAGATGAAATAATGCAATGTCTTCAACAGAAGCATGTTACATCGATGAGCAACCTCAGAGCACAGAAGTTTTTGTCTTTAAAAGGTTTATAAATCATTTCTCTTATGAAGAAAATGAATGGGATTTTTTTATATCTGGAACCACACTGTTGTGCTGCTTTGGCAGGTGTGGCAAAACTTTGGATCCTGGAAGTTGCTGAAATAATAACCGCTATAATATCTGCTTGTCAAGGCATTCTGAAAACTTCTCAAACATTACAGAGATGCACAAAACACTACAAGAAAAAGAAAAGTAAATGTTAATATGCAATAACTCCTTACTACGATGTTACCTTCAGTATAAGTTTGAGCTCATCTTTAGAATAGCTGTCCAGTCGGATGATTCTGTACTCAAGCCACTGCTGCACCACAGCTCTCTGCTCAGCACTGGCCCCTAACAGCTCTGCTCTCTTAGCTTCATGAACCAGATGAGTTGCTATGGTGACCAGACCAACCAATGACGGTCCATTGCTGTTTTGGAGAACAGGGACCTAGAATTAGAGAAATAAATGCTGTTACACATCTACTAGCAACATGAAGCTAAGTGTGTTGTTTAGCATCCCTACTTGTAAAACTTAAAAAGTACGGTTTATTAAAGAGTAAAATGAAGGAGTGGACCAACAAATAAAAAAGAAAATCAGCCCAGCAGAGGAAAATGGTGACACCACAGTAGAAATATGAATAATTCTGCCCAGCTGAAAAACACATAATTATGTTAGTTACATATAAATGGTAAATGGTCTGCACTTATATAGCTCCTTTTTAACCTTAGTGGTATTCAAAGCTCTTTACACTTTCTCATTTACCCATTCACATACCAATGACGGCAGAGCTTCCACACAAGTTTCTAGCCCTCCACTGGGAGCAACTTGGGGTTCAGTGTCTTGGGCCAGGAATCGAACCACCAACCCTTCGATTAGTGGACAACCCGCTCTACCACCTGAGCCACAGCCACCCCCATACGCTTATACACGGTCACGGATTACATACATTTTAAGTATTTTAAATTAATATTGTAAGTTTTAAAACCATATTGTCACTGATTATGTTTCTAAAGTATTCTTTTCAAAATACATTTTAAGGGTAGTGCATGCATGTCAAGTAAAACAATATTTTCTATAATATAAATTTACTGGTGAAATCAGACATTACATTTGGCACTATCAGGGTTATCAAATATCAGGACCCTTGGCGTTATTATACATTATATTCAGCATTATATACAGTTATATACATTATATACAGTTTAACATAGTACAACAATCATCTGCAAACACAGTGCAAATTCAGTCTCGCACTGAAAAGTCTCAACCTGGTACTCATTGTATTACATGAGGTTTACATGAATATAAATGATCTAAAACACTTCCAAAACCAGCACGCATGACCATGGCATCCATGAAAGCTTCCTGATTGATTACACTGAAACTGAAAGCACAGTATGATGTTCCACGAGTTTAATCAAAATGATGGTGCTCTCTTTCTCCATTGTAATTGGTTTGATTGCTCATTTGCTTATTGAAGTTTAACAAAGACTCAAGCTTAACAGACAGTTTTGCGAAATACACGCCTGATTTTGAATTCATAATATGTACACATTATATAAAACATAGAAAACAGCAGTAAAATGTAAGTTATGCACTGGAGAGCAACAACTCTCAAGTGCATCAAAAAGCACAATCACTCAGTCAACGCACCTGATGCCGCAACTGCTCACATTAAACTGTATGCTCACTATGATCTTCTTTGAAGTGTTTATAAAGTGCTTTCGTTGGCTGGACATCTTGGGTCATGTTTTTTCCACTTCAATTTGCCAACACATTTTCACTGGGCAAAGTGACATCACAGAAGGGGCTTCTCCGTGCTTACTGCATATATTTGACTAATCAATAACGTAATTCGTTGTCGATGATTTTCATTATCGATTTAATCAATTAGTTGTTGCAGCCCTACTCTAGTTGAATGCATGTTTATGGCAAAAGGGCATCTCACGCCCTGTGATTCATAAGTGAGGGCGATCGCATCAACAATCCAGTGAGAGAGCCTTGCTTGGAAACGAGCATGCCTTTTGTGCATCCTCAATAACAAAAGAAGAGCTGATCTGACAGGCTAAGCTGGCGTGTGCTCCACTCAAGTTTGTAATGACCACAAGGGGCATAATAATGCGCTTACTGCTCCACATCTGAATTAAATGGTGGGGAAAAGAAAGCTTGTAGGTGGAATATCTGAGCCCTAAAGGGCATGGAAAGCACCTTAGGCACATTGCCTTTTTTGGGTTTGATGTTCGCTTTCGAAAGCCCCGGTCCAAATTCCTGACATGAACTGTCAACCGACAGCGTTTGTATATCACCAAACTGTTTGACTGTGGCCAGAGCCAACAGCAGTGCAGTCTTTAGAGAGCACACGCAACTCAATGGATTTCAATCGCTTCGAACGGGGGGCTCGTGAGTACCCTCAGCACCAAATTGAAGTCCCAGGTTGGAACCATAGCAGGGTGAGGGGAGTTCAAGTGCCTCGCTCCTCTAAGGAACTAAATGATCAGATCAAGCTAGCCTCTGAGGCATGAAATGCCAAGATGGTCGCTACATAAACCTTAAGCGTTGACAGAGTAAGTCCTGCATCCAACCACTCTTGAAGGAATGTAAGGATCTCCATTATGAAGCAATTCACTTGGTCTTTGCTGCGTCAAGAGCGCTAATCCACAAACACACACCATTTTAGTGTATAGTACACGGTGCTCTAGCCTGCAAAATGGTGTTCATTACAGACTTGTAGGTTCCACAGCTCTGGCTGGGGATGCCAAATCGTGCCCTACGCTTGTTAGAGGAGATCCGTCCTTAATGGTATTTCTCATGGGGGACAGAGTGAAGGAGACGTACCCGGGGAAACGCATATTAACGTTTTGTCGGCAACTTGTGGGCCAAGGCATCCACCCCCAGTGGAGCTTGTGACATGGGGTACCAAAGAGGGCAGTGGGCTGCCCTCTCTGCGGTGGCGAATATGTCGACTTCCGCTTTTCCAAAGATTTCCCAAATCCTCAGAACTGTCTGAAGATGAAGTCTCCATTCCCCCAATATCGGTACCTGGCACGACAGCATGTCTGCTCCGCAGTTCAGATGGCCCGAAACATACGTTGTGTGCAGGGAGGCAACACGAGGGCGACAGGCACACCATTGGTAGCGATCAAGTGCCACCCTGGCGATTAGTACGCTACCACTGACAAATTGTCTGACCGAATCAGAACATGATGATTCACTATGTTGGAATGGAAAGCCTTCACAGCTAAGAAGACGACTAGTATTTTCAAGCAGTTAATGTGCCACGTTCACTTCGCACTCGTCGAAGTGATGATAGCCGGCCGTCCATCACACCACACACACCATGCGTCCTTGTTGGACGCATCCATGGTCACCAAATCTGTCTGAAAACCTGAAGAAAATGTAGTGGCTGTAAAACCTTATGCGGGTATGGCAGCTTGAAACAATCTCTATCATGTCTTTTGCAAGGAGATTGCACATTTTTGCAAGGAATATAGGCAGGTCACATGACGGAACATTAAAGGACAAAATGTTGTTGAAGCGAGGTAGTCTGCATGCAAATTGGATCGAATACCTGTGTTTGATCCTTTTTGGCACCCAATCTGACATGCTCATTAGCGCTCGCCACCACTTTCACGTAACGGGATACCGGCGAGTTATATTTGACACATTGTGATAGCGTGCCGTTCACCCATTGGGAAGTGGTTGTGCACAGTGTGTGAAATGGGGAAGCAAGGCAAACATGCATGTGTTGAGGAGAGCTGCCGTTCATAAGACGGAAGTATTTTTTGTGGAGTATGGGTTGATTTTTTTCTGAGATTCTCTGGAAGCATTCCACGCGAACACTTAACACGTGAATGGGCATGAATAAAGGGTGCAGTTAGGTGCCACTTATCACTTCTCACTCAGAGAGTGGCACGCATCCGTGCACAGTTGATAATTGTATAAAGGCTTGAATGAGCTAATAATAGACACCAATCACGGTGAGTAAGTAAAAAGAAGAAAAAGCTTTTTCAGACTTCAGCGCACGTCGAGCAGTCACTAAGAGGTATGCGCGCTATTCAAGAAATGCAAAGAAGCGCTGCAATAAAAATTGACTTGTTCCTGGAGAGACAAGCAGGGAATGGCGAGTCGAAACATAATAGAAAGGCAAGAGCTCTATATTTATGCTATACTTCCAGAGGGATTGTTCCCGGTGTGGACTGACAGTGCTATATGCTATATGTGTCAGAGTACAAAGACGCTAAAATATGCTCGAGGATAGCAGCCCCTCCGACCTGTTTCAGTAAGCTCCGTATGAAGAATGACACTGCTTTCCGAACCACGTCTTTTGACAGTGGACAATGTGCAGGAATCATTAATTCAGATGAGAATATCCCGGCTTGACAGGAGGCGAAGACTCAATGCTGAGCTCCTCGACTACCTGCGCAATGAAGTGGAGAAACTCATATCAATGTTGTGTGTGTGCTCCTCACTCTCGCTAGGGGGCTGCATGGGACACATCATCATAATTGCTATCAGACCCACCGAATACAACAACACTGTGCTCATCCATAGAGGATGCACTTGTGAGGATGCTGCATGAGAAGATAGAGGGGCTCGTGCTGGTGCGAGATTCTCATCTGAGTCTTCCATCTCTACCTCGTGGCCCCGCCGTACTTTATGTGGTCCCCCGAGACTTAAGACAGAGGAAGCGGTTGGGAGCGCATGGGAGGCGGAATCATCCCTCAGAATGAGAGCGACCCTAGAGTGGAGCGTGATATATACATAAAGGATACAGCTCCTGTCAGAATGCTGTGGCAAGTGGTTAGATGTCTCACTGAGTCAAAGAACCCTATGTCGCCAGCGAGGTGGAGAAACACTTCGACGGAACACTAGAAGGGGCAGGTGAATCTTTTGCTGCAAGCGCTGAGAGTAAGGCGAAGAACGTTTTTACGTGTCTCCACGGAAATCCCATCCACTGGAAGGTGTCCGTCGACAGCGAAGAGAGGTCTTTTCAAGACGAGATGATTGTCGTCGACAAGATGAGACAATGTTGGTCTTGAATAGGGCTGGCTGGGTATCGTTCAAATTTTTTTTTTAGACCGATACTTTGACTTTGATACCAGTTCCTAAATTATACTTTTTTCTATACCAATTTTATAAAATCCGTTTGAACAAGATTACAAACATTACCTAAAAAAAAAAAAAAAAAAAAAAAGACTCACCTCCTGAGCATTCTTGTCTCCTCATGCCAGGGTCGGCAGAGGTAGAGTCCATTACATTAATGTGAAGAGGAAAAAAAAACAAGAAAGCTAAACTTTTAATTAAGCCAACCCTAAGGATAAGTACGGTTTAACAAGATAACTAGTTTAATGCACGTTAAACTTGATCAGTTACTGTCAACATTAAAGCATTTTTAGCATCGATTTAGCTAGCCATACATCCAAACAATATCTAACTTTATGTAGGTCCCAGTTTATAGGACTATGTCACCGCGCACAGAACCATTAATTTAACATGTAAACAAGCGTACTACTACAAGTTAGCCGATTTTGTATGTTGGTTTGTTTGCTAAACGTTAACCGTAACTGTCGGTGTTCCAGTCATAGCGCCGCTGCATTCATCAGTAGTTTTGGAGGACTCGTGGTGGGCATGTTGAAGGAAGCCTTGTTGCAGGACGCTGAGAGGATGACTGCACCGGCTTGGTCTTGCATTTGAAGACGGAGCAACTTTCTGCTCTTAAGTTTATTCCGTGCACTGGCAAGTGCTTCATAGGATTTGTCGTGTTGCCGGTCTTGGCAGCAATTATCTTGTTGCAAATATTGCATTGCGCGATGTTCACATTTTCCTTGATGTCTAAACACAGCTAATCACCAGCACTTTTCGATTTTCTAGCATGCTACATGTTTATCACTGACGTTGACGAGATTAAACCCTTAGGTATCGAAATTTGATATCGAACGACAAGACATTTTCCGATACTCGATTGTTTAGAGGCAATTTGGTCGGTGCCTAAAATGTATCGAACTCAATACCCAGCCCTAGTCTTGAAGGAAGAAAATTCTGATTAAATCATGTTTGAGCGCATGCTTATATAGGGCAAATGCATGCCTAAAGGGGGTGGGGCTCAAACACCATTGCCAATCATAAGATTGCCGTTATGATACAAGGGCTTCAACTAGGTCGTTGAAAAGGAATTCACTTTCACCACCTGTTTTTCTGAATAATGTGAAATTATAAAAATGTTATGGCTTTATGTAGACTCAGAGTTTATATATGTACATTACCCTCATGCCATCAGTATTGGTTTCTATGTATGCTCTGGGAGAGAGCAAATGTTTTTGGCTGTTATTTTTAAATATTTTTTGTTTTACACTTTTATTAATGCATTTTGTAATATATATATATATATATATATATATATATATATATATATATATATATATATATCTCTCTCTCTCTCACACTCACACACACTCACACACACACACACACACACACACACACACACACACACAGTTTAAAGTGGTGCATTTTAATCATTTAAACATCATTATGCTGTTCAATTAAAAGTAAAAATAATATAAAAGTTATGATAAAAGGCTCATACAAAATACTCTCACAGAGAACTTCAGAGCTGTCGTACACGTCATTCATTCATATGAACACTAATATCTGACATATTACCGCATGCAATAACATTATTATAATGTATTACATGCTCATAACTCCAGATGTATCACATCCAACTTTATTCTCTGTATATAGTCACCTTTTTGTCTCCCTGTGTGCTGTATTTATTGGGCTTCTTTAATCCTAAATATTTCTCCAGCGAGCTCAGCTCCCGCAGCGCCATCTTGTTCACACCGGAAACAAACTGAAACAGAGAACGCTTTCTGATTGGATGAGATCCTCTACTCCCGCCCTCATCATGTCATAATGGACAGATAAGACCCAAGGACTTCTAAAAGAACCATGCGCTCATTTTAATGTAATTTAATATACTTATTCATAAAAAAGCACATATGTGTTTCACCAATTGCTAAAAATACAGTTTTACAATTGATTAAATGTTTACTAATTTGTAAAATAAGTCTCTTAATTAATTTATATTAATTTATTGTATGTTCTGCTGTGCCCTTTGTGTTTTAGAGATTTGTAATTTGCAGCTTTTACCCTGTTTGGTGAATATTGTTTTGCATTTGGTTTATTTATGTTGTTTTGCAACACTGATGTATTATTAATGGATGCACACGTTTAATATCAATACTTTATTAAACTTACTTTAGCTGTCTTAAACCAGATTTAAGACACATTGTTTAGGGAATGTTTACTTATGCAATACTAATAATGTAATATAGACCAAATTAGCCAGGATTAATACAAAGTGATATTATTCGTATAAAATCTTCCTATAGCACACTTGGAAAAAGCTCTTTCATTTGTAGAAGCCACCTTCGGTTTGGTGAATATTTTGGCCAATTATTGCATTTAGTTTGTTTGTTTTGGTTTGAAAAGTCAACTGTTTGTGTAGCTATATTGTGCATATGTGTAATGTCAAAAATTTTCCAAACTATAATAATAAGTCCTAAACATTATATACTTGTTTCTTTTTACAGAATTGTATAAGACAACAGTGTTGCTGAAATGTTTACATATGAAAGTATTGTCATTTATACTGAATTAAAACAAAATTATATGACTGAGTACTTTTTTATTTTTAATGTATTATTATTTTATTAATATTTATTTATTTATTTTTGTGGCTTTAGTTACCTTTCTTATATCTCAAAAGTAAATAAATGATCATGTGCAAATGATACCTTGAGCTTCTATATTATAAACATCTATGTCAGAGGTTGTAGTTCAGTACCAGAAGGGTTAATAAACACATCAATTAAATTTGAGGACATAGAGTAGAGTTTATTCTGTAAAGATAAAATAATCTAAATGCATAATTAGGATGTTGAAACAAAGGTGGGCAACTTGCTATTTAGTGCTACTTCCAAATTCAGATATACTGTAGTTCAATTAAATTTTCTATATTTTTGATGAAAAATTGCATGTTTGAGAGGTTGTAACACTGAATGGAACAAAAAGATTATGATAAATTCAAACATATTTAAAGTGAAAGGGCCTGAGCAAAGCAGCACCACTTAATTGGCAGCTTGCAGTGTTAATTTAACTTCGTATCAGCCCTCTTATAAACATAATGACAATGCTATATTAGAACATTACAATAGAGACGTCCCAGAGAGACACCCTTTGAGGTCACACGACGAGTGGGGAATCTCGATTATGAGGATAAGCGAACTGGTAGAAGGACCGCACGTCAAATGTCACCTCAACATCCTGAAATTATGGAGGGAGGTGGTCCCTGTGAAGTTGGCTATGGTAGTTCCTGGGCCGGAGGTGAATATAAAACCTACTCATAACACCCCGGTCCCTTGCGGAGACCACCTCTCACCATTCCAGTTTGCAGGGGTTGCCAAGTTGTAAGCGGAATTTGCAGACTTGTTCTTCCCTCTACCGCATCGTACCAAACTCATCCAATACCATATCGAGACCAAACCGGGAGTGGTGGTACGTAGCCGACCCTATCGCTTGCCCAACTGAACACAAAAAGAAAATAGTTCGGGAAGAATTGGATACGATGCTTGATATGGGGGTAATAGAGGAATCCCACAGCGATTGTTCCAGCCTGGTTGTTCTAGTTCCCAAGAGCGACGGGTCTGTACGGTTATGTGTGGATTATAGAAAAGTCAACACGGTGTCTAAATTTGATGCGTACCAGATGCCCGCATTGATGAGCTGCTCGACCGGTTAGGTACTGCTTGATTTTATTCTGCATTGGATTTGACGAAGGGTTATTGGGAGATCCCCTTGACACCAACTTCCTGCGAAAAAACAGCCTTCCCCATGCCGTTTGGATTGCACCAATTGACGCTTCCATTCGGTTTGTTTGGGGCCCCGGTTACGTTTTAGTGTCTCATGGACCACATCCTCAGACTGCAAGCAGCTTACGCCGCTACCTATTTAGATGACATCGTCATTTATAGTAATGCTTGGCAGCGGCATATGTAGCATCTGGGGGTGGTTCTGAGATGGGTCATGGGCAGGTGCGTACCCAAATTGACAACTTTGTGATTGCAACCTGCCCGTGACCGAAGACCAAAAAGGGGGTGACACATTTCCTGGGGCTGACTGGCTATTATAGGAGGTTTGTGCCAAATTATTCGGACGTCACCAGCCCGCTGACTGATCTCACTAAAAAGGGGGCTCCCGACCCAGTCCAGTGGATGGAGCAGTACCAACTGGCATTTGCAGATGCTTTTTCATGCACTTAATTTCTCTCTCCCTTTCCTATTACAGATGTACGCTTCAGACAGAGGACTGGGGGCGTTACTCTTGCAGGTGGTGGAGGGGGAGGAGTGCCCGGTGCTGGTACATCAGCTGTAAGCTTTCCTTGAGGGAAACAAAGTACAGCACCATGGAACAGGAGTGTCTGGCCATCAAGTGGGTGGTTCTCACCCTCTAGTACTACCTGCTGGGATGGGCCTTCACCCTCTGCTCGGACCACAGCCTACTCCAATGGCTCCACTGCATGAAGGATACCAACGCACGGAAGTGAAAGCCACGCATCCAGACTCCGTGCTAGGGGCACGAAAGGGACGAGTATTTTTGACGTACCTGGCGGGGCAGAGCAGGTAAAATGGCGTCGGGAGGCAAGGGTGCGTCCCGAGGCTATGGTGCTGAGAAAAGACTCAAAGCACTCACCTTGCTCCGCACCCCCGGCAGGGGGTGGGTTGGTGACTGAGGAGGAGGTCCTGTAGCGGCGTTCTCTGGACTCCTCTGAACCGGCCGGCCTGGGAACAGTCGTGGGGCTGAGGGCGGGGGATCCGCGCCCAGAATGCCGGGACTGTTGAGCTGTGGTGGCAGAGTGCCGTGAGAACGGCATTTGTGGGCCAGGTGACCCAGAGACAAAGGAAATAGCTCTATTATTGAGAATTTGGGTACCGCAGCCCCGTATGGGGGGCGCGGCAAATTAAATGAATTCAACAAAAGATTCTCCTCCCGGCCCTCCACCGGGGAACGGAGTGGTCTTACCAGCTCCGGAGCTAACATCTCGGGCTCTGGGTTGAGCGTCTCAGGAGCGCCTGGGAGCCTTCCGGATCCTCGAGGCGTCTGCTTCCTGCGGGGTGCTTGACGCTGGGGCTGAGAGCCGAGCCGGGTTGAGGCGGAGCAGGGTGTTCGTTAACTGTAGCAGGACGCCCTTGGCGAGCAGATGGGGTGTCGCCCTTAGTGGCAGACTTGCGGAGGGGCAGGATGTGAGATATGGCCTCCATCTGCTTCTTCACAGTGGAGAACTGCTGGGCGAAGTCCTCGACGGTGTTGCCGAAGAGGCCGAACTGGGAGACAGGGGCGTTGAGAAAACGAGTCTTGTCGGTCTCACGCATCTCGACCAAGTTCAGCCATAAATGACAATCCTGGACCACGAGCGTGTCCATCGCCTGCCTGATTGCCTGCGCTGTGACCTTCGTGGCTCTGAGGGCGAGGTCGGTCGCTGAGCGCAGTTCCTGCAGCACATCGGGATCAGGGCTACCCCCGTGCATATCTTTGAACACTTGGCCTGTTGGACTTGCAGGAGGGCCATGGCGTGCAGGGCGGAAGCGGCATGTCCGGCGGCACTGTAGGCCTTCACGGTCAGTGAGGATGTTGTCCTACCGGCCTTGGAGGGGTGCACAGGGCGACCCCGCCAGGTGGTAGGGTTTCCGGGGCATAGATGGAGCGCAACAGCCCTATCCACCTGGGGAATCACCGTGTACCTGTGGGCCTCTCTGCCGCCGAGGGTAGCGAGAGCGGATGAGTGAGTTTGTGACGGGTGGAGATGGGTGCTCTCCAGGATGACGTCAGCTCATCATGCACCTCCGATGCTTTGAGCGGTGCCCAGACCCCAGGAACCAGTCATCCAACCGTGATGGCTGTGGGGAGGATGGAAGGTTCCAATCCAGCACCACGCTGGCGGCGGCCCGGGAAAGCATGTCGGTCATCTGCGCATCAGCCTCAGCCCGGGCGTGCTGGCTCGAAGGTGGCTGCCCAGGGGAGTCGTCAGCGTCAGATGCCGCGCTCTCCAATACAGCGGCGAGCTCATCCACTTCAAGCTCCAGAGGATAGGCTGACTGGCTGTGAGGCGAGCCGCTGTTACCTCGAGCACAGACGGGAGTCAACGAGCGTGCTGAGGGGCAGGTGGTCCGAGGGGGCGTACCCGGCGGAGCTGCACCAGCTGCCATCCCCAGATCGCCTCCATCGCCAGCCGCACCATCCTCAATCCCGTGGGAAGAAGGAGCAATGCGGGGGGCGGCTGGAGTGGCTTGCTTTCTGTTGATAGCGAGCCGCATCCTTGCCATGGTCATGCCCTCGCAGTGAGAGAATGAACCATCCACAAATGTTGCCTCTGTGTGATCGCAGCCCAGACACACGAGACAGCGCCTGTGGCCATCTGAAGCGGAGAGCACTCTACCGCATCCAGGAACTACACAGGGGCGGAAAGGCATCTTTAGAAAGACGCGTCCTGAAAAGTACGTTCAACACCGCTGTGTATTGCTCTTTTAGTGAAAATATACTCTTTTAGAGAAAATCACTCTTTTAAATAACTCTTTTGAGATTTGTTTCTTCACTGTCGAAGTGCCCAGGGGCAAACTGCACTGCCGTGCAAGGAAGGAGAAAGCCGCTGTAATGCGCTGTCAATCCAAAAGCATGAAGAGCATCAGAGGACTACAGGAACAGGTGTGACTCGTAGCAAACAGCATGCACAACCATCGGCTACGAAGAAAATTTTTGAATGAACTCAACGTATTTCCTCGCCTTTATACCCGTATGTCCGGGGGCGGGGTATGCAAATATTGTCTGCCAACTTCTCATTGGCCTTTTTTCATAGATCAGAGGCATATTCGGCACTCAAGAGAGACCCCTAGTGTTGCTTCTCCGACACAACGTTGAGAGAGTGACAGACAGGGAACCCAAGATTTCCTAACAAAAAGTTTTTTTAAATAATCAAAATATTTACAAAGTAACAAATCAATTAAAAAATGAATCAAAGTAAAGGTCTAAGCCTGTAAAAGCAATCAACTGAACAGAACTAAACTCAAATAACCAAGAACTCAGAATAACTGAACAGAACAAAACTGATCCCCAAATGAGACAGCAGGGGCACATTTATACACATTGGACTAGTCCATTATACACATATACGGGGAGACATCTAAGACACAAACAATACAACATTAAAGACAAAGACCAGTTAAAGGAGTAGTCACCCAAAAATTAACAATTGCTGATAATTTACTTGCCCTCAGGCCATCCAAGATTTATCTGAGTTTCTTTCATCAAAAGAGAATTTAAGATTTTTAGGAATTCATTTCAAGCCTCCACCTTTAATCAATGCAAGAGAATGTTGTCCATTATTTTGGTGTATCAAAATAATCCACACGACTCCGTGAAGCTCTGGCTTATCGTGCTGAACCTGGATATCAGTACACCCCTACATTCTCTCAAATATTGGAGCGTTTTACCCCTGAGGATTACAAACCATCGAAAGAAACAAAGGGTCGATATCTGAATTCATCAGCTGTGCCTGTGTTGTTTTTCCAGTTACTCAGGTATGTGTGAAAACTTTATCATTGTCACGCCTCCCTCAAGCTCTGCTTCTCTTTCTTAGGACTCTGCCCATTGGGCATCCACTCTAGAACCGCCCCTGTTGCCAACAAAAGCCTTCATCAGCCAATTAACAAGGACAATTGCATCTATGTGAACTTCTGCAGTTAATCCAGGATGGACTTCATAGACATTGGTCATTAATCAAAATATTTGTTTAAACACTGACTCTTAACACTTACTTAGTTTAATAATTTTAAACCATGACTTTAACTATACATAAGTAATATTTGCACTACATTCATAATGTTAGTCAGAGGGGAACTGGCCCCCACAGTGAGTCTGGTTTCTCCCAAAGTAATTTTTCTCCATTAATCAACATCTTATGGAGTTTTGTGTTCCTTGCCACAGTCGCCTACAGCTTGCTCACTGGGGATATTAATACAATTATTATTAAATTATTTTTAAACACGATTAAGAATTGTATTTTATCTAATTACACTATGAGGATTAATCGACATTATAGACATTACAGTTTAATCGTCTGTTAATGCTGATCTTCTGTAAAGCTTTTTGAAACGATGTGTGTTGTGAAAGGTGCTATACAAATAAAATTGGCTTGACTTATTCAGATAAACCAAATAAATTTTAATTTGCGTTAAGCAAACTCAATCAAGAAACTGTCTTCTTTGTTCATGTATTTCTCACTCTGCAGTGAGGATTAGCAACTTGTTTGAGAGCATTCATTAAAATAAGACCCTGAACTTCACAGGAATAATCCAACGACACACAATCCTCACTCATTTTTACATCCTGTAAGCATTTATTGTATAAACAATTTTCTCATGTTTGTTTGCATGCAATCATCATTTTCTTGTTGGAGAATTGCAAAGAACTATTCCTGTGATCTTGGCATCGGTCAGCACAGACACGACTGTACAGCAGATGAAAGAGCTGCAGTGCAGTTTATAGTAGCAAATATGTATTTACTCATTGTTTTTCATCTAAATCCTGGAAATTTAAATGGAAATGACAGGGAAGGTTTAGAGTTTCCCTGAGTCCTGCAGCAAGTTTCCCTTGCTTCACTTGGCTGTCTGTTTCCCAGCATCTTTGTGAGCGTCCTCTGCGCTGCATGTCTCTTTGAATTTACATGATCACTGTGTGACTCCTCCATAATGAAATGTCAGCTATCAATCACAGCGGCCTTATTAACTCTATAAGGGCCAGGTGTGGATGACATCATGGAAAGTGAAGTGTTGCGTGCCTCTCGCACACCAATCAGTCAAAAATCTAGCATAATATGGAGTGGAGGGATCTCTGCTGAGACGTCTTATTTTCTTTGAGAAGGACTAGCAATGTGGTGCTTGCATTACTGCAAGGCTGCAGTCGGCCTAGTCTTTTAAAACAATGTGAAAGAATCCCGTCAGAACCCACAAATCCCAAACAGGAACTCAAAGAGCTTCTGTGATGTTGTGTCTAATTTCAGGAGGATATGACTTTTCATTTTACACTCACAATAATGCAGTGATTATAAACTCACTAGATAGGGTACAATGGGGCTAAAGCCCTCCAAACCCAATAACACTCCAATGAGAGAAAGGATAATATTTGGGGTAACAAAAAGGCCTGTTGTAGGGGCTAAGGGACCCCAATAAAGACATTGTATGTGAGAATGGACTTGTTATGAAGAATGTCCAAAGTGGGCTCATATTGACTGATCCAGTCACACTGGTGATTCATTTGTTTATAGAATACTTGAAATATTTTAAAGAGTTCTATCAAAGGGTTCAAGGCAGCTGAAAACTTTCTTTATAGAATCTTTTAGGGTTACAAAAATGGAATCACTTTATGTTAGGTGTCTTTGGGCACAAAAAAATGTCCCTACTGCCTTACAGACATTGACACTTTTCACCTGTCAATCATTTTACTCGTTCTCATTTGAAGAGGATCATTGAGGCTATGATTCACAACGTTTGTCAAATGAGGGTGCTATTGTGCCACTGTTGAATTTGACAGCCACAGGAACAAACAATGCTGCTCTTTTGCTCAGTTTTGTTCTTAAAAGAGGGCGAGGTTTTGAAATGAGGGGGAGTGGCTCAGTCACGTGAAAGCTTCAGAATGCTAACATCACTAAAAGCACTTTTAATCATGTTCTGTACACACACAGTTTGTCAGAGTCAGCCTTCTCCCATGACACAAGTGGCTTAGTAAAATGTAAGTGTAGCATATTAGTACTTACTATCGAAGTATTCAGTGTTTTTTTTTTATCGTTAAACCATCAACACTGTCACTTTTTTTAAAAAAAAAAAGCATTCTGAATGCATTTACTTTCAGTGTTTCACTTGTGCATTATGCATCATTTATTTTACTGCATATGGTGAATACTGTAATATTCCTAATTGTTTATTGTTTATAGTTATGTATTTGTTTAAGAATGTACATTAAGTATCTTACTTCATGCAGTTGCAGATGGACACATTGTATAAATTGACCCTCCTGCAACAGCACAGGCTGCCACATTTGTAAGTGATTATTGTCTTTAGGTATTGTTTCTGTTTGCTAGACTAAACATCTTGAGTAATTTGCTCTGTAGGATGAAGATGAAGAGACCACTTCTGCTTGGGAATGCATTCCCAAAGGGAATGCATTCCCTTTTTAACAAAATAGATGAAAACTTTGTCAATGTCCTGTTACAGAATATGGCTGAGGATCCATCTACCTCTACACAGAATCTTAGCAGTGTGAGAAATTTTCTGCAGTTGTCTTAATTATATGTATATGTATTACAGACTTTAGCAATCATATTGAGTATAACCATTGTGTCCTTGAGCAAAACACTTAATCCAGGTTGCTCCGGGGGGATTGTCCCTGTAATAAGGGCTCTGTAAGTCACTTTGGATAAAAGAGTCTGCCAAATGCATAAATGCAAACGATATTAGCCTTCTGAAACTGTATAAATCTGCTTTTTACTTTGTAAGTTATTTCTTAATCACCGTAGTAACTACCGAAGGGCATATGATGACATGAAGTTCATCAATAGTGGCTCTTCCAGGAGCAATGACCAATAAACTGTCACTCTTACATCTAAAAAATGTCTTTTTTAAAACATGTATATTTTATAGTTAATATTCATTAGTCAATTAACATATTATTTCTGTAGCATTTTTACAGTATTTTACTTTTAAAATTACAGAAATTTTTTACAGTGCCCAATTTTGTATTGTTACCTGCACATTGATGCTTTGGAATGACTTCCTATTAACATAGTCTTCTTCATTGAATGAAGGAGTTTTAATAGGAATGTGGGTTCCATAAATGCATCCAATGATATTTGGGAAAATTGAAATTGAAAGTTAGATGATTAGATTCATTTTTAAATGATTGTGGATGTGTACATACGTACAGTATGGATGGATAGATGAAGTAATGCTATAAGTAACTAAAAAGGTCTCTCGTAGAATATCATAGAAAGGACAAACCCAACTGTAAAACAGTTAAGGATGGGCAAGGAGGAGGCGAGAACCGGCTTGTCAATATAAATAATAATTTAATGAAAACTCAACAACACATAAACAAACACACATGACGGACATGCCCGTAATTCTCTCTCTCTCGAACAATCGTCACCGGCCGCCTTTATCCCTCGCGCGCCTCATCAGGCCGATTGGGGACCGGGCGCGCGATATTCCGACACGGCCCCGCCCCCCACCACTCCACACCAACACTCTGTGGAATTCCTCTTTAATGACTTTCTGTTTGAGGACAGGGAACTGCAGAAAAGTGTGTAGGAACCATTTAAGTACAAGTCATTCTGTAGGAACGGCCCTACACACAGTTGCCTATCCCACATGCTCTGCATCACAAGGCAAAAAATTAAGGGCAATGCAAAAAATATGCTCTGTGATGTGTCACATTGGATATGAAAGGTTTCAAAAAATAAACAATTCTCGTGAAAAACGGTAACGCTCCCGCAATATTCATTTGGATATGAAAACATCTATACGTGGGCCGTGGCCTTATCACCCTCTCACTGCAGAAAAGATTTCATATAATCTGCGCTTCCACGTCCACTGGATCTTCTTCAAAAGGGCACGCCATGCTCCGTCAGCTCTCTGAAACAAACTAACCCTGGAACATGCTCCGGAGTTGGTTATGTTCAGAGAGTAAGTTGCTATGGCTACTTACATAATCTGTAAGTTATCTCGGAGGTTATCCGTTGACTTATCCGTAAACTTACCCAGGTATTGCATAACCTGCTTTCTGAAATACACCCCTGTATTCCGTAAAAAGATGGATACACACCTTAAAGCGCCCTTGGTGCTATCTGAGTACAAATAAAACTGAATAAGGTAAATAGTCTATGACATAAATTAATCAGTTATCAGCCTAAATAATTCATTTTATGTCCCAAAAGGGTTCTTTCTTTGTAAATCTTTGTCAATAGAACATTTTAAGGAATAAAGTGTTCTTTGGTGATATTTAAGCAGATCTGCCCATATGCAATCCTTTTGCTCTTTTTGTTTTTATTTTACAATGTCACAATTATTTCCATAAAACAAAAACAAAGAAATAAATGTATGAAAAATGAAACAGCTGGCCCAAATAAAAGACATTTAATGAGCACAAATGCAAACTATCAGAAATGATTAGGTGCTTGGGAACAAAGTGAAACTAATTCTCTTTTTTCTGTCCCTTTGCTTTTGTTTGCATGTTGTGGTACGTCACACAGTTTTAGCCCACAGGACTATCATGAATGCGAGCCTGCAGCTACGCACAACACCACTGCAGCGCAATGCCCGGAGCTGCCACATCCTGTATGTATGAGCCGGGACCCAGGACAGCGATCCGCACTCACGGGAACAATCCATAGCCTGTGGGAGTATTCCGATGCCAATTGTGATACACACAATAAGGGGTCACATTAGTTAGAAATGTATTGTGGGGTCACTGATAGTGCTGTGGGGCACTCGTGTGTCCAAATCTCCTTATTTGCAACCCCACTACCCCTCTCTCTTTCTCTCCCGTTAGTCTGATTTGTCCAGTGGAGCCGTGTGTCTCGCACGTAACTGTCTGCACTGCTACCTCTCATAACCTGTAAGTGCAGCTGCTGTATATTTAAGCACACAGCGGCATCAGACGCTGTCAGGAGGCATCGGTGAGATACACATGACATGACAGGAAGGAAAAATGCAGGCCTGACACCACGAGAGGCACATATCAGCTGCAGCAGCCGCTCGTTTGTGATCGCTCTGTATCAGCTTCTGTCTCCAGTTATCTGCAGATTTACACACACATCAAACCACACAGCTCACCAGAGGACACTATAGGTACAGAGAAAAGCTTCCTACGAGGCCCACGGCTGTTTTCATGTCGAAGAATGCTTCTTTTGTAAAGTCTAGACGCGGCATTTTACATTTTGAATGATGGTGTACAAAATGAAAGGAAAATTTGTATTATTTGTATTATTATTTAGATAAAATACATGGTGGAGACAGGTAAATCTCAATTTCATAAATGTAGCTAAGCCCATATCGAATCTGATGTATGCACAACATATACAATTTTAGTTTGTACAGTTGAACATATACATTATGTGCATTTTCACATTTTCAAAAAGAACAAGTTTGTAATGTGCAGAGGGAAACAAGTTACACTGTACAATGAAACTCTTATTTTGAATGTCTACCCAATGTTCCAAAAAATGTATAACGTATAAATAACACAAAAGAAAAATAGATAAATATATAACTGTATCTATATATATACACCTATACACATAAATATTTATGCATGGGTATTGGAATGACTGTAGGATTTAGTGCAGTTAATATGCCCTAAAGTCCCGAAATGCCAAACCGTGAAGTTAGTGAAGGACCCAAACGCAGAAGGCAAGTGTAATGGGCTTTATTAAAAAATAAAGAATATAATCAAAACCTCTCACAAGGGAGGGAAACTGAAAATACAAAAACATAACCTGACTGAAGACAGGACAGAACAGGAACCGACTGACTATGACTGGCACAAGACTGAAAACGAGAGGGGTTTAAAAATGGAAAAAGGAGACAGGTGCCGCCGATCTGTAACGAGCAGCGTGATCCAACTTTGTTATGGCTTTATGGCTGTGGCAATGCTGATTGCGCAAGAGAAAACATAAGCACATGTACAAACATAACCAACCAGCCACAACTAGAATATATATATATATATATATATATATATATATATATATATATATATATATATATATATATACCCACTTGAGTTAGTTTCCCTATAAATGTATTGGATAATGTTTAGTGAAACTGGAGATTCTTTTTTGCAATTGGGTGCATTATCACTTGAATTCTACATTCCCTGCCCCTGACAACCGTTGTCACTGCCATCATAGACTGAGGGAATTTATGACAGTGAGTGGAGAGAGAGAGAGAGAGAGAGACACCCTCACGCTGAAGCAGTATCAGGTCAAATTAATTAACGGAATATGAAAAATAAGTAATCGTCCCGTAATTAAGGGAAATTATGGGTTCTGTATGAAATCCATAAGCGAATGCTGTTTGTCCCGTATTTTACCATCACACACCCAAACTGCTGAGAATGTTTCACAAATGGAGAGAAATGGACCTGAAACACACACCGTTCACGTGAGTTGTATGATGCTATTGGATGATGCTTTACACGGATGATACACTTGACAGAAACGGCTGGGGGAAAGATCAGTAAAAATCAGCAGACGTCTTCTGTCATGTTTTCTGTCAGAAGCAAGATCATTTTGTCAAAATCATATAGCATTCGAGTGCATGTTCATTTTTTTCCCACCACTGAGATTTTTCAACACCAGTAAAAACACCAATTCATGACATGCTTTTACATTTTACTGCATATGTCAGAGAGAGAGATATATATATATATATATATATATATATATATATATATATGAGAGAGAGAGAGAGAGAGAGAGAGAGAGAGAGAGAGAGAGAGAGAGAGAGAGAGAGAGGGAGGGAGGTAAGAAAAACTGCATTACTGCATTAATTCAAAATAAAAGTACAGTAGTACACGTTTAGTTGAAACACTTAACACAATTTGCTTAAATTTCCCTTATGATAAACACTATTTACTGCCAAACCAATGAGAAATACACAATTTTCATGTTAAGTCTTTTTTCTCCCTTTCTCTCTTCTTCCTGGTCGTTGTGTTAAAGCGTTTTTCATTTTAAGTATAGTGGGGACATTCACACTGAATGCGTTTTTGCGTCCATGTGTGCTGTTTTTCAATGTAAAGCAGCATCTCGCACAGGAACACCTGTAAATATGGATCATTCCTACAATTCTGTGTCATTTAAGACCCATGACAAGTTTGTGTGGTATTTATATGGTTTACTTTCACCCGATTACAATTTTGATAGGCTTGTTAAAAAGAATAAAGACTTTTTACAATGTTACACACTTCTGTGGGCTTAAAAGTTCCATTTTAAATAACTGAAATATTTTCTATTGCACTGTGTCACTTCCTCATGTCCAAAAATCTACATCAAACATCAAACATCTTTGCTAAATCAGTGGATTTCTCTTTTTCCCCTCAAACAGAGTTTTTTGTGTGGCCCTTGATTTATTGAGCACCATGTTATATCATGATACTATGACCTTTCATTGAAGATATATGTTTGGAAATGACATCACAAACACATCAGCCTTTCTGCAAAACTATTTGAGTTTATAACTATTGATTTATTTATGTTTTCCTTTATTTTGTGGTGGTAGTCATGTGTGCTCAAGCATAACATGTCCACCCTATTATGGGAAATTAATATAATTTTAAAATGTCAAAATATAGTATTCATGTTAACAGAAATAAAATCATAAATATTAGTTGTGATCAATTATTATGTTAGTTGGTTTGTCTCACTCTAAAACAGTACATCTTTTTTTTTTATAGAATTACAGAAAACTGTATGATAATATCAATGTTTAATGATCTGAATGACTCTGCTGTTCTCAAGAGATGTTTTGGCCTGTGCAAGAATTCCTATTTAAGTTCAAGGAACAATCAATTATTGTACAAAAACAGAGAATCTTGGGAAATGATTCACTCATGCATCTCACACACGCATGTGATGCAACACATGCAAATGAACCACGAGGAGGGAGTGGAATAGATGGTGACAGCAAGATGCTTCAATTTTTTGGCATCTCTTCTATTTTGCTCCTTTTTTGTAACACAATATGAACATGTCCACCCAACGGAGGGCAGACCCCGAGACATGGAGAATGCTGAAAAAATGTAGTGTAAGTGACAGCACAGCTCCTCTGTTTCACAACACTCACAGCAGCCAAAGGCCAGAGGTCACGCTACGGGCCACGGATCCCAGACTGCCGCTCACACTAGTTCCACTCATTCAAGAGTTTTAATTACGCATTGAAATCAGTTTCCTCCAGCCATGACCAAAACATCAACAGGGAAGATTTTGATTGTTATATATTCTGAAAAGTCATTTAATATTTCTTGCCATTGCCCACTGGCCATGCAGGTTGTCTGTGAACAAGACAAATTCTAGGAGGAAGTTGCAAGTTTGCATCACCCGTTTGGGTAATTACACATGCATACACATATCAGTGTGACACAACACACTGTTAGTAGATCATAGTGTGCACAAACACAATTAGATCACTTAAGAAATCTGGACTTTTACCAGTCATTTTTCAACCGATCTGGGCGGTTTATAATGCTCATCCAGCAGGGGGCACTGTGGCACTTCCAAACTGTTGACATCACGCAGCTGAATCCTACAAAACACAGTTAGCCTTTCTTTTTAAAAAATGCAAAAACTTCCCTGAAAGGCAAAGGACAAGCTGCAGTGTGGCCCATGACTGATTTAATGAAAGACAGACATCACGGACAGAAAGGGAAATGCCTGTCATGTGATTTCACCTTACCAAAAAAAAAAACTGTAAATACTTTAATATAAAACAAACTAAGACTTTCCTGTCTGAAACATAATCTTTGAAATAAACCACTTTGTTGTAGGATAGTATCTGTTGATTTACTGGTGTGTAAGTTAGGATGGAGTCTAACAGAGGAATAATCCATATAATGTAATTATGAGCTCCAGAAGACTGTAAAACTGTCGTCACACTTCATTTCAGAAACTCAAACTGAATATAATCAGGTCATTCTACAATTGAGGTGGCAGATGCCATTGACTGCAATGTACACAATTTCTAGAGAAAACTGTATATGTTTTAAAATACTTTTTATCCATAGCTTGGAATAGTACATATGCTATTATAATTCATATTTGGCAGAGGATATTTGCACTAAGTGAAAAAAGCAACAAAAAGCATCTTCTTTGCACTAAGTGCAAATACCGTTAGATATTCTCGCACTGTTTAAATATTAACATGCAGCATAGTGGCATCACTGCAGCATTTTTATTGTGTTTATTGAGTACCACAGACACCCTACACCTACCCCTAACCCTACCTTACAAAAATTAACCATGGTTTTACTACAGTAAGCATAGTATCACCTTTATATTTTTAAGCATATTATCACATATTATCACCTTAAAGTGACAGGTTCACCTTAAGCTTACTCAATTGATCTATACTTTATTGTAAATTTCAGCTTTGAGACAGCTGAGGCTCTGACCTTCAATGTTGGTGCAGCCATTTTATACTGTATGAACTATATATTCTATCCCCTAACCCTAAACCTAACCCTCACAAAAAACTTTCTGTATTTATTCATTTTCAATAAAACATTGTTTAGTATGTTTTAGAAGCTATTTGAAATATGGGGACACTAGAAATGTCCCCATAAACCACATTTATAGCATAATACCCTAGTAACTACCAGTTTGTAACCTAAAAATGCCAACAAACATGTCTGCACCCGCAGGAAAACGGTCAGATGTTGCTCTTTCATTGCTCATTAGGCTTAAGCAGGTTCATTTACATCTACATCTGTCTCAAATGTTTCTACTAAAATTACTTTTGAGAAATAAAAATAGGCATAATGGAGATTTGTTGAGATTCAGATCTGAAGACTGAAAAATGTGGCTAGTCAGACTGTCAGGCTAGCCAGTTGGGCTAGTGTGGCTAGTTATGCTGCCTTTAAATAAGTTTCCTACTTGGAAATTGCACATGAACGCCCCCTCAAATGTTAATTACAGCTGGGCAAACTAAAAATAAATAAATAAATGATACCCAGGTTTCAGAGTTGGGAAAAACTAACTTTCAACATTGCAGAGAAGAGTACGGTTTCTGTAGTGAGTGACAATTCATCTTTCTAAATGCAGCAAGTCTTGTTAGCACATGCCGTTTCAGTCTTATAAATGTACAGAATTTATATCAGTGACCATTTGATTCTCCATTGATATTATTTTCTCCCAAAACCCTAAATATCATCACAAACTACCACAGCACTTTCCTGAACACCTGTTTTTCACTGTGCACTACATAATATTCCTCTTCCACGAGATCTTTGTGTGTGATGTCTAAAGGTTGATTTAATCATTTTTAAAATGTTGCAAATGTATGTAGCTAATGAATATTCTGGAAATCATCACATTTATTTTGAGACAAAATACTTATTTATCATTTTCAATTTTATTGAAGGTGAATTCAAAAAATAAAAAACAATAACTGTCCAATAAGTGAAAGGACCGTATTTGGGGTATAAAGCCCCCCATTGCAGGTGCTAAAGGCCCCTATTAAACACATTGTTTTTCTTCCAGTCTCATCCAGTCATAACTGAGATTAGTTTGTTTATAGAATGTGATTGAAATGAACAGGAAATGATGCACACTTTTCTGAAGCAGTTATATTAAATCAGTATTATATTTATTTGTTTCTCAAAAAAGCATCTTGCTGTCTCAAAAGTATTTGCATTAGTTGTCAAATTGTGCCCCTATAACTATTATTTCTACACAATATCACTTTAAACCCCCTAGGGGGTATTTTTCCCCAAGTGTGGGGTAAAAGGCTCCCTCACCACTTTTTTTTAACTGAATTTTAATCAAAACAATCTTCCTTTATTATATCTTTTCACACAAATGATGTTGCTGCATCAATATTCAATAAAAAAAAAAATAAACTCTTGATATATTTTACATTGATTAACAAAATTTCCTTAAGGGATGCTCTACCATACACTCAACCAAAATGTCATTATTGTCAGCATTAGATGGCTAACATGCATTACAGAGTCAAAATATTAATTCCCAAAGAAATATGCAAGAATGAACCTGCTGGCCTCCATGATCCCTATTCTTTTTGACAATGTCACATACATCATTTCGACTTCAGAGCTGGGAATTAGGATCATTATGAGGCATGTGAAGGCAGCATTAATGTGGGTAGCTCACCTAATTTGATCTAGAATTTAATGAGAAATGTTTGAGTTCATATAGAAATCTCTGACTTTTGACTGCAGACTTGGCAAGTTTGAGACAATATCGTGGTCTCTTCTGAAACTCTAGAGGAAATTCATGTGAGATTACTGGAGTGTTTTTCTCTTGAGAAGCAGAAGACTTCAGCAAAAGTCTCAACTTTCTAGATACAAAGTCAAAGACAAAGAAACATTTTGAAGCATATACATACTGTACATTAGCTCAGCAAAGCTACACTTATCCTGCATATTGCAGCAATACTGCACTTCCAGACACATAATAATCACTGCATTCACACAGCTCCATTCTTTTTTTTATTTTCAAGTATGACCACATATGAGGCATCCCTTCCTGAACATATTCTATTAGGGGGGGGAGTCTCAGTGATCTTGCAGGACCGCCAGACTCTTGCAGATTTGACAGTGTTTCCTCGGGCAATTCCAGCACGACTGGTTTGAGAGACAGAAGCTTCCATACTGATGAACACCATGAAATGGGCCTATAATGAATAATCACTGAAGTAAATGTTTCAGTCATGACAGGACACCATTAGCAGAGGCTGTCTCGCTGGGCCAAATCAATTCACACACTTGCGTGCTCTCATGTTGTCTGTTTACAACAACATCACATCAGAACTGGACTTTTATGTTGCAAACGCAAAGCATTTAGTTTTTTTTTCTTCTTTTCAGCACTAATCAGTGATAAGTCAACATTTAACAGCACGCGACCCGATCAAGATATGATTTTATGGTAAATGAAACCTTCACTGATGTGTATTGTTACTGTCGCTCTTTTACAAAATCTAGTGAACTACCTATTTAACTTATTATTCAGCAAATCTTGGGTGCCGCCATTATCAACCTTGAATGTGGACCACTTCTGGTTTAAGCCACTTCCAGCTATTTTAGCTATACACAAATGCTACATTATGCTGCTTTATATTACAGGCTGGCAATAAATATCGACATATTATTATCATTAATTATTTTCATAAACTCATTGTTATGATCGCATATAGTTTTACCGTTTATCACATTTTACCATTGTTTAATCACACACTGTTGCACAGGCAGAATGAATGAAATCAGGCACAGACAGGACAGTCCTGGGCGCTGTGTGACACGCCTCCACAAACTTTACACAACTCAGAGAGAAGATGTCAAGAAAATGATGCTTCAACTTTCTTTGCACCAAAACGGCCTCTTGTTTCATCTTGGCAAAAATAATAAACACATTTTACTCTCCGTTCATGTTGGACAGCATTCTCTCTTTCTTAGCGGTGTATAGTAAATAGACACGCAGATCTCACATTCAGCATGGATTATGAAACATCGCCTTTGGAAATAAATAAAAGCATTATTGGAGGTTATGCAGGTACATATGAATGAAGGTTTACATGTAGACAAGAAAGACTGCATCGTCACCATCTCGGTAAAGAAAGAATTTTATTACTGTCTCTTCAAGCCCCAGCACCGCCAAGATACCACTGTTGGGAACTTGAGCAAGGCCCTTGAACATATCTGCTCCAGGGGTGCTGTTTCATGGCTGACTCTGCGCTCAGACCCCAGCTTAGTTGGGATATGCGAAAACAACTGCATTTCATTGAGTCTTAACCTTAAGAAGCAGCTGCCTATGTAGGCAGCTCACTAGGCTTTGGAACAGACTCTGTCTGTGTGTGTAGTTGCCACCTCCTCTCGGTGTGTATATACATTATAAGTCTCTAGTGTGTCTAATTAGGCTGATCAGATGTTGCGATCAGGACATTTAAATGCGTCATTTTCTCTACAGTCGTAAGGTGAGAGCTGACACATCAGACAAACCTTACAGTTGAATTAAATACAGTTTTGTGCTAACATGTTGCTAAGCTAATGTCTTAATACTCTTCCAAAACCCACAAAAACACAGAACACAAAATATTGGGTAAAAAAAGCAAGTCAGTCCACTCGGCTGCCATCTTGAAAATGCTCTCAGGAAGCTGTTTTCTATGGATGCAAGCAGCATACACATACAGCTCCTTTCTATTTGAATGGTGGATGCCTTAAATCTCCAAAACTGTTGGTCAATAATATAATCAACTAACATATCAGCATTAAAATCTGACCACAATGGTATCATAAATTGTGCTTCATTAGCTCATATCATGCTAAAAAAAAAAAGATTAGAAAAACAGAACTCATTTATTGGTGTTTGAGATTGAGTAATGTATTGGAAGTGATAATAGTGCGCTGTCACAAACATAGTAAAGAGATCAGTATGTAGGACTGTGGTTTTGTGTTTATGATACAATACCATGCGCCTGTATTTGCCCAGACCTCTGGACCCCTAGCAACATCCTCAATCAAACCCCCATCAATTCTGAGACATTTTCACTCAGTCTCTCTCTCTCTCTGGCATGTTCTCTCCACTCCATAACCCATTTATCTGCAGATAACTTTGTCAGATTGTCAACCAAACTCTCCAGTGGGAACTCGGCCCAAAGCCTATTAAGAAGGAATAAACTCGGTCCTCACTGGCCCCCGACAGGCAATACCTTTCCCGAGCGTCACTGTGATGATCTTAACAACACTCTTGTTACTGTAGCCACAGCCAGACGGGCCAGTAATCACATTTCCAGCAGTAAACGACAGACATATTTCATTGATTACATAAAAGAGTAGAATTGCTTTCCCCTGTCCAGATGTAAACGTAGTTTAACACACCTGTGATTGCGTTGGATGTCTTGACATGTACTGATGGATGGTAGAGAAAGATGTGTACATTTAAGGACTAGTTTACCAAAAAAATATAACTATGTCATTGGTTACTCACCATTACGTCATTTCAAACCTTTTGGAATTTCTCTCAAAAAATTGGAAAAATAAGATTATCCTGGTCATTCTTTTTACACTTGAATGAAAATTAACGGGGCTTGTCAAGCTCTAGAATGACAAAAAAGCACCAAACAAACAACTCATTACTCACTGATAATCTTGAGTTGAATGGACCACAAAAGTCGCATGGACAATACAAATTCTGTGTAAATGCCATTGACCGACAAACTGCATTGGTTCTTCTGTCTTGTGACCAAATGTCATTGACGTCAAACCTGACTGTCATGATCCCCTGTTGTCTGCCCTGTGTTTCTCACTTGTCATCCCGAACTACACTTCCTCAACTACTACTCATCACTGCCGGTTTCATTGTCCTCATCTGTGTTTAATTTATCATTATCCCTGTGTATTTAAGCCCTGTTGTTTGTTCATTCGTGGTCGGTCGTCAAATATGTTATGGTTGTCCTCTATGTTTCTCCTGCCTGTGTTCTCCATGGATGTTTCTCATGTTTATACTTTGTTTTCCCCTCGTGGATGTTTTGTTTGTTCCCTTTATTGTTTAGTTATTTTTAGTTATCCTGTTCACCGTTTGTTCCTTTATTAAAAACTGCATTTAGATCCTCACTCCTCGTCTGCCCTCGTCTGAATCATAACACTGACAGGGCACATCTAATGGTGCCATGTTTATTTTGTGAGTTTCAACAAAGGGGAAGATTTTCAGTGAATAATGTCTTAACCCCTTAAACTCAGCAATATATTTTGGCTGTCGATTACAATTTTTTACACCCAAATTTAAAAAATCAATTTTACACATACAGTGGACTAATGAAAGTGATTGGTCTCATTTTGCATTACATGATGAACATATATATATATATATATATATATATATATATATATATATATATATATATATATATATATATATATATATATTATCATGTCTTTGAAAGCCTGTGATTCAGACACTGTTTGCTCAATTTCCCTACAAAAAGTGTTACCTCATTACACTAGATCTCAGCTAGTACAAGGAAAAATATATTTTCCTCTATCAACTTCCATCATAATCCACAGATCTGAAATGCAGATGCCACTCTAACACAGCTAAGCACTTGCCCTGTGTAGACATTCAGTCTATTTTGTGATAACACGAAGCTTCCTCACTGTTTCGTCATATATCTCGGCCTGTGAGTGGACTAGAAACATTTTCTTCATTGACATTTAAGAACATACAAGGACATCTGAAGATGATTTGTTTATCCTTATTTTCCTGATAAAATGCATATTTTGTTCTGGACATCTGAGACACAAATTTAGATTATTTACCCACAAAAGCTCACAAACAAGTACTTGGAATTTACAGAAGCAGTGATCGAAGCGGACATGAGACATTTGTCATTGTTGTCTTACAGAGATCATGCGATTATTTTGATAATTGTTTTGAACTGTGGTGTAAGGGCAACACAATACTGAAAGTCACATGCATGCGAATGAGAGCTTTCATTTGAAACATGAATTGTCTGTTTTAGTGCTAATAGAAAAAAAATATTATTCATAGTTTTACATCATTTCCACAGGGTGGCGCTCATTTGCGACATGGTGGTATTCAGGTTTTGTTATTTTATGTTTCAGAAAGATACAGAGATGGTGCTGTGAAGTTTAGATTCCAAGCTTTTAAATATTACCACATATGACTATTTACTGTATGCATGCCAGGACATTTTAAACAGTACACACTCTTGGCCCAACCCACTGGACACATAGACACACCGGCAGGTCAGCAGCATGGAAGGGGTTACATTTTGGACTGTTTCTCACACAAAGCTATCATAGCACATAAATCCTATTGACCACTTCACTTTCATTACATGGAAAACAGTAGCTCACACAGTCTGCTAAATTTTTTTTTTTTTGTGTTCAAAGGAAGAAAGAAAGTCATACGAGTTTGAGGGTGAGTTAATGCTGACCGAATTTTAATTTTGTGGAGAACTATTCCTTTAAAGTGTAGATGTGGTGTGGTTCTCTGTGGCCACAGTGACTCCAGCCTCATAAATAATTAGCGTGTGTTAATGTTTAGTGCTGCTGATTGAGTCAGAGTCACGTTTGAAGAGCATTGTGCAGAAGGGGTTATACTGACAGGAAGGAAACAGCAGCTGTAATTGAGTCGGGGAGAGAGGGGCAGAAAAGAGAAGGGAAATTTACCCCATCTGACCACTTTTTATTTTTTGAAGCCCTTCATGTTCTGGCCTTGGGAATAAAAACTGTTGTTCCTCGCTGCCAGAACATCTTTGCCCCACATTTATGTCCGTAATAACTGGCTTCCCTTAGAGCAGAGACTTTTGTTGTTGTTGTTGTTAACAGAGAAATCCAAAGTGTTGGCCATGGAATAATGATGACATCATTTACATTTTTGGGCAAACTATTCCTTTAAGGATGTTTGCCTGCTACCTGAAAGGACAGCCATGATGATTATGATGGCGGCCCTGAAATACAAAGCGACGAAGAACCACCATTCTGTTTTCCACTCTCACTAAAAAACCCAGTTTAGAGGTGTAATGACCCAGAACTAACAGCATCCCATTAATTTAGATCTATCAATGTCAACGTCACACACACTCACACGACTGCATTCATCCACCCCATGTGTGTATGTATGTGGCCATTACCCACCATTATAATACCTGAGGTCGGCACGGAAATGTATAGCACCACCGGCATGTAACGAAGGTTGTCAGGACTAGTTTAACATGTTCCCAGAGGTGTCAGGTAATGTGTATGTATTCGGTATTTGTGCACATTGGTCAAATTCAGGTGCTGTATATTACTTACTGTATGTGTGTATTGTTTTAGTTTATATTGGTTTTTAAGGCAGTGAGGAATACTAGTAGAAAAAAAAACATCATACAATGTCATTCTGAGTAGAATCAAATGCCATTTAGCCAAACAAAAGCACAGGTATCAGCCAACAGCCAAATGGGCAAATTTTTAAATAAATAAATAATCGCTATTAGCATGTCATTGGAATGTTTATATAATGCTTCATATAGTTAGGTCAGTTTACGCAAAACTGAAACATTGACAAAAAGTACCATATTAGTATCATAAAAGTGTCCTTGAAAAAGTAGTCGTAAGGGTTTGGAATGACATAACGTTGAGTAAATGATGAATTTTATTTTCTGTGTGAACTATTCTTTTAAATTTAGAATGCAAACTGTTAGGACACAAAAGACGCATGGGTAACACTCGACATTAATGTTCCTTTTGTTTTGCGATTATAAAGGGTTTATTAATGACTGATAATTCATTTAAAAATGCATTAGACATAATTGATTTGCATTTATAACATGCATAAAACGGAGGCTTGAATGTAATACCTGCCAAATAGTGAGCATTTGTATTTACATGTTATAAATGCTTAATAAATACACTTTTTCAATATTAGTTAATATTAAAAAGAAAGTAGCACCATATTTTTCACATCAATGTGACAAGAATCGTGGCAACACAAGTGAAGTTCTTACAGCCATGAAGATAAACATCCCCTCATTTTAATATCACTATTATAGTCAGTTCCATTTGCATTTAGTTGCTTTGTGACAGAAATCATGAATAAGGGTATTATATGTTTTTTATTTATATAAGTATGAACAAATGTATTTAGTAAGCATTTATAACATGTAAGTTAAAATGCTCAATATTTTGCAAGTAATAGATGTTTGTCCTTTTTATGCATGTTGCCATAACTGCATATCAATTATTTTTAATGCATTTGTAATTGAGTTAGAAGTCATTAATGAACCCTTTTCTAAACTCTTAAGACAGGGGAAATTCATTTAAAGTGTTGCCAGATATTGCAGTAACAGAGTTAAAATGTTATTGTTCAAGGTACGTCTAGTGCTGAGTAAAATGACAAGCAGACTGGTAGAATTTAAAGTATTCTAAGGTAGTGGGGGGTGTGGATAGAAAAAGCAACACACTCTTCTCCTTTTCCTCTTCCTGCTGGAGTTGAACATCTGTTTCTGTGAGTTAGTGTTCTTAGTTAACTCAATTACATAAAGCTTCCTATTACCGAGCACAGCAAGACTCGCTGACTACCACAAACAAATCCACAACATAACACACAGTTACCGTGAGGGTTTGGGGAGGAAGTTCTTTGTTGTGTGAATGAATTAGAAAGAAGAATAACTGAGATTCAGAGATGTTCTTCAAAGCCTGTATACTCGCTCTCTCTGTCCTCTGTTCCCTGAAGGCACAAAAAGAACCATACATTTTAAACACAGCCATATGCGTTTAGGTAGATCCCATCTATTAATTTCCTATTGGCATTATCCACTTAAAGTAAGGAACCCACTTCCTGGAAATGGTTGTTAATGACATCATGTTGTGACCGGCCATCAGACCTGTCAGCCATCAGTAAAATTGAAAGCTGTTTCCATTCATATACTTGCACTGCTTCCCACAATGCTCTCCATGGAAGATTATAAAAAATTATAGACAGTAACAGTGAATATATGAGTGATGGTAAAATGCCAGGGAATTCATTTCAGTGTTGTGTAGCTTCATTTTTACAGGAGTGAGCGAATGTATCTGGCTGCACTATCACGTTTATTCTAATTACTAATTAGACATTTTAGGAAAGATCTTTAACGCTGTATCAGTATTACTGATCTTCAATCCTGTACTGCAAAACATTAAGTTAGTAGCACACTGTGCTACTAACAGTGTGCTACTAACATTCAAACCTAAAACCTTTACAGTGTAAAAGGTTTTTCATTTTGAAAGATAAATTTCAAGCATTGTTATAAAGTATATAAGGTTCTATCTCAACTTTAACAGGGTTGAAATAATGTAATGCTTTAGGCATAGGCTTTGGTGACAGCAATATCACATGAGCAAGAGTGCTACTTCAACACGGCTGTGATTCGGCCTTTTGTATGGCCCTAAATCACACTCACGCTGATTTAGGGCCATACAGCCCTATTGTGAACACTTCAAAGAACAAGTAAATACAAATATAGTAAAAACTAAGGACTGTCACAAATGCATTTGTGCATGGAACTACTTTCTTACGCAAAGGACCAGGATCTGCTGTTGCTAGATTAAAGGATGCTCCCAAGCCTCCATTACTAAATCGAAAACTTCACTTTACGACTAGAAACGATGGCTTGGGCTGTTTCTAACAAGTCATTGGGGAAACAAGGAGGTGTGTTTGAGAGAGAGAGAGCTTGAGAGATTATCTGTATCTGTCACGATTCCCAAGCTGTGATGAACTATAAAGCTAAAGCTGTTTAACTTTATTCCACACCTGTAATTAAGTGTTAGCTTGCTGAAGATAATGCAGTTTTGGTCAAGTACATGATATTTTCTCTGTGTAAAAATAGCCGTCTGAGCAGGCTCCCCCCTGAGTATTTTGTGTGAGCTGGTGCATACTCTTCTCCGCCATCTTGGATATTTACATTGATGCGGACACTTCGGTATCCAATAGTGTCAGGTAAGCATATGTGCACTTAGTCAGTTATGTGTTTCTGCTGTGAAATGCTTTAATGCTGAAGATGTTAGTTAACTGTAAGCATCAGAGTGTCGAGACATCAGTACTTATGGAACATCACTTGTTGAATCAGATTCGAGGACTGGAACTAACTGTTGTATAATGATAAATAACTATTGGTGCTTTGAAAGGCTGTTACCTTATACAATATTTGGTCTTGGAGATAGTTCAAGAATGAACCCTTTAAAAACAAAAATGCTTGCCATTATGGTGGTCCACTACTGTCTACATGGTGGGTTATGGCCCTGCTACTTTAAACCTGAAAGCGTAAAATTATTATTATTACGTTCGTCTGTAAAAGAAAAAACTTTTTTCGGCTTTTTCTGGCACAAATGGTTTCCTGAGAATACACTATATAACAAAAATAAAATAAAGCACATATAAAAAAAAATATAAGTACTTGAAAGCAAAACTATCATGTTGACATGATTTCAATAATAAAAGCATTTCAGTCATAAATGTCAAAGCACACATACACATCCCATTTCTCCTTGAAGGTCTCTGAGTATGTCATGGCTCAAGTGTGCAGTATTGGCTCAGCTAGTCTTTAGTCCTGTCACAGTTATCTGTTCAGTGCTTCAATCTGTTTAACTACTCTCTCCCAATGTTATTATATTGTCTGAGTACCATGATACCTCAGAGTGGAGCTGACACCGTAATATACCATTAGATCTCCTGATATAGCCACCTCTGTCCCTGTTTCTCTCTCCTTTCACTCAGACATGCACAGACCAGCTTTATTGTGTCCTTTATAGGAAAATGGTTTGGAAAACCTCTATACTCTGTTCTCTCTGTCTGTCTCACCAATCAAATCCTTTTTTTCCACCAACTGCACATGGCAGCGTCTGCAGTCAAAACTGCATGCATGGCCAGTGCGCTTGTTGCGCTAATGAGAGTGCGAATGCACGTGGAAGACCATCTCCTGGTATGAAAGGGAGAGAAAAGATGGAAGTTGGGGGGGAGGGTGCTTTAGAAATGTCAGTTTGAAAAAGAGGTGGAATCACTGAAGCAGCTTGACCCACCCACCCTGTGTGAGCGTGGAGAATCTGAGTGAACCGAGTGGACCAGAAAATGTGGTTAGAGCAATTACTCCTCAAAATTCTGTCACAGCCAATCAGATCAGAGCTTACTCTGCTTGTCAGCGAGCAAATACAGCCTTGCCTCAGCCAGAGACTGAAAACATACGCAAGTTTTTGCAGTCCTAAACGTGTCTGAACGCAATCCACAACTCAACACAAGTACTGTAGGCCTCTGTATTCTCAGCCTTGCTGCAATGGGTGGTATAGCAACCATTAACATAAACGGTCTTCTTTTACGGTCATTTTTCGTTATCAACTACTGTCGTGGTGGAGCAAATGTTTAAAGAGAATTTTGCTAAGAAAATTGGTCGAGAAAATGACCATGGCGACATTGGCATCGCGGCTTTCCTTCTTCAAATGGGGGAAATCCACTCCAGCCACCCCCCCACACTGTGCCTTCTACCCATGGGTATGAAGTTCAATGGGTGCGATTTCACTGGGTAATTCCCTGCAGACCTCCTGCTCCCTAGCACGCTCGTTTGCCCCCAAGCGGTTCCGAAATGAGACCAGCCTGCCTCACGGCCAGCTTGACATTTCTTTCGCCGCCCACAGGCTGGATAAGTCTTCAATTGCTGCCTCGGAGAGAGCACTGGTGATGTCGGACGCTGAGGACTCGACTGGGCTGCAACCTTTGTGTCTGCCTGCCCAGTCTAAGGCTGATGCAGAGCTGACCGCCATGCTTGCCCGGGCTGCCGCGAGTATCGGGTTGGACTGGAACCCCACAGCCTCCCCTGAGCATTCGCGGATCGATGATTGGTTCCTTGTTTCGGGGGGGCCACTCATGGTCCCCCCCCCCAGTTCCTTTGTTCCCAGAGGTGCATGACTATCTCATACCGGAAGGCTCCTAAGCGCCCATGAGATGTACGAACCAGGGAGCGAGACGTCTTTCTGCCCCTGGTCGCTGTGTTTGTAGAGTCCCCCCGCCCTTTTCGTGGATGGACCTACCACCACACCTCTTCCATGTGCGGCTGCTGAGCCCATGTGTCATATTGCCACATGTTGACCTCCCCTTTTAGGCAGGATGTGGTTAGATGGCCCCAACCAAATCTAATACTCTCTGGAGAGAAAACATGGGGAGGTTACGTGCAGTCTAATGCACCTGCTATTACGCACACGGCAGCTTGCTTGCACCTGCATCGGCAGTTCACGTAACATGGTTCAGCTATTGTGCCGTTTTTCCATAGGGACTCCTAGTGTCAATACATCGACACAACATCGAGTGAGTGACAGAAGGGGAACGTCTCGGTTACTGTCGTAATCTCCATCCCTCTTGCCACAACACTGTACTAGCTGCTGAAATGGCCGGGACCATGTATCGGCTCCTCAGCACAATACCTGAATGAATCCGCATTCCAGCTCCCTTTTATACCCGTATGTCTGGGGGAGTGGCATGAAATTTCACTCACCAATCTTTGGCCTTTTCTCAAAGAGCTGATGTGATCGGGGCTCTCAAGATCAACCCATAGTGTCACTATATCGACACAAAGTCTCATTCCCTCCATCAGGGCACGGAGGTTGCGACAGTAACCATTTTACATGTAAAGTTAAAAAAACAAATATTATATAATATAAAGCCATATAATTTTAAGTTGAGTTAAAGTTGAGTTATTTTTTACAGTGTACTCATATTAATCAAAACATGAAATGTCCCAATTCAAGATTTATGTCACAATTTAGCAAAATATATTATTATAAGAAGATTAATAAAAGGGATTATGTCATGTTTATATTCATGACTGTAATGTCTTGACTCACTCTTCTTGTCACGTTGCATGTTGATGTTAAAAGAATGGTGTTACTCCGAGTGCTGTCCCAATTTACCCAGTATTTACTTTAGTTACCTAAAGTCCTCTGCAAAAACACTTTTTAGCACATTAATGTTAATTGTTAATGAATTTTCTCTGATTTTCAACATTTTATTAATTTAATTGACTTCCCCAGGCCTGAAAAACACTATTTTAAAATTCACTGATATTTCCAGATATTCCATGAGTGTGGGTATCCAGATGTTTGTGTTGCTGCTGTGCCCACCAGTTCCTTCTTGGATGTTCCTCTCTCTCTGTGGAAGGGTCATTTTCCAATAATGATGGTCTTCATGGGGGGTCATAAAGCAGGGGGAGATTCTGCCATTGTTAGTGTCACCTCTTCAGTCACATAATCACAGACACCACCCCACTACCACTGTGTGCCCACTCCAGCTCATTTACTGCGATTACAGTTGTTATGCCCCTCTGTGTAGGCTGTACTCCCCTGATCTCACTCTGTCTGTCTGTATCTACTTCTCTCTCCCTCTGCTTTTCATTTGTGTCAGTCCCTTTCTAAGCCTCTGGGCTTCCGCTGATATCAGGTACAGGTCGACCAAATCGAAAGTACCCAGTTCACTGACTTAACCTTCAGAAAATGTTGCTTGTCCAAATTAAAGTCAAAAACATTTGTCAAAAATGGTGAAATAGTAAAATATTGTATGACTTGCCTAGTACAAATAGGTAGTCTTTCATTCCTATTGAGACCAACCAATCAACAAACGCATAAAGCGATAAAACAAACGATAAAACGCAATACATCAAATTTTAGCCCGCCTCCTATCCAACACTTTATTTTAAGAAAGTAAACATCTGTGAACAAATGTGTTTACTCATTCCATATTTATTTAGGAAATACAAATGACTGTGTATGTCAATTACCTGTAACATGTTTCCCTCGTCTCATTCCAAACCCCAATGTTTTCTTTCTTCCGTGCTACACAACAGTGATTTCTACTACTAATATCATGGTTTTGGTTTATGGTTTGGGTAAGGAGTTTAACTCAGGACAAACCATAATAACATCGTTCATTAGATTCTTTATTTTCCTCTATGAGAGTAAAAAAGTTATTCCTTTTTGTACAAACCAACTCAATTTTACAATTTTGCCATCTAATATTACATCTTGCCATTAGACCAGGTTGTATTAGTCCAGCTCAGGAGGTCAAGTTTAAGAGGTTTTCACAAGTTTAACCATTTTACCAAACTTAGGACATTTAATTTGACTGACAATAAACATTACAATAAAATAACATAAAAGCAAAACATAAGCACAATCAATGAAATCTTAAGTTTCAAGATTTTAATAAAATAAATACATATATGCCAGAATGGTTAACAGGGTTGTAGTTTATTTATTTAAAGAAAAGTCAAAATTAATTTTTGTGTTCATCAACACAATGTAACAAAGATTGTTGATTGAGCTTAATAACTTGTATTGAACCTGTGATGTTCTTTTATTAATTAAATATATTTTGTTTCAATTAATTGAATAGCAATTTAACAGCTTATAGCCTACTGTTTTGTATGATTCTACATGGTCAGGGCTAGTGAGGACGGACAGGCCAAAATTACCGAATTAATAATTTGATATGTTGAAGCATTAATTTATGCAACATAATTTAATAGGTAACACTTTACAATAAGGTTTCATACATTAACATTAGTAGTTAGTGCATTAGGCATCCTGACCTAACAGTGAACTATATATTTTATATATTTATAGATTACATTTTTATTTTGGTTCTGTGGAATATACATCAGTGATTGTACTGCAAGAAATTACACATATATAGTGGTGAGGTAAAAAATCATTAAAGCAGCATCATATATATACAGTATATATTTTTTGTAAACATCTTTATATTTACAAATGATATGCACTCTGACATGCTGTTTGCGCTTGTCATATATCAGCACTATAATTTAAATTATGGGACCCTGTCTATTTATTTGTGCTTTGCTCATGAATATGAACTCTAAAAATAGGCTCGAATGACAGTGTAGAGCGCAGATCACACATCTTTAGCTCCGGGCTTTTTAGCATTCTATCATAAAACATCTCTTCCGCATCCTGCAACAGTCAAACAGAGTTTTTCATATTTTTCTAATCTTTAAATTATACATTGAAAATGACAATTGGATTCAAAAAGAGTTTCTAGAAAAGAAAAAAACAACAAGGACTATGCTTTCATATATTGGGTTTGAAATGTAAGTTTGTCGCATGCTTTGTGAAGTGCCCAGTGTAACTGTCACCAAAAGGAGATGTCTGCATATGTGTGGCTAGTGTGAGCGCGTCTCCAGGCACAGTCTCTGCTCTTTTATTTTAAGTGTCATAATGCAATAGTAGAGCTTTCCCTGCGAGGCATACCGACTATTGGAAAGGTGAATAACATATGTTGTGTCGCAAATGCATCTCTGTGGTTTATTCCACTAGTCTAGATGAGCAGAGAGCTCTCCAGTGCCCAGGGCAGAGGGGCAGCACTCTGTCTATCACACATTCACTCCATTATCTGCACAGAGACAATCATTCATGTGCATCTGGAGAAGAAAAGTGCCCAAACAAGCTCTCATCCATGAAGACATTGATGTAATAGAGATTGCCTTTTTAATTGAATGTTCTATTAATCTTTGAGGGGGACAGACTCTCAGACATGATCTAATATGATTATAAAGAAACTACAGACGTTATGCTGCAGATTGGGAATGGGCAAAACTGCATATTTTCAGTGGGTTGTCTGAATAATCAGTCAAGTTCTGTATAACTTTTTTGGTTTAGGATCACACAGGGGGTATTCAAACAGGACTCATACTTGTGTTAAAAGCAGCTAGACAGAAAGGATCCGAATGCAGGTGTCCTGAGATGTGTTGTTTAAAGTTGAACTGCATTTAAGCCGACCTGCTGTCTTAAAAATGCAAAGCTCAGGGTACAAGATGCTAATAAAACAGTGAGATGTGATGCAACTGCCAAATACAGTAGACCAATAAATAAAAAATTGTATGTTTGCATAATCAGTGCTGAGCGTGAATATGAGGATCCATATTCCCTCGAAGAGTACATTTTTACTCTACTGACAGTTAGGTTTAGGGTTGGGTTTTGGGGATAGAGTTCATAAAATTTGCACAGTGCAAAAGGGTGTACAGGAATGGTCAAAAAAACTGACGCAACATCTAGTGTTGAGAAGATTGTTGCACCTTTGATTTTGGGAATTTCCTGATCAAGTTGTTTCATGGGCCATTGTGACAGTGGACTTTGTGGTAGTCGATCATCGGTCGCCATTTGTCGTTAGATTTTGAGGAAAGGCAAGATTGGTACTGTTGCTAGGACTTTCTCTAGCATGGAGTCAATGATGTCCAGCACAAGTTCGTAGGAGGTGATTGGAACTTTGTACTGCTCCAAAGGTGCATTCGGATACATGGGGTTGTGTACCATGTGGATGTTGGTGACTCCACTATCCAGAGAATCTTTCGCAAAGTACTCTTATACTTGTGCAGGACTTGCCGGAGTACATAACGACTGGTGTCATTATGTATGGCATCTGCATCTTTCAGGACTTGCTGAACCTATGCTCAATCCAGGGTAAGGTTCTTCCACTGCTGGAATATCCAATATTCTCCCAGTCATGGAGGTCACCTGTTTGTTTGCCTCTGGTGTAGGATGGTTGGAGTCAGTTTATACTGAGAGGTAGATGTCATCCATCAGTTCTGTTTGACAGACATGTTCCTTGCCCACAGGCAGGATTGAAGTGATGGCAATGGTTCTGAAGACTGTCGTAAAGAAGGCCCTCTGTGGACATTTTACACAGAAATGAACACGGAACAAAAAATGCTTCCCACTTTGGCCACCGGGGGCAGTACTTCAGATCGACTTTAGCTCAAGAAAGGTCAACCCACTTTTTTCTGAATTCACTATAAGATCAGGCTGGATATACAAGTAAGTATGCTTAAGCACACCCTAAATCTGAAGTCCCTTCATTACATCCCTTTAAAGCGATGGCACTTCAACTTTGAAAGCTAAAAAAGATGAGAAGGGTATAGCTGCAGACAGAGTTCCAAAATGGGGCAATAATGCCAGCAAAGATATAGGGAGCCCCTTACCTAACTGTGGAGATGTCACCCCCTTTTGGAGTTGGCGCAACACCCTTTTTGAGTAACCCTGCCCCCTTCTGGAGAAACTATGCCCCTTTTTGGAGATTCTGCCCAATTTGGAGATCTCTGGAATCAGCTATTCCTACTTGAAAAAGATAAGAAACAAATGTAGACCTTACTTGCCCACTTGCCGGTTGTTGGATGACTAGTCAACCATCCTGACCCACAGATTTATTTGGCAACTTGTATGAGGATCACTGGTATACTTATGAATGGGAGACACTGTAACACTGCATATGGTGGCTGTTGGAAAGAAAGTCCTGACTTACAGTTAAAAATAGCCAATCACCATTTTAATAGAGATATCACCTGTCAATTTTCATTGAGAACATGCACATTAGCTGGACCAGCCTAAAATATAGTGTTTTTAACATGATCTAAGCTTCACACCCTCTAAACTTCCCACAGGAATGTTTGAAGTGGACGTCATGGTTTTTGGCAAAAAATGCTCATAAACCGAATGGATATTATTCTTACATGGCCAGAATGAAAATGATATTGCATTACACAGAAATTTTATTAAAAACTGTGGAGACAGAATCTTAATTTACTATCACCTCTACCATGACCTGTATGGATACATTAATTAACGTTAAGTTAAAAGCATTTACCTTGGAGCAAAAGTAGCTAACCCTTACTGATGTTATACATGCTCATTTTGGACTGCAACAGTTCCTAAAATGGGATTGGTTAGTAACATTTTCAAAGTGGGACTTAGCGATGGGTACATTTAATGCATGTTGTTGCATCAGTCATTTTGTATTGGTATCAAAATCTGCGTTATTGGCCTTGATAGTAATTCTTATTGGATCAAAAAGAAAAAAAATTATATTCCCCATCCTAAGCTATGGAAGCAAAGTCTGCTTGAGTCTCTTTCACAGATCATAAGTGGGTGTTTTTGAGAAATATGCTCCTCAGGTAAAAAAAATGCCAGGGGACCGGCACCTCTACTTCCACCCTACTGTTCTTGTCCTTTTATCTTTGAACCAAGAGAAAGAGAAAACTGACACAAACTATTATCTTTTCACAAGAGAAATAACTAAGGATGAGTTTGAAAGGAACAAGTGAAGTTTAAGAAAAAAGCCCTTGAGCTATTAGGGACAAACTAGGGAACAAGAGCTATAAAAGTCCTATAAATCTAATTAATGATGGCATTGGATGAGTGATTTAATATTTGCCCCCCAGAATAACAGGAGACCACTGTGACCATGATGTCAACCCAAGAGAAAAAACAGAGTGTGTGTGTGTGTGTGTGTGTGTGTGTGTGTGTGTGTGTGTGTGTGTGTGTTTCAGGGCCACCGTCGGCCACTGTCATCCCTGTTAAATGCACTCAGTTCATGCAGAATATCTGCGGTGATAATCACCTGCCCACAGGCCCACGTGAACCACCACTCGCCTGTAATTGGAGGTCTTGTTCACGTACAGCGACACACCTAGCTCAAACCAACAGCAGTCCAGGGGCTGAAATGATATGCGCTTGTCTTTTTAATATTCTCACAGTGCTGAATGTATTTTACCCAGGGCTTTGTCTGGGTCACAAGTGGTTTACCTGCTCTTGGCCCTGTGCTGTATGTACTGTATCAACAAACTCAACAACACACACACACACACACACACACACACACACACACACACCCACGTTGACTTTAAGGTATAGATGAACAATACATGAATTCAAATTTGATGTTTCCACAATGATGATAATTTCTAAAATAATTTTTTACCAAAATGTTGTTTACCCAGGACAGTCCCAATTTGAAGAGGTGGTTCCCGGTGTCCTGACAATTCTCCAAAAAATTTGAATTATATCCCGGGTTCTGCTGGTAGGTTCACAGATTTTGTTCTTTTTAAAGGAAATTTTCTCATTGTCCTTCTAGCTGTTTTCTCTGGTATCGTTTGCAGAGAGGAGAAGCAATATTGTTGCATCGCACATTGATTTGACATCGGTTCCAGTGTTGTGAATTTTGTGTTAAAATATGTACATAATTACACATGCAATATGACATTACAGATCTATCTATCTATAAAATACAAAATGAAAAAAAATATATTTTTGAAGAAACTGTGAGTGGTGCTTGCTCTTGTCACTGTGACGCTATGGTGTTCTGGTTAGTTGCTTACTGTCCCAAGTCTTTAAATGTGGCTCAAATGCAACCTTCAATGTAAGTCTATGTGATTTTTAGGAGATATTTATTTCAGTTATTGAACTACATTGAATTCCAGTGCAGTCCGTCTACTATGAGAGATGATAAAGTTTGTTAATGTCCTTTTACGAGATAATTAATATAAGTTTCAGGCAAATGTGAGCTTGATGAGACACTTTTGATGTGGGTTTGTGATGGTGCTGTAACATAATCAGTAAGAAAGGAAGGCCTGTGAATTCATCATTGACCTGCGAGTATGCATCATTAACTCCATTTGTCCCTCTGCAATTAATATTGTCTGCTCGACGGAGCATCCACTTGCTCGATTCCTCCACACATCTATCTCTCCATCACACTGTGCTCTCACAGGTTAAACCATCACCCACCCCCTTACAGACATCACCCATCATCCACAACTGCACGGCCCATCTGACCTGATTGCAAGGGTTCACATTCGTATTGCGGTCCTCGACTCCAGCTCAGCCTCCGTTGTCATGGTAGCACGCATGGTTGTCACAGTGACAGGTCTGACCCTGTCATCTGAGGCCGGCTGCTCAGAGATGGAGATCATTGTCCACTTGCAGGGGATGAGTCCCCACCTCTGATTACTCTGACCTTTGACCTTATGCTCTATTTCAGCTCATTTACTTACACTAACAGGTCTCCTCTGACTGCCAATAAACAGCCTCGAATGAGTAATTCCCATAAAATGAAAATTCTGTTATAATTACTGACCCTCATTTCGCTCCAAATCTGTATGTTGTTATTTTTTTCTGTGGAACACAAAATAATACTATTTTTAAAATCTCATACAAAGTTTAGTGCTCATTCAGCTGTTGGAATAGAGTGCACAAGGCATATATACTACTTTTATGGTGCTCTTCTGTACTTTTACAGAAGAGCACCATAAATGTGAATTTATTTATTAGAAACTAGAAATTTTCCTCTATCACAATATACAGATCTGAAATGCAGGTGGCGCTCTAACTCACCATGTGAGATTCCCAGCAGCCATATCACCCTGTAGCTCAAGACTGGTTGCCTACTGAAACTAAGCAAGATGGAGCCTGGTCGGTACCTCGATGGGAGACCTCTAAGGTTGCTGCTGGAAGAGGCATTAGGGAGTCCAGCAGGAGGTGCTCACCCAGTGGACTGTGTAAGTCCTAATGCCCCAGTATAGTGATGGGGACACTATCCTGTAAAAAGGCACCATCCTTCAGAAGAGGCATTAAACTGAGGTCAAGACTCTCTGTGGTCATTAAAATTCCCAGGACACGTCTCAAAAAGAGTAGGAGGTGTAATCCTGGTGTCCTGGCCAAATTCCCCCCATTGGCCCTTATTAATCATGGCTTCCTAATAATCCCCATCCATTAATTTTCTCTATAACTCTCCTCTCCACCAATAGCTGATGTGCACTATGGCTGCTGTCGCATCATCCAGGTGGATGCTGCACACTGGTGGAGGTTAAGGAGATTCCCCTGTTCACTGTTTAAAGCACTTTGAGTGTAGTGCCAGAAAGGCGCTATATAAATGTAATGTTCATTCATTCATACATGTGCTCGTCCAAAGACATTCTGTCTATTTTGTGAAATCACACACTTTTCCCCACTGCTTCATCAAATATCTCGACCTCTGAGTGGACTAGCAGATTAATCAAGGTGTCATTGGAAAGCTGAGATCCTCATATAATATTTAATCATCGATAATTGAGAACATTTTTGGTGATTATTTGTTTATCATGCTTTTTGTTCTAGACTGTATATTTTGTTCTGGACATCTGAGACATAAATTTAGATTATTTTTAGTTGTGCGAGCACTCAATAGACAAGTAGGTCATAGATTGCTTTTGGAAGAAAACAGATAAAGATAAGAGCTGATTTGAGTTTGACTATTTGGGTCTTACAGAAGCAGTGGTTAGAGCGGAGATGAGATGTTTGTCTTTATTGTCTTACAGAGATCATATTTCACTTTGACATTATTTTTATAATAATTTGAACTGTGTTATTGCATCAAAATACTGTAAATAGTCACTTTCCTGAGAATGAGAGTCCACAATATTTGATTATATGACCTGTCTATTATAGTGCTATTTGAAAAACTTTATATTCATATTTCTTCATCAGAACCACAGGCTGGTGCTCATTTGCGACACTGAGCTTTCCAGGTCATATCTTTTTCTTATTTGTAACAGTAGTTCTGTGAAAGGTTATGATTCTAAGCTTTCAAATGGTACCACTTGTGACTTTTTATGTCTCCAGGGACTTTTACATTGAAGTGAAAACGTATTACACACTCTTTGCTCTGCCAATGGATGGGTCCATAATTGAATTTAATTTCTCATCATATAACAACATATTGCTATTGAATTAACCACTTCTCTCTTCCCTTTAGCACACCATGAAGAACCCAGAGAAAAGAACCATCATTAGAACCCCAGACCCTCTGGCAGTGTCCAGAATGAGAGGAGACTGAAGTGTGTATGGTGGTGAGTGAGTGTTTAGGCAGTGCCAGCAGCTAACACACTAATTACACCCTCCACGTGAGGTGTACACCACTGTTAACACGCTCACACACACCACATACAGTCCTACAGCGAACTGAGATTAGCGATAAGCAGAAGAGCGTCAAACAGATGAAGACATAAGAGATCATAAGAGGTCATGGTGACAATATACAAAACAAGGACCACAGAATGCTAATTGTATTGTAAATTGATGAAATGTGGACTTATGAACAGGCCATTCAGGAGTTTGAGGCTAATCTTTAAACAGTTTCAAACCCAAAGCAGGATCTGAAGGTCTCCAGGGACTTTTTACTGTCTTTTTACTGTCTTACAGGATTTATACTGTATTGTCCTTCAGGCCTATTAGTGGTGTTTGTCAAGGCAAGCGTAACTATTAATGTTCATACTAAGGGTTATCCAATTAAACAAATGTATCTTGTCCCACAAATTTGTGTCAAGGACATGAATGGTACCTAAAATCTATTACTTTTCTAAGCAATCAGATGTTAAAACGGGTGAAAAATCCTACAGATTTACATTAAAGGAGCGACCCATGCCATATCTACTGACCAGAATATCACAGAGACTTGGGGATAGGCTCTTTTGACTTGGGCCATTAGTGTAACAGGAGCCAGCTGGTACGTGATCGCTGTGCAGTGTGAGTAAACCTCACTCCCCTGGCCTCAATAGGCACAATAGTGACTGACTCTATAGGCTGCAGCCTTTATCTCCTCATTATTGCGCCCTCCTCCCGTGCTGGCTGATGCCAGTTCGAATCCTGTTCGGAGCGGGTTGAGCAGGACCGGTTACAGTGGTGCTGTGACCCGGATGAGAGTGAGGTTTCGTGGGGTAAGTGTAACGGGAGCCAGCTAGTAAGTGATAGCTGTGCGGTATGTGTAAACTTCACTCCCTTAGCCTCAAAAGGCGCACTAGTTCCTAAAGCTAGAGGCTTTGGCTTTTAGCCTCCTCATTAGCACGCCTGCCTCCCATTGTCTGATGCAGGTTCGATTTCCGCTCTGAGCGGGTCGAGTAGGACTGATGACATGATCAATTGAGTCCGCCCTGTAAATCAAATCCCCATATAACATCACAGTGATTCCATTGACTCAATGAGCTAGTAATGGGTACTCTATTCAGTGCATGATTAAAAGTCTTACAAAGTCACTTTATGGTGTATGCAGTTTTAACTGTGTAAACATGACATTTAATCTCTTTTAAATCATATTTTACACATAATTATATATAACTGAAGTTAGAAAGATTGTGAAATTAAAGATGTTATTTTTCAGTTAGTCTAGATCTCAATGAAATGCTATCATGATAACATGATGATAACATTGCCCAGGCATTACAAATGGTTACCCCCATGTGGACTGGATTTACCGGGCGGGCTCAATTTATCATGACACTGGTTACATTAGCTTGCACATAGCAACATGCTAAAAACATTCAGAACACATTAGCAACCACAAAGAATCACTAATAACAACCCACTGTGACAAGGTAGGCGAGGAATGAGGATCTAAATGCAGCTTTTATGTAAACAAAAGATGAACAAGCTAACAAAATATTAAAAAAACAAAACGCAGGAAACCAGCACTGAGCATAGACCAAACATGCAAAAAATGACAAACAAACCAGAGGAAACAAGGGCTTAAATATACAAGGGAGAACAAGGAACAACTGGGGAAACAATCAGGGAGAATCAATCGTGAAATAAAACTACAGAAGGACTACAAAACAAACAGGAAAGTGGGAACTTTCAACATAAAAGCACAAAACCGAATGACAACAGGGAATATGTGATACCCACAACAGTCTAGCATTGAGGTTTGCACAGGCTAGAGACCAACCTGGTCTCACAGAATGTTTCTGAACCTACATTTTTGAAAAAATATTTTTTTGTTACTTTTTTTGTGTATCGCTGCAATTTCCTGGTGAAATAAAGACAAGAGGTGCTATAACAACGATTATTTCTCACGTTGTCACAAAACGTCATGTGTAAAACTCCAGATTATCAGTTTATAAAACACTTACTTTTCACTATGACATGCTATACTTTTACTGTAGCGTATGACTTATATATAGCACAAGACAAAAATTTGTATTGCATTACATAACCAACTACATTTACAAGCTAGTTTCAATGTGATTAAATTGCATGGTAGCTCAACTGAGAGAGTGATGCATGTGATGTAAAACACTGTGGTGCATGTCCTGGAGAGCACACAAGTTGACAAGCGAGCTAAAAGTGTTTCAGAGGCATAACAAAGTGACCGTGGTTTCTTCAACAACTGTGTTTTTATCTCACATTTTCTTTTTGCTGAAACTATCAGTTTGGTTTAGGTTTAAGGTTTAGGGTAGGGTGGTTTTGTTGCTTTTTTTAAATACTAGACATGGGAGTATAAACCAATGAACAAATAGAACTCTAAAAAGACCATTAAACAATAAACCAATGAAAACAAAACACATGAACATGGAGGGAAAACAGGACATCACATGACTAGGGAAAAAGGAACTAAACTTTTCAAAATAAAAGACATGGAATACATGAACCAAAACATTAAACATTACAATAGTACCCCCAAAAAACATGCATGGAGGAACACTTTAAATTCTGGAATTTGGATGCAGCCAGAGTTACCGCAGGATATATATTGCATCTAAACTATATGAAAATTTATGTTTTTTTTAACTTGCACTCTTTTGATTATTGTTTTAATGCAAGTCACTGTGATCACTAGTTGTTTGTGTCATAACCCTTTGTAGTTATTGCTCTAATTGTGACAGTGATCCTACAAAATGACCCCAAAATATGTGGCGCATACTGAATAAGCTGTTCTGCATTTCTTTCAACCGCCAACATAAGCAAAGTAACAGAGAGTTCTGATCAGGGCATTTTGCTGAATGTCTTGTTGATGGCAGATGACTGTTTTTAGACTTGTCATTTGTCCCCGGTCACAGATTAATATCTATCCCCTCGATATCATTGTGACACACTTTCAGCATCAAGGACAATCCAAAGAGCAATGGAGTAAAAATATGGAATGTAATATGTTTTGCTGTACCGTGGGGAGACGGAGAACTCTTGCACGGCAAGTCTGTATCTGCAACTGTCCCAGAGGAAAAAGCCGGCCACAGCACTCCAACCACAGAGAAAACTTTTACTTGAGCTACATTCAATTTTCATGCTGATGATTTCTCTGGAAAATTAGAATTGAGTTAATTAGCCAGAGAAACATTGTTTTGAGTGTGCGCTTGTATTTTGACTTTCAGGAACAAATCTTGAGGCTGTTTATTTATAGCTGGACTACTTTCCACTGGTCCAGTTTCTCTCTGTGAAACCAACAAGTCGAGGAAAAAAATAAATAATAATAATGCGGGGGTCATTTTGCAACATAAAATGTTCCTCCACATTGAGGAAAAAGAAGACTTCATCTCACAAAGTTGTAAATATTTTCTTAAATCTGTATGCCGCCAAACTTTACCTAAAGACAGTAAAAGAGATCTAGGTTAAATAAATATTCTGGGTTAAATACAACTCTGTGCACAGCATCGGTGGCAAGCTGTCAGGTTCCACAGGAAAAAAATCACAAATCATCTGTCAGTCATTCCTTAAACAAACAAAAAATTTGTTTACAGTATTGCATTTACATTGGAAGTCTAAATGTAAAGCAGATATGTGAAGCTTGAATTTTTTGAAAAGAGCATTTATATTAAATCTTTAGGAAAATTTTGTTGTTTGAGCTGGAAATTTGTTTGAAACATTCTTTGTAGGACTACTTTCTACGTGGATACACTTCTGGTTATGTGTTACTGATGCAATTGTCCCTTCACTAAGCCCAACCTTAAAAGCCCTCTGATTAGTCCTGTCTTAGCAACTGTTGCCCTGCTGCCATTACTCTGACATGCGTTTGCTATTTTCTAATGACAGCCTATTGAAGTAATGTGTGTTTGAGTACTTTTAAGTGGGATTTTATCAAAATAATTCTGAAAATGTAAAGCACATTGTTGTAATAGTGACACGAGTTACCCAGAGAGCATATGCTGTGTTTTTCTTTCTTTTATAAAATAATCTTAAAATAAATCTGGAGAAGAGCATGTTCTGGATTAAACTTTCAGCCCTCACTCCCAAATGAACATATAACACCTGCATCGACACCTACATTTGCTTCAAGCTACATAAAAGCTAATAATGAACATTCATTTATTATTGCATTGATTCAAGTCATTATAAAAGTGATAGTAAATAAACAGTTCACATGATATGAGATGTTATAAACAGCTCTATTCACCTAAGATAATGTTATAAGATGTGTAATCACTATTAAATGAAGTTTTTCTCTTTTCAAGTGACTGTAATAACCGTTTGATATGATTCTGGTTCAGTCTCCACAGTTTTTTATGAAATTACTGAGTAATTTAACCATTTTTTTTACATCAAATATCAGATGTAAAATTATGCATCACATTGACATTATGCATCACAATGTCACTCTTAATACCAGCCCACGCAATAATATGATCTATTCCACTTACGAGAATAGTTTTGTGGAGCGGAGGGGGGGCGGGGCCGGGTCGGAATATCACGAGGGATAAAGGCGGCCGGTGACGATGGTTCGAGAGAGAGAGAATTACGGGCATGTCCATCATGTGTGTTTATGTTTGTGCTTTTGGTTTAAGTTTTCATTAAATATTATTTATATTGACAAGCCGGTTCTCGCCTCCTCCTTGCCCATCCTTTAACAATGTTACATTGGTGCCGAAAACCCGGGAAGGAGGAGGGATGCCCGTTGCAGAGTCCTCGACACTGCCGTCCACCCAGGGGAGCGCCGCTGCCATCTGCCGGGTGACGGAGTAGCCCGACCGCCCGGATGCGGGGAACGGCCACCGTCCGCGGGGCAAGTGGGGACTGGATACCCCGACCTGGAGCGAGGGAGCCGCTGCCGGGGGCGGAGGAGTGCCCTGCCGTCCCCAGAGATGCGGAGGGGTCGAGGGAGACAACCGTCCACGAGGGGAGGAGGGAAGAAACTCTCTGACCGCCCGGAGTGGTAGGGCCGCTGCCAGGGGTGGAGGAGTGTCCCCATTTGCTGCCAGAAAAGCGGAGGGGCGTTCTGCCCCCTGGGGGTCGAAGGTTTGACTCCGGTTCGCCCGGGGTTGGAGCGGCTGTCGTCCGCCTGAGTGTGGAGGAGTGTTCGAGGACCACGCGACGGTACATCAGAGAACCGGTGAGTGAGCTTTTTCTCTCTCTCCTCTCTCTCTCTCTCTTTCGCTCCGTGTTGGCCTTTTCCCTCGCCTAATTTTGTTGTTGTTGTTGTCTTCCCCTCCTGTCTCCTCCCAGGGCGAGGAAGGCGGGGATGACTACGTGGGACGCAAGATACACCCCGGCCCAGGGATGGGGGGGGGTGTACGTCACCCCGGCCTGAGATAATACCAGGAGGAGTGTGGAGCGGAGGGGGGCGGGGCCGGGTCGGAATATTGTGCGCCCGGCCCCAATCGGCCTGATGAGGCACGCGAGGGATAAAGGCGGCCAGTGACGATGGTTCGAGAGAGAGAGAATTACGGGCATGTCCGTCATGTGTGTTTATGTTTGTGCTTTTGGTTTAAGTTTTCATTAAATATTATTTATATTGACAAGCCGGTTCTCGCCTCCTCCTTGCCCATCCTTTAACAATGTTACAATTTTGTAGTGTGTTGTTCATGTCAATCTCCCACTCATTCCAATGGGGAGTTCTGCAGAGCTTGTCAGAACGAGCAACCATAACCATGTGGGTGGAGCTTAGTGAAGGGCCGATTCCTGGGTGTTTACATGGATTCTCCTTTACATGATCCCAATCACATCCCTTACTGGAGTCTGTGTGTGTAGGGGAGAACAGGGCTAGTTGTCAAATGGGAAAGTTGTAACAAAGGCTATATATCAGTAAAGGTAAGATTTGGAATCAAAAGCCAATTATGCAAATGTGTGTTTACTCAAGCAGAGGTTGTGTAAGTTGGAATTTAAAACCCTCTTAAATTAGAATAATTTTTTTATGAATTCTGCCCTCCAAAGAAAATGTCTTGGTACATCTCTTGCGCAAACAAGCAGACGTAATAAAACCACACTGACATACATTAAGATAATGGTCAGATGTATTACGAAGGCAGATTGTTACTGAGGTTTAAATATGTTCGTAGTACAAAGGTGTTTTTCAAGTCAGGCTAGGGGATGTTGTCGTATTTGTTTTTCAGGGCAAGTCATATCTGTTTTAAATGTCATAAATGTTTTGATTACAAACTTTTGTGTCCCATATTTAGGGGCCAAGAACTAGAGGTGCGTAGGCACCTATTGCATCTGTTAATTTTCTTCTTCATCATTTTAATTTGCCATTTTTGATTTTCTGAATAGCCTTATTTTTCAAAATACTTCTAGGCTGTTTGTCCGATTTGTGCAAATCCTGCACTTTTAGATAGATCAAACCATTCTTGTATAACACATTACTAAATTCGACAGAGATTACAGCAAAGAGGTTGTGAAGCTATATCTTGGCAACAGTTTGGCATATTGAAATGAAACTTGGTTTATATCATAGCCATCATGATCTGAGGGTACCTGAGTATTTTCAGGACAACGCCACCTACTTGTCAAGAAATATGAAAAATTGCTTTTTTTGCTAAATAATTTGAGCTATGATGAGACCAACCTCTTTCGATTTATTGGGGCATACAGAGTCATTTTATACCTAATGTTCCTATGTCAGCCATACTGGGTGTTGACTATTATGAATATTTGACGTAAAATGCTGTATTTTACAAACATATTGGTATATCATTATAAAACTTGGTATGTGCCATCAGTAACATCCCCTGAGGGTACCAGGGAAGTTTAAAGCTGCCTAATGGACAAACATTTTATGAAATGTTTATAATTGCTTGTAACTTTTGATTAAAATGGTCTATTGTCATGCATTTGGCCTATTGTCACTGGTCTTTTTATAATCCTTGGGTGATGCGAGTACGTTACAATTTTGCCACGGTCAGCCATACTACCTGTCCGCCAATCTACTTTTTGAAACTACTCCTTCAGTGTTCATCTGATTTTCCCCAAATCTTGTTGAGATCATATTCAGACAACATATTCATATTCAGACAAATTATTAAATGCTTTTTAATTAACCTAACCAATCTTGTGTAAGGCATCATTGAATTTGATGGAAATATATAAAAAATTATCTGAGACAGCATCTCAGCATCTCTTTGACATCAGTGGTCAAAGTGAGCCCGAACACTGTACCGGCAATGATGCCAAAATGACATCACAGTACTACAGAAGCAGCTCTTCTGTGATGTGGTGCTTTTGGCCAGACGGAGTTGAATAGACAGTTTTACTTTCACATCTAAAGGATATAGCATATTTCAATACCATTTCATTGTAGGTTCATTTTTATTAATCAGTGTTGGGCAGTAACTACTGTAAAAAACGTTAAGTGATGCAATTAATTTAAAGCTGAAGTGTGTAATTACTGAGAAACTAGTGCCACTAAATGGAATTGCAAAAATAATGAGTGTTTTCAAAACTTTATAAAAACACTCGTCATTTTCCTTTGGTTGACAAACAGAGTCCCTTCCCAAACTCATGGCAAAAAGCACTTCCCAATGTGATCTCATGAGAATTCTTATCTAACATTTAGAACAAATGTTCTAACATTTGCCTAGACACCTAAACGTTCAATACTGATGTATTGACAGCATCTAAAACGTAATAATTCTACGTATTAACACCTTTAGAAACGTACAAATGTTTAAGTATACTGATTAAACTAATCAATATTGAATTCATGGGATTAATCAGTTCATTTCATTGCATTTATAATCAATGATATTAGTCAAATGTTAAATGCCATCACACTGATTCAACGCAGTTAATGCATTCACCTGATATGACATTATAACAGTTTAATTCTTTTATGTGTGAATTCTGCTGCTCTATTCAACATCTTAAAGGATTATATCATATATTTAACCAAGACTAAACTTTAAAATATTAAAATGAATAAAAATTAAGCAATCATTTCATCATTCATTAAAGGTACACTCAGTAGCTTTTTGTTTGTGTCATCTTTTATTTACAGTGACACCAAGTAGTATGGATGCAGCATCATTCAAAATCAATAGTTCCCTGGCAAGGAAACATCAACGTTGCATAATGACGCATCAAGAAACCCATATAGACGGCTGCTTTGGTGCCATTTTGCCAGATTTTCTTACTTCAGTGCACAAATTTGTTTAAGCCTGTGTCGGTTACTTGCAACTCACGCCGAAGCGAGGATTATGTTTTCCCTTTTGAGTGATAACACGTGAGGATGACGTTGGAAATGAGCAGTTAGTGTGCAGATTCAACTGCATTTTTAAACAGGCCTGATGGCGCTTTATCGAGGCTCTGTCAAACCATGCAGTCTTTGAAAGGAGCCATATGAGCCTTGAGGCTCCGACTCTTTTCATAAGAAGAGGGATTGAGGACTGGCACCAGACTTTTCCTTGTGTTTCTCTCTCCCTCCGGACATATGCACCGTTCTCGTTGTCGAGACATGCTCCTTTATCTGGCATGAGGCCAAGTTCTGTGCCATTATGCATCACGCAGGCCATTTTCCAACAAGGAAACGTTGGTTTTGAGGTGTTTCATTGCATGAACTATTGTTTAAATTTCGTCTATTTTGTCACCCTAGAGAGTTAACAGAAACATGCATGGTCCCGGCCTGTCTTTCTTTCTCTCCTGTTTTTGAAATGTTGTTGCATGGCGGGCGAGCTCCCGCATGATTTGTGCTCAAGCCTTAAGCCTTAAGAGGCTGAACAAATAGCATTTTTCTCCATTACAATATTGTGAACCGACGTGTGGGGTGCTTTGTCGGCATTGATATTCTCCCTGTGTCCCATCAGGAGATGGCGAGTGTGTGAAACTCAAATGGTTGCATGGACATATTTTCTTTGACGGGTGAAGAGACACAAAGAGTTTCTCTGTTTTTGTACAATGGTGGCACGTACTTCATGCTCCTAGTGCTTTTTAAAATGTGTTAGTTCTGTACTCACTGATTTTGCAGTCTTTCTGTTGTTAAGGAGTTGTGTTTTGAGTTCTCCATCGGTCACACTCTTGCTTCTCGTGCGAGTCCGAGATTTAGCTTGAATGGATGATTGAGTATGTCATGATTTGTGTATCGAGGACCAAACATGTCATCATTTATGTATGATTGGGTTATAGTTCCTAATTAAGAAACCATTGGGTCATACTTTGTATATGGAGAAAAATTGGTATCAAAATTCTCCTATGGAGGCCAATTGGTATAAACATTAACCTATTAAAGGTAGGCTATGGCTCAGTTTTCCCCTGCGACTTACACTAGGGAGCAAGTTAAAAAAGAAAAGTTAAATTACTGTTAATTTATTTCCCATGTTCACACATTGATGGGCTATCTGGCGTCCTCTGCTGTAAATACATTCAGTGTTACCCCTTTTTATACTTGCCGGATCTAATCAGAATCAGCTTTATTGCCAAGTATGCTTACACATACAAGGAATTTGTCTTGGTGACAGAAGCTTCCAGTGCACAACAATACAAAAAAAGCAGCAAGACGTAGATAATAATAATTATAAAAAAACAAAATATATATATATATATATAATATAATTATACATATATGTACAGACACACACTTTTATACATACACACACACATACGTAGTGGAAATCTAAAACAAATCTGTTATATAAAGTACAAAATACATTATGTTATGTACAGTGCAAAAAGTTTTTTTTCCTTTGTATGTAATGGCAGAAGAGGAAATGTTAGATTATATAAATAGACTAATCTGTGTATTGCACATAATTATTGCTCAATAGGCTGGCTTTAACTGTTTATGAGATGGATAGCCTGAGGGAAAAAACTATTCCGGTTCTGGTGCTCAGAGCTCTGAAGCGTTGGCCAGAAGGCAACAGTTCAAAAAGGTATGCTGATGACAGTGGTGTCATCAGCAAACTTCAGGAGCTTGACATAATGACCTGGTGGTGCAGTCATTGGTGTAGAGGGAGAAGAGTAGTGGGGAGAGCACATATCCCTGGGGGGCACCAGTGCTGACTGTACAGGTGCTGGAAGTGAATTTCCCCTGTCACACAAGCTGCTGCCTGTCCATCAGAAAGCTGGTAATCCACTGACAGATAGACATGGGAACAGGAAGTTGGTTTAACTTAGTCCAGAGAATAGCTGGGATGATGGTGTTGAAAGCTGAACTGAAGTCCACAAAAAGGATCCTTGAATATGTCCCCGGTCTGTCCAGATGTTGCAGGACATGATGCAATCCCATGTTGACTGCATCATCCACAGACCTGTTTGCTCGATTGAAGGGGATCTAGAAAGGATCCAGTGATGTCCTTCAGGTGGGCCAACACCAGTCTCTCAAATGACTTCATCACCACAGATGTCAGGGCGACAGGTCTGAAGACATTAAGTCCTGTGATTTTGTTTTCTTAGGGACAGGGATAATAATTGAGCGTTTGAAGCAGCATGGGACTTCCCACTCTTCCAGTGATCTGTTGAAGATCTGTGTGAAGATGGGGGCCAGTTGGTTAGCACAGGATCGGAGGCACTCTGGTAAGACACCATCCGGGCCTGAAGACTTCCTCGTCTTTTGCTTCCGAAAGACGCAGCACACATCATCTTCACAGATCTTGAGTGCAGATTGAGTAGCAGGAGGGGGAGGAGGGGGGTTGCAGGTGGTGTTGGTGTTTGTGTGTAGTGAAGGTCAGAGCAGGTGTGGGGTGTGAGATTGGGCCTTTCAAATCTACAGTAAAACACATTCAGGTCGTCAGCCAGTCGTTGGTCCACCACAGGGTTGGGGTTAGGAGTCCTGTAATTAGTAAGTTGTTTCAGGCCACTCCACACTGGTGCAGGGTCGTTAGCTGAAAACCTGGTTTTCAGCTTCTCAGAGTAGCTTCTTTTAGCCACTCTGATTTCCTTATTCAGTGTGTTCCTGGCCTGATTAATCAAGACTTTATCCCCACCCCTGTAAGCATCCTCTTTGGCATGACAAAGCTGCCTGAGTCTTCCTGTAAACCATGGTTTATCATTGTTGAAAATTTCTTAGTAGGGATGCACATGTCCTCAGAACGTGTGCATGAAATAGAAACTGATGTATGATGTAACATTATCTGTGAGCTCATCCAGGTCTGTAGCTGCAGCTTCAAAAACTCTCCAATCAGTGCAGTCAAAGCAGGCTTGTAGTTCCCGCTCTGATTCATTGGTCCATCTCTTTACAGTCCTTACAACTGGCTTAGATTTCTGCTTGTGGTTCGGAAGAAGATGAACCAGAGAGTGATCAGAGAATCCTAAAGCTGCACGTGGGACAGAGCGATATGCATCCTTTATTGTTGTGGAGCAGTGATCCAGTATGTTCCTGTCTCTGGTGGGGCATGTAATGTGCTGTTTGTATTTGGGGAGTTCACGTGTGAGATTTGCTTTGTTAAAATCCCCAAGAATAATAATAACTGAGTCTGGGTATTGTTGTTTGTTGTCTGTAATTTGATCAGCCAGCTGTTGCAGCGCTATGTTCCTAGACGCGTTTGGGGCGATGTAAACACACACCAGAATAAAAGAGGAAAACTCCTGCGGCGAGTAGAACGGCTTATAGTTAATAAAGAGTGCTTCCAAATTAGGACAACAGATCCTCTTTAACGTTGTTCCATCTGTACACCAACTTTCATTGATGTAAAAGCATGTTCTACCGCCTCTAGTTTTCCCCGTTAACTCCACAATATGATCTGCTCTGAACAGCTGAAAGCCCAGCAGATGTAACGTGCTGTCCGGAATGGCTTCACTCAGCTAGGTTGCTTTGAAGCACAGTGCAGCACAGTTTGAAAAGTCCTTATTTGTACGTTTGAGGAGATGTAGTTTGTCCGTTTTGTTGGGAAGAGAGCGGAGATTCGTTAGATGAATAATCGGCAGTGCTGTTCGAAACGGCCTCTCTTCCCATAACCAAGGGTCTTGGAACAGGCATAACAGAATTTTACAAATTGTCACACATTGTTCCCTCCATAATAAATGCTTGGGCCATTGTGGCAAACCTGCTTGCTCCCAGTTGCCTCCATGTTTGCACATTCTTCCCTGCTCTATGCTAGGGAAGATGATTTATCTGGCATCCTCTTCTGTAAAAACATTCAGAGTAACCTCTTTTTATAATTGCCTGATCAAATTTGGTCTCTGTCCCCATGGCCAAGAGTTTCAGGACAGGCATAGCAGAATTTGATGTACAATAAGCACAAGTGCTCTCATGTTCATACACTCTTTCCCAGGAAAGCAATTTTTCTGTAAATGTTCCTGCAGAAAGCACACTTCAGTATGACAGTCATTATGCCTAAATACAATTAAGGCAAACATTGTTAAACCCCATTCAATCAGCCACAATGATGGCCATAACCATAAGATGGCAGTGTTGTGGCTTGGCAGCAGTTACAAGGCACTCTGAATTGGATAATCTGAATGAGAGAGAATGGGGGGTTTCTTACAGTATAATGTCACAAGTGCAGGTGGGGGAATGGTTTGTGACAATAGATTTGAAGGATGCTTAATTCCAAATTCATATTACGTCAAGACGTTTCCTGCATCCTTCTTTACGGACTTGAGTTAGCACCTCGTACGTTCACAAAATGCATGGATGCAGCACAGATGCCCTTGTGGTGTCATGGCATCCACAATTTGAATTATCTCTAAGATTGGTTGGTGTTAGCTGCACAACATGGAGATGACGTTATTAGTCACTTAACCCTTACCAGCCGGAGCGTTAAAATTTGGGAACAATTATTCCTATGGTTTCTGTTTCAATATCTTTGCCGTCTAATCACTAATTTTATTTCTGAAAACTGTCAGATAATCATGACAATATATGCTAAAAACACATGATTGGTTATGGGGTTACCAGGCGTGAATAATAAATGTATCGTCATCATCCTTTATTTGCCTGGGCTGAGCCAGAGAGGATGCCCTGCGAGATTACCTAAAGTGTTGGACTTACTGCTTCAAATTGAAAACTGAGGTGATCTTTCAAGGTAAGACAAGTTATTTAACAAGTGTTGTCAATATTGTCTATTGAAAGTCAAAACGTTTAAGTTACGAAGCATTTATTTATAGGAGTAGCACTAGTTATTTCTGGAAAAAATGACATGACCGTCGGCGTTCATCAGATTTCTGTGAAACTTGCTAAATAAAAATTAGCTAGCAATACTATGTACATTTTTAGCTAAGGTCAAACATTTTTAGTTATGAAGCATTTATTTGTAGTAGCGTTAGCTAGGTTTTTGTCTGGAACAAAAAAACTTGACCATCGTCGGCGAGCCTATTCATTTTAATAAAACATTTTTTGGCACTTTCTGTGAAACTTGCTAAATAAATATTAGCTAGCAATATTATGTACATTTTTAACTAAATATCAATAAATGTTTTGCCAATTTTGTCACTTCTGATAAATCCACTTAAAGAAATGTGAGGCAAAGATAAGACGCTGGTCAGACCTATTGTTTTTTTTTTTTTTCGTTTTTTCGCTATTCAGACCTGCCTGGAAACTGGCCTACTAGTTAGATAAGTTATCTAGCTTTTGTTGATTTTTCATAAACAAAATGATAGAGATCTTTCTATAATTTAGCAGATAGCCTTACCCATCCATCATACAGACATGATTTTAGATTGTGTGTGGCTTCCTGCTCACAAGGAAAGTGTGAGAGGGCTGTCTGCAGTTTGACATTCTTGTTAGACTATTCAGTGTACGGATTTGTGAAGAACACACTGCTGCCTACCAATTGTGTACTTTTTCAGGGGTAGAGATGGATAGAGACTATGGCTCCCTGCTAAACACCCTCAAGAGGAGGTTGCTGATGAGCTTAGGTTCATAGCAGAGGAGGACATGGCATGAGCACACAGGAGGAAAACCTGCTGGACCAGGAACTACTGCAGGAAGACCTGGACCACGAGGAGATGGAGGATGAGATGGAACCTGATCCCCAGCCAAGACCATCAACTGGGTATGTATGAATGTGTTTGTATTGTTTGTTTCTATTTCTCATATGACTGATAGTCACAGTAACACTAAAAATGTTACTCTTATTATTTTGGGAATCGCTAACCATTCTCGCACAGGTCCCAAGTCAGCTAGAAAGCGTAAACGCTTTCCTTACTCTGTTTCTTATCCTTCATACTCTGACATCGATTCAAGGTCCCAAAGCCTCTCCCATTTAAGCCTAGCCGTCTATTCAGTATTGACTTAGGTAGTGTGCGCCAGGCTATGGGGTCAACCTCCAATATGATGTTGCGAGAAATTTACTTTTTCATGATATTTTTACTCAGGCTGTATTTGCTGAGATATGCAGCTTTACAAACCATCAGGGGTGGGAGCTCGTCCTAAACTGTGCTTTGCCAGGGGCGGAGGAGTATCCCCACGGGTCGCACGGAATGCGGAGGGGTGTTCTCTCCGCTGGGGGTCGGAGGTTTGACTCTGGTCTGCATGGGGAGGATGTTGCGACCATGTGACGGCACATCAGGAATGACCAGCCGGTAGACAGGGCGCAAGGCACGCCCCTCCTCAGTGAAAGGGGGGGATGTACATCGTGCCGGGAGCACCCCAGCCTGAGGCAATGCCTGGAGGAGTGTAGAGCGGAGGGGGGCTGGGCCAGGCTGGAATGACGCACGCTCGGTCCCCAATCAGCCTGATGGGGCGCGCGGGGGATAAAGGCGGCCGGTGAAGACAGTTAGAGAGAGAGAGAGAGAATTACAGACAGCTGCCCTGTATGTGTTTTTGTGTGTGTTTTTATTTAATTCAATATGAATTATATTGTCAAGCCTGTTCTTGCCGCCTCCTTTCCCTTTAACCCCCTTACAATGTATAATGAAACGGTGACCTTAACCCGGATAGATTTCAGAGAAAACCTGGCTCGTCAGCTGGGAGGTATCGATATTCATGCAAGTTTGAAGAGGCTATGCTATTGGAAAGGTTTCCACCATTTAACCTGCTGCATTTGGTTTTGCAGAGGGTTTGGGAGGACTGGTTTTGGCTTCTGTTAGTGCCGCATTATTGGCCATCTCAAGTATTGTTTTTCGACACTGGTCTCCCCCTGGAGAGAATGCCTTGGGAGATTCCAGTCAGAATGAACATGTTGTCTCAGGCACAGGGCAGTATTTGTCAACCTCAGCCCAAGTTATGGAAATGATTTGTTTGGCCCCTCAATGGGGCCCCATTTTTAATGATTGTTTATTCCCTGTGGTGGTTGATACCATCTTAAATACTAGAGCTCAACAAGAAGGTTATATATGTGTAAATGGCATATTTTCACATCTTGGTGTGCACAGCGTGGAGCGTGGATCAAGTCCACTGCCCGGTTGGTCTAGTGATGGATTATTTGCAAGAGAGTTTTGGGGCCGTGGTTACCTCAGCAATGCTTAAAGTGTACGTGGCCTCTAGTGCGGCTGAACATGCGCTGTTGAATGGAGTTTCTGTTGGAAGACTTTTGTAATTTTATGTGTGGAGCATGCAGGCTTAGACCTTTTCGTCCTGTCCTCATCCCTTTATGGGATTTATCTGTGGTGTTAGAGTCACTCACTGCAGCACTGTTCGAGCCTTTAACATCAGTATCTGATACATTTCTGACTCTTAAAATGGCCCTGTTATTAGCATTGGCATCATTTAAGAGGGTTGGTGATTTGCATGCCCTGTCGATCAATGCTTTGTGTGTGAAATTTGCTCCAGGGTTATCTGAGACCTTGTTTGGGCTACCTGCCTAAAGTCATCTCTACATCCTTTTGCTTGCAGATTGTTAATTTGCAGTCCTTTTCTATTCCCCCGTTTAAGTTGGAAGAGCATAAAAGGCTGCAAATTTTATGCCCAGTGTGGGCTCTGCTGGTTTATGCTGACCGTACTAGCCAATGGTGTAAGTCATAGCAGTTGTTTGTGCACTTTTGTGGCCACGACAGGGGTGTTTCAGTGTTCAAGCAGAGACTGTCTCATTGGATTGTGGATGCAATTTCAAGTGCTTACGAGGTGCATGGTTTGCCTTCACCTCTGGGTATTCAAGCCCATTGTACGAGGAGCATGGCATCCTCATGGGCATTGGCTAGAGGTGCATCCTTGGAAGACATTTGTATGGCGGCAGGATGGTCCTCTCTGCATACTTTTGTTAGATTTTATAATTTAACTCCTGCGTTCTAAGTTCTCTCTGTTGGATCAGGAGTAAGTTTTTGAGATTTCTCTGTCTGAGGAGTAGACCCATATTCAAGCCTTATATTCAACTATCTCTGTCTCCATCCACCGTAGAGCCCCCAGTAACTGTCAGCCGAACTGCTTTTGTTTTCATAATTCAGAAATCGCTGCCTCAAGAAGTATTATGACCAGTGATGGGAGCACTGGGACTTTTTCCAGTGGGCTGGTGAAGTAGTAAGCCGGTAGGTTGAGTTGGTCTTATAGTTTTTTCCCCACCCATACAACTACAAATTTGTCCCATTATTATTTATAGAGCACTGCCATTTCTTGCTGCACATGAGAATCAGCAAATACTCCAAAAGTGTGACAAAACGGTTCTACCTGATTAAACCGGGAATCGCATCTGCTTGCAGCTTCCACACTTTTCTCGTGCTGGTAAACTCAGCACGACATATGGAAACTTACAGGCTGCGTGCAGAGCTCTTTGAAACCGTATTAAACAGCCCAGTCATTCTTAACAGTGATGCGGTAAACAGGAAAACATTATGTCATTCACAATGATTATTAAAGCTTTTCGATCCAGAAATCACCATTCATTGCAGTTAATAAAACTCACTGTAGAAACTATGGTGTTTTGGCAGAAATATGGTATTTATAATAAATGTTACTATTATTATAATAATTATATAAAATATTGTATATTAGGGAATATACTGCATAAGATTTTATGGCAGTTGTGTTTTTTAAAGAAAAAAATATATATATATATATTTTTTTTTTTTTTGCAATTTCAGTTAATAAAATCTGTAATTTATAATATTTTATCATCATGTTTAGCCATTATATAATATGTTATTGTAACATTTATGGGCTTAAACTGTTTATTAAGGAAGTCACATACTGGACGCGTCTACCGAATGACAGAGCACACTAAAATTCGAAAGCATTGGCTTCGCTGCTCTGCGTCCATTGCTAATATATAAACCTTTCCAACTTTGAAGCTTATGATGCACATTGATGTTAATAATAAATACATAGTAAAATAACTAGTTAATACACCCTTTATGATCTATATTTTTATGTAACTTTTGTACTGGAAGTGTCAATAGTTACTCATCCCTAATTCACTGATTCATACATTATGAGTCACAAAATTCACAAAGTTTGCTGTGCCCCTCTGTCATTTTAATGTTTCTTTTTGCAGAGAAATACTACTTTTCAATTCAGTGTGTTTTAGTTTTATCAGTTGTATTTTCTGCAGATGTATGTGTTGAGATCCTTATTTTTTTGTGTGCCAGATAAATACTGATAAATTCTAAAAAGATGCTGGCTCCTTAAAAAGCTTCAATGTAGCTATTTTTTATTGGTAGCTTGTACTATAGCTAACCGCTATTCCAAAAGGTTTAGCTGCTTTAAAGCTATTTTGAATAGCTTGTAACTTGACATGCTACAGTATGGAAGTAGCTTCCCCAACACTTTTATCAATAATTGCTCTTTTTTTGCTCGACAGCAGGCAGTGTGGCACATTTTATCTGAATAAATACATATACACCTAAGTGGCCGCGTCAGAAATATAAAAACTGCACATTAAGCACGCAGTTGTTTGAAGTGAGCCTCTCTGCATGGTTTCCAGTATGAAAAATGTGGACAGCTACGGCATTTAAAATTCAGATCACTTTCCTTGGGGACTCCCATTTACAATGCAGGACCGTAATGTATTTGTTGTCTTTACCACTTACCCCAGCCATTGAACATCATTAGGTAATGTGTAGTCGCTGGCCGAGAAAATAAAGTGTTTATCATCATTATTTGCTGTGGATGTCATTTGACTGCCCTAGACTGACTTTAAGTGACTCCACAGTGCTGTATCAGAAACCCCCGTGAACTGCCCAACTCGATCCATTCATCATCGGACTTAAACACTGCTAGCGCGAGGAACATCATTAGTGCGGTCTGTTTATATAGGACAAAGAAATAGCGTTTGAGAAACAATACGACAGCCTGCGGAGAGATACGTTAGAGGGTGTTTACGCTCTTTAGCACCATTTGCATTGAAATGCGATTAAACCGACTCGAGTGGTAGACACAGCACCTTATGAAAGGACATTAAAAGTCGGTGGTCCACGTTCAAAAACAATGCTTTCATTAATAGCAAACTAAATGCATGAAACTTTAGCTTCGTGAGATACTTATAACAATAATGATGAAAAAATAATGTTATTTGATGTTTACTTTTAAATAGATTTTGTTATGTTCAGTACTGCAAGGAAAGTTTTTTTTTTTTTTTCCAAGAAACGTGATTGTGGACACCAAGTGCACTAGAGGGCTGGCTCATTCTTACTATGCAGTACATATTCATGTCCCCATCATATAAAGTATAGCGTAACACATTAAAATGACAATTTGTAAAGATGTAAATCTTGTTATTTATTTATTTTACCACAATATTACAATTAAGTGTACCTTAGGGTTTTAAATATATATTGTCATTGTTGTGCCCTGGTGCTATGTGCTAACTTGTACAAATTATTTAAAAAAAAATCCAGGTGTTTCTTAATTTTTCCATTTTCTAATCACAATTTTTCAAATAATGTTTTCTTTGGAATATTGTTTTAAATGGTAATCAATTTATAAATTGTTTTTATATCCCCAATATCATTGTTAATCCTGTTAGTCTTTTGAAATATCCCTTTAACCAACAAAGGCCAGTTCCTTAATGACGTCATCCTCCAGCGAGTGACATCATTTTTGGTGGGAAAACAAGTCATTGGACAAAGAGGAGATCGGGTGTGCCTGAGGAGGTGTGGCAAACATCAGTAGGTTAAGTGTTAGCGATGGATTTGATGAACTGTTATGTTTGGTGATATTAGTTTGTATCACTCTAAAGTATTCCATCCTGTTCAAAAACAACAACAAAGCAGATATCAGTATGATGCCATCAAATCTTTCAAATAAATACAATCAAAAAAATCTAAATGAACTTGCTGACATCCTCATGTAAGCTAATCGTCAATACATCACTGAGCAATGTCTAATTGTAGCCCTTTATTTCCACCTGATAGGTACCCTGTTCATTTCTTTCAGTTGTGTAAATAATACACAATACAAAATATAGAAATACTTCCTTAAATGACAACTCAAGCATATACAATTTTTAAAAGTTACATAGTTCAGAGAGTACTGTATAACAGGAATGAGTCAGCCATTGTTGTGCCCAAATTTTCCATACTGTATAATTGCATTATTTCTCTAACAATGAGGGTCAGTGACTGAAAATAACTCTGAGTGTTATCTCCAGTATATTCAATGGGACACTGAAGAACATTTCAGTTAACAAATGACTACACAAACCTTAATTGCAGTAGAACTGATGCTCCATGCCTGTCTAGTACATATCTAGCCAATATTGTTGTGTAAGAAGCAAATCTATCCAGATGGGAGATAATAGGCTAATGTTCCTGGCTTACTACACTGAGTCCTATTTGTAATATTGGATTATGATTATCGAGGCCAGCAAACTACATAGAGGGCAAACCTCGGTGTAACACTCCCCTCGAGCAAACCACATAAACACTTATTTTACTCTTTTATTTGCCACACAGACAGACTAGACTCTTAATAACACAGAGAAATGTACTAGATACACTAGACAGTATGTACTAGACATGCTACTCTGTTCTTTCCATATACATCAGCATTATACACTTTCATTGACAGAACAATAATTAATCAACAACACATGTATTCATAATTAATTACTGGGGAGACAAATTTAACTACTGTACATCATTAATATTACATAAAAAATTGTAATCCTTATACGGAAAGTTCTGAGCTTAAATTCTGATTACATGAGCCACATTTGAAGCTGCTATGCAATGCCGATAAACACACAGATATATTATTTATTAATGTACCAAGTTGCTATGTTGTTTGGCAATCATGACCTGTATTACTTATTGGAACAATTGTTAATTTGCTTCATTATTTTTTAATGAAACACAGGTTTTTGTCTGACAGGACCATTTCTGTCTTTGAGTGGGCGCACGGTTTCGGTTGTATTCCCTGCCATGCACACTTTGGTCCGTCTTGTTTCATGTCAGGAGCACGATGTCTGGATCCTGACTTCCTGTCTGGTCACGAGCTGTCTTCATGTTGTGCTCAGGTTCGATCACTTTGGTCTAAGGTGTCCGGTGTGTGTGTAGCCAAACTCTTGCACAGGTGTTCCATCTTGTTTTTGTCACCCGTTGTGTGTATTGCATGGAGTTTCCCTTGCAATGTACGCTCAGGTGTCGTTTAGCATGAGAATACATGGCATCTCATTGTTTGGCAATGCTACGTATTCTCTTGTCTTGTTTGTCAGTTGGCATTGGCGTATATTGCCTAATTGTCTTGGCGATGTGCGCTCATGCTATTCGGGTGTTTTATTGTCTCATGAGAGCTTGTGGCTTTGTTTTGTTCCTGTATTGCCACTATATCTCTGTCTTACGTCATACCACGCCTCCTTGTTTGCGTATTATTAGTTAAATTGCCTCACCTGTCCGCTGTTAACCCATTTGATTTCTCTCCTTATTTTAGTCTCCTCATGTTTGTTGTCCAGTGCCAGTTTGTCTTGTTTCTAGTCTTGTGTGTGTATTCCAGTCGGTTCTGTTCTTTGGTCTTATTTATCGGTCTTGTTTCCTGTCTTGTGTTGGTCCTGTTTATCAACTCATCCCTACCCGGTCCGGTCAGTCCTGTATCCTGTGCCCTGTTTTCCCTACCCCAGTCTGGATACCCTTTTTTCCCTTTTGGAATAATTTATGTTTATTGTTTTTCCCCTTTGTAGGAGTTTGAGTTTTTTTAATTCAATAAATTCACTTTTTTCTCTGTTATTGGGTCCTGCCTCTGCATCTGTGACAGTAAATCTGTATTTTTTAATAGTTTTTTATTGAATGTAGATAGAGCAACATCATTTGTGTTAAAATAAATAATAAAGTGGTGGTAAGGTTGTTTTTAGGGACAAAGGCCCCCTCGCCACAGCAGATTATAGTGATATAGTATATTAGGGGCAATAGTAATAGGGCAGTAAATTGCATTTTAACTTACGCAAATACCTTTGAAAGAATAAGATGCATTTTTGAGTCACAAATTAAATAATAATCACCTCACAAAGGGTGCAACATTTCCTGTTCATTTCTATTACATTTGACATTTCGTAACATCTCAAGTATTCTATAAACAAATTAATCTTCATTGTGATTGGATGAATCAATGTGAGCCCATTTTGAAAATGTTTCATAATAAATCAATTTCTCTCACTTAAGAAAAACCATGTGCCTTGAGCCCCTGCAACAAGGGGGCTCTTTACCCCAAATACTATCCTTTTACTCATTGGATGGTTATACATCTACTTTTGATTTAATCTCCTTGAACAAATCTGAAAATGACAAATAAATTATTTTGTAGTGAGTATTAGCACCTGCCACACAATACAGCTATGGCTCTCTATTCTCGCACTCTCTGCTGCACGCCATACTGACATGGTGCTGCATACCTTCTGTAAGATCTTGACATATACCATTGCTCGTGCTGAGACACGTGTGACGGGAGTTAGTATACTGCTAAAAACACACACATTTTCTGTTTCTCTTTATAGATCCTGTGACTAATCAGAGAACATACAACATTCATTGTGTTTTACCTGTTCACTATTGGGAACCAAGAAGTAAATTCAGCCGAATCATGGAAGAATCTCTGTTGACTGATGCCCCGTTACTCTCTGACATTTTTAACTAGAGATGGATGCTGGGATTTAGTGTCATAACAGCTAAACTTCATGATGTCAATAAGCATTAGCTCACCTTTATAAGGATGTCACAGAAAGTTGCTAACTGGATAAATGTAGGTTAAGAAAACATTATTCTCCACTGTTCCTTTCATTCAGATAAAGTTTCATGAATTATTTCCTATAATTTCAAATTTAGAATACATCCTTTGAAATGTTCCTTCAAATAGCAGTTAGGTTAAGCAATGTTTAAAGCCAGCTTGTTTCTTTTCTTTTTTTTTTACATTATTTGCATGATCCAGTTTTGGAAGGCTGTCTCAAATATTAGGCAAATTTAGACAGTGCTTGTGTTTCGAATGGAATCTTATCACAGTACTTACTGAACACTACATAATATTTAGAAGGAGAAAATGTGATGCTGCACTATACACTTTAAACTCATCCATAGTGTATAGTGAGAATTTTCAGTGTATCATCTCAAATGGAACACTAAAGTTATTTACTACGTGGAAGCATTCGTCAGTTTTGAGCTGACAGAAGTTGTGTTTCAGACACACATAATGTGTGCTTTAGTACGCTATATCTTTAGCCAACTACAGTTAAACACGTATATCTAAAATAATTGACATATTCTCAGAGAGTGAGGTGATGATAAAACATTCAACTCACATTTATAAAGTGCTGTCTTCACAGTAGTTATGCTAGTTGCCACATTCACCATTAATTGCAATTGTTTCGTCAGATCGTTGAGTACATGTGGTGTCCAACAATCCACATTCTGTTTTTTCTGTTGAAGAGGTTCATCATCCGGGTACTCATAGAAGTCTTTTTTTTATAACAAACATTGTGTACACAAAATGGTGTAGAAAGTGCAGAAGCGTGTGATATGGGACTCAGCTAGAATGAATTATCAATTATGTGATTGTGGAAAAAATTTTCCAAAATTATATTGCATGGTTAATTCAACATATTACAAACTTTTCACGTTGAAATGTCCACTGTGTGGCGCTAAAAGCGAGTTAAAAGCTCTCCCAAACAGTTAATACTCTATCACGTTTTAAATCAATAAGCCGACCTCCCTAACTTAGACTATTAACAGAAACCTAACCAATAGTGTCATAAAAAGGCATATGTGAAATTATCAAGTCATTTTTTTGGGCTCACGTGTAAACTCGCGTGATTTGCTGATCACAAATCCCGGTGTTCCCGGTTCAAAGTCCAACCAGGGCCGTGGGAGGTAGGGGTGCTCCAGCATGCCCTAGTGTGGTTGATGGTGGTTCTTTTATTTTTGTCTGTCTAATATATATATATATATACACACACACATTTTATTGATATTGTTGTATATTTAAAGATTATGTGCAAGTGTTCTGAATGCACTGATAATATAATGCACTGTTTGATTGTGTTGGATGATAATGGGAAAGCCGTCCTTCCGGGGGTTCGGTGTGTGTGAACGTGCACAGCGCACAGGGGTATGTGAGAGACAAGTGCGTGTGAGATTAAGAGAGAAGTGTTTGTTAGCTTTGTGTTGCCTGTTACTTGTACAGCCAAGAATAAATAAAATAAAAAAGTAGAATGGCTGCACTCGTTCATTAACAGTGATTCTTACAGTAATAAATTAGCCTATGTTATATTACATGATGATGTTGTGCGTAGAATAAAACAAGTTAGCTGAAACCTGGTCAAACCTGTTAAAAAATTTATTTTGAGAACACCCACTACACAATGTGTATTAAGTTAATTCTATTTGTCTGTGCCAGTGCTACAGCTATGTGCAGCCTTTAAAAACCCATGTACTTGCAAAAGTGCACCTCCCACAACAGTAAATCATCTTCCCACGGCCTAGAGTCCAACGCTCAATCAGTTACATCACCACACAAATGAATCACTCTTGAGTAAGCTTGTATATGTTGTTGGTGATATTGTTTCAAATCATGCATTATAGTAAAAGTCTTTTAATGTAATAAGATAGTATTGTATGGGAACAGAGCCAAAAATAAAGCTTCTTTTCCACCGTTGAGCCAAAGGGTTCTGAGTATGGTAGAGAATGGTTAAAGAAGCATTTCCACTTGAGCACGGTTCAGTACGATTAGCTAACCTTACTCAACCATTATCAAGCGTGCTGGTGGAATGGTTTTAAATCGTGCCAAATCATGATTGTCAATTTGCCAAAGACAACTTTTAGCACTTTTAGTTGTTTTTAGCTTGCCAAGTTTGCTAATATTTGGCTGAAGTTAATAAACGTTAAGAAAAAATAGAGTTTGTTTAGTTTATCTTCATGATTTTATTATGATGCTTTAAATGGGACTGTAAAGGAGTTCAATGGAAAGGAGGAGGTGAGAACCGGCTTGTCAATATACAGGTGAAACTCGAAAAATTAGAATATCGTGCAAAAGTTCATTAATTTCAGTAATTCAACTTAAAAGGTGAAACTAATATATTATATAGACTCATTACAAGCAAAGTAAGATATTTCAAGCCTTTATTTGATATAATTTTTATGATTATGGCTTACAGCTTATGAAAACCCCAAATTCAGAATCTCAGAAAATTAGAATATTGTGAAAAGGTTCAGTATTGTAGGCTCAAAGTGTCACACTCTAATCAGCTAAACACCTGCAAAGGGTTCCTGAGCCTTTAAATGGTCTCTCAGTCTGGTTCAGTTGAATTCACAATCATGGGGAAGACTGCTGACCTGACAGTTGTGCAGAAAACCATCATTGACACCCTCCACAAGGAGGGAAAGCCTCAAAAGGTAATTGCAAAAGAAGTTGGATGTTCTCAAACTGCTGTATCAAAGCACATTAATAGAAAGTTAAGTGGAAGGGAAAAGTGTGGAAGAAAAAGGTGCACAAGCAGCAGGGATGACCGTAGCCTGGAGAGGATTGTCAGGAAAAGGCCATTCAAATGTGTGGGGGAGCTTCACAAGGAGTGGACTGAGGCTGGAGTTACTGCATCAAGAGCCACCACACACAGACGGGTCCTTGACATGGGCTTCAAATGTCAAACGTCTTACCTGGGCTAAAGAAAAAAAGAACTGGTCTGTTGCTCAGTGGTCCAAAGTCCTCTTTTCTGATGAGAGCAAATTTTGCATCTCATTTGAAACCAAGGTCCCAGAGTCTGGAGGAAGAATGGAGAGCCACACAATCCAAGATGCTTGAAGTCCAGTGTGAAGTTTCCACAGTCTGTGTTGGTTTGGGGAGCCATGTCATCGGCTGGTGTTGGTCCACTGTGCTTTATTAAGTCCAGAGTCAACGCAGCCGTCTACCGGGACATTTTAGAGCACTTCATGCTTCCTTCAGCAGACAAGCTTTATGCTGACTTCATTTTCCAGCAGGACTTGGCACCTGCCCACACTGCCAAAAGTACCAAAACCTGGTTCAATGACCATGGTATTACTGTGCTTGATTGGCCAGCAAACTCGCCTGACCTGAACCCCATAGAGAATCTATGGGGCATTGCTAAGAGAAAGATGAGAGACATGAGACCAAACAATGCAGAAGAGCTGAAGGCCGCTATTGAAGCATCTTGGTCTTCCATAACACCTCAGCAGTGCCACAGGCTGATAGCATCCATGCCACGCCGCATTGAGGCAGTAATTAATGCAAAGGGGCCCAAACCAAGTACTGAGTACATATGCATGATTATACTTTTCAGAGGGCCGACATTTCTGTATTTAAAATCCTTTTTTTTATTGATTTCATGTAATATTCTAATTTTCTGAGATTCTGAATTTGGGGTTTTCATAAGCTGTAAGCCATAATCATCAAAATTATATCAAATAAAGGCTTGAAATATCTTACTTTGCTTGTAATGAGTCTATATAATATATTAGTTTCACCTTTTAAGTTGAATTACTGAAATTAATGAACTTTTGCACGATATTCTAATTTTTCGAGTTTCACCTGTAAATAATATTTTAATACTTAAACAAAAGACAAACACACACATGATGGACATGTCGGTAAACGATCTCTCTCTCCCCCACCTTCCGCAGTTGGCCTTTATCCCTCTCGGATGCTTGATTAGCCTGATAAGGGACCGGGTGTGTAGAAATCTTTTTAAATCCCCATTAATCATAACCACTGTCCCAGAACAAGCCGTTCACTGATTCTGTACAAAGTGACGTCACTTTGCAGCCAATACCTGCCCACGACTGTTGACGGACACTGCCGACGGACATGTTGTGTGTGTGTTTGTGTTGTTTCGTTATAACACATTGCGAACATTGTAACAGTATTTGTGTGTGTGTGTTAATCACCCATCGTTGCAAAACTGCTAAAAAACTCAACAAATATATAGATTTATCAAATAACCATACGGAAACTTATGTGGAAACTCATTCTCAAAGTTGATACTTCTGACGGAGTCTCTTGCTCATCAGTGTCTGACTCCGGTTCAAACATATAGGGCTGAACACCACTATTTTCACTGTCAGTCATATTGCTTATGATGTCTAGATATCCGAAGCTCCGCCCTAATCTGGGTACGGGGGGCAAAAAATTTGCATTTTTAACATGGTATAATAAATTATCTGTTGGGTATTTTGAGCTGAAATTCACAGACACATTCTAGGGACACCAAAGATTTAAATTACATCTTGTGAAAAGGGGCATTATTGGTGCCCTTTAACTTGTATTGTAGCCTACAAATATTTTTTCTACATGACTTTTTTGTCAGGGAAGTAGATTACAAGCCTTTTAAAGCTCAAAATATATCAATACTTTATATTCTATATACTATATTCATATAATACTTAAATCATATTTTGTCAATAAATATACTTTTTAGCTATTTTGGGAATTTTTACCTTTCTGTGTGTTTGTGTCCAGTGGCAAACACAAGCCCTCAGCAAACGATTATAAACCTCTCGCCTTTTTCTCTTTGCTTTCCTTTTTTGCAACATAGACATTGTCTTTCCTGCATATTAACAGAGTAAAAGCAGTACTAAAAACTGGAACATGCCATCGTCATCCATAGCGCACTCGCTCTATTTTGCATTTTTAATTCTATTGGTATAAAAAATGCCTTGACCTTTGGAGGTCTCATAAATTAAGAGACTTTATTCTCTGTTCATTTATCACACAGGAAATTAAAGGTCTTGTTGAGCACATTACTTGGTGGGTTACTGTAATTTGTGTAGCATGCTCTGTTGTGTAGTCTATTTCAAGGATGTAAACAATAACAAATTAATTAGAACGCTAGTGTGCATGTCTTGCCCTGAAGCATTTCCGGTGATGGCATTTTTATAACCCAGAACTGTCAAAATAAAATGACTAGTACTTACTAAGTCTTGCTAAACAGAACATATTAGATACGTGTGAAAACTGAAAATAAACAATGAGGAGTCATTATTGGATCTTTTAAATAAGATTCAGAATCAATACATATTCATAAAGCATCAAACGTTTACCTGAAGTGATTTATCCAGACGTGTTGTTGATACTGAGCGTCTACACGAGAGAGGCGATGAAATTGTTAGATGCTTATAATTATTTCTTCAGTGACAAAATCTGGAAAATTAGATCACTCCTGTAATAAACAAATTAAGCAGTTAACGCTGCAAGCGTGTGACTTGCAGACAAGGTACGTTTTTTTATTATGTGGCTCATACTTTTGTGCTAGCATTTATAGACATACTGCTCCAGCTACTTGGCAGCGCATTCCTGCAGATGGTGTTGACTTTTGTTTGACAAATTGCTTATGTTCCTCATTTATAAGTCACTTAATAGGATAAATGTATCTGCTAAATGTAAATTAATTGTGCAGCTTCCTTCATTATAATAGGAGTGATCCAGAGGCGGACGGGCCATCAGGAGAACCAGGACTTTTCCCAGTGGGCCTGAATCGGGGCTGTGATATGCCAAAGTGGGCTGCGAAACATTCACGCTATATGCCGAAGGGGGCCACGACATGCAGAATGGACAGCAAAACACAAGAGGGACACACAAACTCACGAGTAGCATGGTAGTATGCTATTTCAAACATTGTCTGTATCACAAGTATTGCAGAGAGTATTGGGAAGATTACTTCTTGAATGAAATCTTGCACTGATTACAAATTACACTAAAATAGTACCAATTGTGTGAGCCCATGTCCCCTGGTTCTTAAAAAGTCAAAACTGATATGTAATGTAATCTAAATGTAATCCATAAAAAGTAACTACAATCTGCGATGAACTCCACAGAAACCTCTAATGATACCACAATTGGTGCATCCATCATTCATAGTTCTGTACATCCCCATCATTGTGTGTTTATTGTGTATTTTACTTAAATGTTTAGTTTAGTTTAATAATTTTTAAAGCACATTTGAAAACAACAGGAGCTGACCAAAGTGCTGTTCAATGCAAAATAAATTAATATACAAAGGCAATAATCAAACAAAACAGACAAAATGGACAAAAAAAAATGGTAGAGAAAGTTGTTTGTAGCCTCCCAACCACTATATTATTCTCCAGCCTGATTTCAAGAATTTTTTGTGACCATGGCAACATTTTTGCAATTCAAAAATGTGTGCTGTATTACATGTTTTGCTCCAGTTTCCCAGTAAAATGTTCATCATGGGCGCCAAAAGCGAGTGAAATGATTAAGTAATCAGACGACGTTTTAAGATGTTTTAATGATTAAAATGTACCTTTCTAACCTCAAACATTAGACTAAACCTAACCAATGGGGATCTTAAAGATAAATGAGAGGTGAACAAAACAGACATATTTACCTTTAGCTAATGCCTAACCCTAACCGATAGTTTAAAAGCAACATGAAAAGCACGTTCTCTGAAGAAACCACCAAATTCGTGCCAGTTCTAGGATACTGTCTTCTCACATGGCTTGCACCGTGGTCTGCCAAGTCCTAACTTGAACGCTCTATTAAGTGAGCTACTGTGCAAGCTAATCACATCAGAATAAGTGTGTAAACAAAGGTGGGTCTGTAATACAACCATTGAAATGTATGGTTTTTCAAATTATGTGTTAGAGTAAAGGTGTGTCATTATTATAACATAGCATGTGTGAGTAATAGTGCAAAAATAGTATTTGTAGATCATTGAACTTGTGATTTGTGTGAAAGTGAATAAAAACACACAGTAGGGTTCATTTCACCTGAAAAACTACAGTAAATTGTTACTGGAGACTTGAATAATAAGCTTTACAAAAATGTATATAGAGTCACGTTTTTACTATTAGACCAGGTTGTTATTTTCTTTGTCTATCACTGATTTTCTTTGTCAATCTAAGTCATGATGTTCCAAGTCCTCTAGTATCATTCATGCATCACTCATCCCCCTCCCCTTCTCAGCAGCAGTAGAATAATAAAAAGCCCAAACCAATTACCAGCTAAATGTTCCTTGCATCCAGATGTTGCAATGGGAATGGACTGGGGATAAATGCGGCATGCAAGAGGAGAGTGTTGTTAAAATAGGTCAAATACAGAAGCGTGTGATTGCTAGAGCATCGCTGCAGCATTTCATGCTATATTAATCTGCTTTTTCATAGCTAATCTATGTTTTCTGATTAATTTCATGGTGGTGCGGAATGGCTACCTGGTGCTGCGGTGCGATGATGGAGCGTAGACCGTGTTACGAATGAAATCCCCTGTGAGGCCGTGAGCCTGTGGAGAAGCACGGTTGTGCGTTAAGACGCTCTGTCTACATGCATAATGAGTGCGTATGATAAGAGTGTGATGGCATTATGCAACACTGCTGTTAGTGTATTGCGCTGCAGTGCAGGTACGGCGCAATGTCACACATGTTTCCTCTACTTTAAACACTGAAACACTTCAGGGTGAAAAGGATGAAAGATACACTACAGTGTAGTGAGTTGTATTGGTAAAATATTTAGTATTTAATCCATATTAGATATTTTGACATAAGATTTAGGTTTAAGTTTTAGGGTAGCAAGGTTGGTTTTATTGATTTAAAACTCAATAAAACAGTACTTTAAAAAACTTGTTTGGGAGAAAAACGAGCCACATAACAATGAATGAACCCCATAATAAAATATAGCAAATATGTTGCAACATAGATAAGGCTGGAATTTCCATGCATTCAGAAATTGTACCTTAGCATATCTGTCATGTAGCAATGATTAGATTTGTCAAATATATATTTGATTTAGATCCACAAATTGGAGCCAAAAAGTCTTATCGCAAAAATGTTTTTGGTGTTGTCAACAAGATCTGATTTGTGCCAGATGTCTGTGAAAAGAAGTTGAAATTGGTTTGTTTATATGCATGTGCTGTTCACATTACAAATCAGGTAACTGTGCCACAAAATCTGTGCTGAACACAATTTGCATGATGAACAGTAATTTGTTGTACAAATGTTTCTTAGTGATGGGTTTGGTGGACTGGATCATGGGTGGTTAGTGAATAAGATGCAGGTTTTTAAGCTGAAAACAGTGCACAAAATTGGTATGACTGTTTTGAGAATGTATCGCTCTATACTTAGTGAATATATGATCTAAATAAATTCATGCTATTGCGAGAACACCTTTTTTAGACCCTGTTCAAAAACGTTCCAATGAACCTTGTAAAAATGCACAAGACATTTGGCAAATTACCAAAATCCATTGACAGTGGATGTCTCGAATTTGTTGTGTGTTTCTACCTACAGTATATTGATCAATATCACTTAAGCCTTTTTGAGAGTTAGCCAGAGTGTTTTGTGAATTAAAAGCATTTAACCTAACTATAGCAAAGCTGCATTCTCTGCATAATGGAGCTGGTGCCCTGAAGCTAACTGCTAATCAACGCTGGGCTGACTCCCTCTCCTACATTCCTTTTTAATTGGACATATCCAGCTGATTTGGCAATAGGGCCCTCTTACAAGCACTTACTAAGATCATTGATTTGAGGAATGATCCAGTAGACTGTAAGTTATGATTGGGTGGGTTTGTAATGGCATTAGCTGGGCCATAGCGGCAGCACTGATGTCGTGTTTGCTAATTGTGGCTAATTTACTGTGAAGTTTATCTGAGGTTGGAGATGTTTGGGGACTTTCCTAATGATGCTTGCGCTCAGACAGAGAGACACATAATGCTTTATTAATAGCAGCGAAGACAGGCTACAGAGAGGGGCATGTGTTATAAATGTGCCGCAGTCCAGCACAGACCTACAAGGTTATTCAGAAGAATGAGCTTAATTGGCCAAAAAGCAAAGGACGGGCCTTGCGTAATGAGCTTCATATCTGTGTAAGTGGAATATGGAACACAGTCGGTGCTCACAATCATTACAAAAAAGCAGCATTATATTTGTCTTGTTTTTTAAGTAAAAATAGTTTTGACTTGTTTTAGGCTTAAATCATGATTTTTTTTTACATTGCCATTGGGATGAAAAAAATACTGAAAACAAGACTTAGGTCCGAAACATATACTTTATGCTAGCTTGTGAAACTCGATTCCGAATCACACTTTACATAAATATAAGAAGCTTGATTTCGAAACATACTCTACACATGTAGATGAATCACGATTACAAAACATACTCTATGCAATTACGTGAAGCTGGACTCTGAAACATAATCTTTGAAAGTACGTAAAGCTCGATTGCAAAAAATTTATGTGTAGCTCAATTCTGAATACATAATCTAGTAAGTAGATAAAGCCAGATTCCGAAACATATTCTACGCCAGGGTTTCCCAACCTCTGTGCACTGTCAAGTGTGCCATGGAAAATTATCAAATTCTACAAAATAAATAAATGCATAAATGAAAATGACAAAAAATAAACAGGTGTCGGACTCCCTCTTAACAGATTACTGCAGTAGTCAATCGCATGCTGGGCAACAGCAGTCCTACAAAGAGAAATCGCTTGATTGGTTACAGCTATGCCCAATCACGCACTTGGCTACAGCAGCGTGTGCATAATGACTCACACTCTTTACACCAAAGTGTTTTTCCACACACGTTTGTGCTTCACGAATAATGTCTTTGAGAGTACAAATTCACTATTGTTTGCCTTGTGTTTTGCTCCTGTCATCTGTTTCCGGATAATTGTTATGACCTGTCTTCCATTACCTCATTCATCTTTGTGTATATAATCCCCTGATGTCTGCTCTGTCTTTGTCAGTTGTTATGTGTTTCTCTTCCATTCATTTATCTAGTTCCCATCATGGATGTTTTGTTTGTTTTATTCCCCAGTTCTTTGTTCCTGAGATTTCTAAGTTAATTTATACCACACTTTTTTTCTTAATTAAACTTCTTAAGCCACATCTAAATCCTGCTCTTGTGTTTCCCTTTCGAAACATTACAAAAGCAACAAGACCTATTTAAAAATAGTTAAGAGATATGAAATGTCTCACAATTTCTTTTAATTTAATAAATTATTACCTTATCTTTTAGAAGTATCAGAGACCCCAGTTATTGAACTAATTTCACCAAGAAAACACTGAGACCTAAACATAAATGAGTCCTTTCATTACTTTCTGCTATCAAACCAACTGCCATTTTTTTTCTCTCTCTCTCTCTCTTCCAAATACATGTGTATACATTGTGCACATGTCCTGCTTTCTTGCATGGCAAACTCGTGTAAAATCACCCCTCCGTGATGCTTTCTGCAACGCTTGTCACATTGAGGGCAATGTGGCGCTTGACGATGGCATTGAAAGGAGCATTGACGCCTCGACACAACTCATGTAAAATGTGCTTCCCTATCCCGTTGTGTCAATGTACTGACACTAGGGGTCGCCCTTTGGAGCCCCAAACACCTCTGCTCTTTGAGAAAAGGCCAATGGGAATTGGCAAGTGGAATTTGCATGCCACTCCCCTGGACATACGGGTATAAAAGGAGCTGGCTTGCTACCACTCATTCAGATTTATTCTTCGGAGCCGAGCGGTACCTGCTACCTACAGGTATAAGGCTGTGGCGGTTAGCACTTAGGGCGATATGGGGACCTCAATGGGAGCTTCTCTGCCAGGAAACCCCCCACGGACCTCCCATTCCCCAGCACGCTTGTGTGCCCCAGGCGAGTTCTGGGATGAGATTGCCGGCTCGTCTCAAGGAGAGTTTGTGATCTAATTCGGAGCTTGCGAAGAGGATGATTTCTCGATTCTCTCGCCTTTTTTGTCCTTCATGAGTTTGTATTCTTGTAATTTGCTTTTGGCATTGCAATAATTAATTTGGAAGAACAAATCTACAAATTAGAAAAGATTTATTTATTTTTTCATTATCCAATTAGCACTCTTGCCACCTGTGACTTCATTACACAGCATACCTATGTGACTTGATAATGGTGTGCCATATTTTTTATTCGTAAAAAGTGTGCTGTGGCAGAAAAATGTTGGGAAACACTGCTCTATACAACTACATGAAATTCTTTCAACTGAAATTTTGAAAAAAAAAAAAAAAAACAAGGAAAGGCTCTAGCATCATTACGTGCTTATACCACTTGCTTTGATATTTTGTTTCTAATGCTAATGACATTCATTTGACTTAAGTGTTCAAATACTTCTGGAGGAATCAGACTTTAAAAGTTTTCTTTTAGTGTATTTGTTCAGGGTAAACTGGATTTCAAGACCATTATCCTTTTTTCCAACTTTTGCAAATGAGAGAGCACTTTCTGCTCGAACTTCTCACCTCATTCTCACCTATTCATCTTTAGCCTTCTCTCTCTCTCTGTCCCTCTTTTCCCCAGTCAGATTATTCCATTTAAACTTCAAACGTATTTACAGCCTCTATCTGTTCTTCATGCCCTGGGCGATCAAACTATTCATCCACTGGCTCTGTGAGGCTGCACAGCCATGAAACCTTCAGCAGGGACTCATGGTGGGAGATAGAGAGCAGTGTAAAACTGGGGATGTGCCAAATTATTATTATTTTTCTTGTCATAGTTATTAATTAAACTGTTGCTACTCTTTAACCATTTAAGTATATAAAAATAATAATCTTTGTTTTGTGTACAGTAATGTCAGCAAGATTTGTACAATTTCTGAATAGTGGTGCTAGCCCAGGCAAAACAAGAGTGTTGTGGGTGGTTACCAGGGTGTTGCTATGCAGCTAGTAAAGTGTTCTGAGTGTTTTTTTATTGTGTTGCTGTATGTTTCAAGGTGGCTGCTAGTGTCACATAGTCTCAACTAAATGACAAATGTTCTTGCCCATATTGCTGCTAATTCTGGCCTAGAATCGCCCACTTAGACAGGAAAGAGCTTTAAAGTGACAAACCACACTTCGTTTTGTTATTATGTGCCATTCAATGTTGGGTAAGTTACTCAAAAAATGTAATTCACTACAAATTACTAATTAATTGGAATTGGAATTGGAATACTTACTGATAACTTAAAAAATCACATTATAAATTACTTTTAAGTTACTTTTGAAAACACTTTTCAGAGAAAAACATTTATTTTTCCGTTCAAAATTTTTAAAATTATGTCTATACTTCCTCTTTGTTCATTGACACATTAGGGTGCACACCCTTCAACTGTCACAGAAATGCAAATTACACCCTACGCTGGTGCCATTTAGAGCTTATCTGAAATAGATTATACCACAGTTATTCAACTGGCTAAAAAAAAAAACATTTACACTGAATAGAATTTATGCCAGTCCAAAAATAACAAACGCGGACAATTTATAAACTTAACTCTGAAAGTGGAATATGCAGTTCTGCTCGTGGATGCCTAGTCCACTTACTAATAAACCTATTGCAAGTCTTCTGAAGCCATGTGATGTTGTGTGAGGAAGAGACCGAAATGTTAAATTCAAACATGGCACCTTTAGACACCTCAAAACAGGTTTGACACCAACCGCCAGGTTGTTAAAATTCAGAATACTTTGTATTGGAAATGCCACCATTTTGAATAGACCCTGTTTTGTCTTAGGCATCACAAATTGTGTTGACTGTCCACTTCAGTAGAATGTTGCACAACTAATTTCATCTGCGAAGCTTTGAATGCAATAACATGCCCATCATCTGTGATAGTTCTGCCTTCTGGTTTAGTTTACTGTCGTCTGCAAGCACCAATTAAAGCTCAACCTCTATAAAAAGCTACAGCTACGTTTGAGGCGAGTGCTTTGTAGCCGCTGATCTGACTGACATTCAGGATGCATTAGGCAAATCATCTCTTTAAAGAGCTGCATTACCTGGGCAAGGCTCATAGCAGCATCATGTTCCCGATGAACAAGAGGCTTGTCTGCTACATTTTAAAAATATGAAAACTAATCTACAAATGACTAATTAATTCTGTAACATTGTAATTTGATTACTTACTAATATCTTTTAAAAAAATCACTCAAATGACTTTTAAGTTACTTTTGAAAAAACATTTTTTAATCCAATGAAGCTGACTTCAAGTCAGCAAAACGTTTGCTTTGTGATGGATTTCAATAACAACATAAGTTTAAGTTTAGGTTTGATTCATTGTAATGTGTCCAGTGATCAGATTTATCCAAGCCATTTTCAATAAATTATGTTCGTCGACGTTGTGTTGCTGAGTTGACACTAGGGTTCGCTCTTGCGGAGCACGGCCATCTCTGATTTTGAGAAAAGGCCAATGAGAATTGCCGTGTGGAATTTGCATGCCACTCCCCCGGACATACGGGTATAAAAGGAGTGACGCTGCAAATACACATCAGATATCTTTTTCGGAGCCGAGAGAGCAGTCATAGAGCTGAACTACTCTGCTGTTCCAGTCATCTCTGCAAGCTGTTGGCTTTACGGCGCTTTCCAGCGGTCCTCCCCCTCGCATACTACGTTGTGCTGAGCATACACCCCTGGGCGCTTCAGCAGCTGATAAAAGAGTTACAGAGTGACTAACTTCCTTTATATATACATTTATACTCGTATACATATATATATATATATATATATATATATATATATATATATATATATATACATATATATATAAAAAAACATTAAAGAGTGGCACAAACGGTGAAGCGTCTTTTTCAAGATGTCTTTCCGTTTGTGTGTGTTTCCTGGTTGCGGTCGTTCTCTCTCCCCGTCTGATGGCCACGATCGTTGCCTCTTGTGCCTGGGTGCTACCCACGCAGAGTCAGCATTCGTGGATGGTTCATGCTCTCACTGCGAGAGCATGCCCATGGCTACGCTACGGTTGCGCCTCGCACTCGTAAGAGCGCGGGGCACCCCAGCCGCTCCCCAACTCGGTCCTTCTACCTACGGGTATGAGGCGGTGTCGGCTAGCGCTGGGGGCGATATGGGGACCTCAGTGGGAGCATCTCCGCCGGGTACAACCCCACGGACCTCCCACTCCCCGCCACGCTCGTATGCTCCAACCGAGCGCTGGGGCGCGGTTGCCGGCTCGCTTCATAGCAGACCCGCGATCACGTTCGGAGCGCCTGACGACGATGAGATTTCGATCGCGGCATCGGAGAGCAGGTTTGTCATGTCTGACGCTGAAGACTCGGCTGAGCTCCCACCCTCGGGTGCAGCGGCTCAGTCACAGGCTGACGCGGAGCTGACAGCCATGCTTGCCCGGGCAGCCGCGAGTGTCGGGCTGGAGTGGAACCCTCCGCTCCCCCCCGAACCCTCGCGGCTTGACGATTGGTTCCTGGGGCCGGAGTGCCGCTTACGGCCACGCTCTGCCCCCGTTCCTTTCTTCCCGGAGGTGCATGAGGAGCTTACGCGCTCGTGGCACGCGCCTTTCACTGCCCGCACACGAGCGGTAAGCTCCTCCACTCTCACTACCCTCGACGGCGGGGCGGCAAGGGGCTACACGGCGATTCCCCAGGTGGACCAAGCGGTCGCGGTGCACTTATGCCCGCAAAACGCCTCCACCTGGCGGGCCTGTAGGCTGACGTTGACTCTGACGGCTAAAGCCTACAGCGCTGCTGGACACGCCACCTCCGCCTTACATGCCAAGGCACTCCTGCAGGTGCACCAAGCCAAGGCACTCAGAGAACTACACGAGGTAGTCCTGACCCGGGTCTAATGCAGGAGCTGCGTTTGCCGACCGACTTCGCCCTCCGGGCAACGAAGGTCACGGCGTGGGCTCTCGGGCAGGCGATGTCCACCTTGGTGGTCCAGGAGTGCCACCTATGGCTCAACCTGGTCGAGTCGCGAGAGGCTGACAAGGTTCGTTTCCTTGACGCCCCCATCTCCCAGGTTGGGCTGTTTGGCGACACCGTTGGAGACTTCGCCCGGCAGTTTACAACGGTACGGAGGCAGACGGAGGCTATACAGCATATCCTGCCCAGGCGGAGCTACAGGCCCCGCACCCCGTCTGCTCGTCGCCCAGCGCGTCCCCCTGCGGTACCAACACCAGCTCCGCCACAGCCCGCCCCTTGGGGCCGGCCCCGGTGTGGAGCTACCCGCAGGACGGCGACGCCCCCCGCCTCACGGCCGGCCGCCAAGAACCCTAAGAAGGCTTCAAAGTGCCCCTGAGACGGGCAGCCCTGGGACTCAGGGAACTGCACTTCGGGAGCTGGTAAGCAGACCACTCCCTCCCCCGCTGGAGGGGCGGGTGGAGAATCCTTATTTCCTTTTGAAATTTATTTCACGCCGCAACTGCGGTACCCATTTTCAAAAAGAGCAGTTCTCAGCCCCGGGCCACTTCCGTCTCCCGTCCGTCGTTATCACGACTGCGGCCACCGTTCTCTTTGGCAGGTACAGCCCTGGAACCGGTCTTCGCTTCCAGCGTCCAGCTGCGGCACAACCCCGGCCCCTAGCGGACGGTCTCCGCGGGCCACGAGGACGAAATTCTTCCTCCCCCGTCCCAGGCTGTTCCAGGAGCGGTCACAAGGAGCCAGGTAAGTGCTTCGATGTCCCTAGACTCAGCGCCCCGGGCTCCGCCCCGTCGCGAGGCCCCGCCTGCCGGTACGTCCGACGCTATAGTCCCCTTGGTCCCTCTCGCTCGGAGTTTGGGGGCGTGGCTCGCGCTCCCCAACCCGTCGCGTTGGTTGATCAGGACAGTCCGACTCGGCTATGCGATTCAGTTCGCCAGGCGCCTGCCCAGGTTCAACGGCGTCGAGAACGCCGCTGCCTTGCGTGCAGAAATCGCCTCCCTTCTACAGAAGGGCACGATAGAGCCTGTCCCTCCAGCCGAGATGAAGAAGGGGTTTTACAGCCCCTACTTCATCGTACCCAAAAAAGGCGGCTGGTTGCAGCCAATCCTCGACCTGCGAGTTCTGAACCGGGCTCTGCACAGACTCCCGTTCAAGATGCTTACACAGAGATGCATTCTCGCGAGCGTCCGACATCTGGATTGGTTCGCGGCGGTAGACCTGAAGGACGCGTACTTTCATGTCTCGATCCTTCCTCGTCACAGACCCTTCCTCCGGTTTGCCTTCGAGGGTCAGGCATATCAGTACAAAGTCCTCCCCTTCGGCCTGTCCCTGTCCCCTCGCGCCTTCACGAAGGTCGCAGAGGCAGCCCTTGCCCCACTGAGGGAAGCGGGCATCCGCATCCTCAACTATCTCGACGACTGGCTAATCTTAGCTCACTCGCGAGACATGTTGTGTGCTCACAGGGACTTGGTGCTCAGGCACCTCAGCCGCTTGGGGCTTCAGGTCAACTGGGAAAAGAGCAAGCCAAGTCAAGTCAAGTCAAGTGGTTTTTATTGTCGTTTCAACCATATACAGTTAGTACAGTACACAGCAAAACGAGACAACGTTCCTCCAGGACCATGGTGCTACATAAAAACAACAAAGGACCAACATAGGACCACATGAGACTACACAACAAAATAAAATACCTATATAAACTACCTATATATACCTATATAAAGTGCATGTGCAAACATGTGCAAAAAGTACAGGACAGTACAACAAATTACTGACAATGAACAGGACAATAGACAGTGCAGCGCCGACCAGTACTCAGTAGTGCAAAAAGATGACAGTTTCTAAAAATGTAAACATAACATACTATGAGATAGTGTTCTATGCACATAGCAGTTATTGAGGTAGCAGACCTTAGCAGTAGTTATAAAGTGACAGTAATTAAAGTGCAACTCAGGACAAGTGTGTGTCAAACCAGTCTCTGAGTATTGAGGAGTCTGATGGCTTGGGGGAAGAAGCTGTTACACAGTCTGGCCGTGAGGGCCCGAATGCTTCGGTACCTCTTGCCAGACGGGAGGAGGTTAAAGAGTTTGTGTGAGGGGTGTGTGGGGTCGTCCACAATGCTGGTTGCTTTGCGGATACAGTGTTTTTTGTAAATGTCTTTAATGGAGGGAAGAGAGACCCCAATGATCTTCTCAGCTGTCCTCACTATCCTCTGCAGGGCTTTGCGGTCCGAAACGGTGCAAGTCCCAAACAAGGCAGTGATGCAGCTGCTCAGGATGCTCTCAATAGTCCCTCTATAGAATGTAGTGAGGATGGGGGTTTGGAGATGTGCTTTCCTCAGCCTTCGAAGAAAGTAGAGACGCTGCTGGGCTTTCTTGGTGATAGAGCTGGTGTTGAGGGACCAGGTGAGGTTCTCCGCCAAGTGAACACCAAGGAATTTGGTGCTTTTGACGATCTCCACAGAGGAGCCGTCGATGTTCAGCGGAGTGTGTTCACCTTGTGCTCTCCTAAAGTCAACAACCATCTCTTTTGTTTTGTCGACATTCAGGGACAGGTTGTTGGCTCTACACCAGTTCAGTCAGCCGCTGCACCTCCTCTCTGTATGCTGACTCGTTGTTCTTGCTGATGAGACCCACCACGGTCGTGTCATCGGCGAACTTGATGATGTGATTCGAGCTGTGCATTGCTGCACAGTCGTGAGTCAGCAGAGTGAACAGCAGTGGACTGAGCACACAGCCCTGGGGGCCCCAGTGCTCAGTGTGGTGGTGGTGGAGATGCTGTTCCCGATCCGGACTGACTGAGGTCTCCCAGTCAGGAAGTCCAGGATCCAGTTGCAGAGCGAGGTGTCCAGGCCCAGCAGGTTCAGCTTTCCAATCAGGTGCTGGGGAATGATTGTGTTGAATGCTGAGCTGAAATCTATGAACAGCATTCGAACGTATGAGTCCTTATTGTCTAGGTGGGTGAGGGCCAGATGGAGGGTTGTGGTGATGGCATCGTCCGTTGAACGGTTTGAACGATACACAAACTGCAGTGGGTCTAGTGAGGGGGCAGCTGGGTCTTAATCTGCCTCATGACGAGCCTCTCGAAGCACTTCATGATGATGGGTGTAAGTGCGACGGGACGGTAGTCGTTGAGGCAGGACACTGAAGACTTCTTTGGCATGGGGATGATGGTGGTGGCCTTGAAGCACGTTGGAACAACGGCGCTGCTCAGAGAGATGTTGAAGATGTCGGTAAGAACATCTGCCAGCTGGTCTGCACATCCTCTGAGCACTCTGCCAGGAATGTTGTCTGGTCCAGCAGCCTTCCGTGGGTTGACTCTACGTAGAGTTTTCCTCACATCTGCCGTGGTAAGACAGAGCACCTGGTTGTTGGGAGGAGGGGTGGACTTCCTCGCCATAACGTCGTTCTGCACTTCAAACCGGGCGTAGAAGTCGTTCAGCGCATCTGGAAGGGAGGAATCTTTGTCACAGGCAACTGATGTTGTCCTGTAGTTGGTGATGGCCTGGATGCCCTGCCACATGCGCCGCGTGTCACTGCTGTCCTGGAAGTGACTGTGGATTCTCTGGGCATGTGCGCGCTTTGCCTCTCTGATTGCCCGTGACAGTTTGGCCCTAGCTGTTCTTAGGGCTGCCTTATCGCCTGCTCTGAAGGCGGAGTCTCAGGACCTCAGCAGCGTGCGCACCTCCGCAGTCATCCACGGCTTCTGGTTGGAGCGTGTGGTGATGGTCTTGGAGAAAGTGACATCATCAATGCACTTGCTGATGTAGCTGGTCACTGATGCTGTGTATTCCTCCAAGTTGGTAGAATCGCCATATGTTGCAGCCTCCCTGAACATGTGCCAGTCAGTACACTCAAAACAGTCCTGAAGAGCAGAGATGGCACCTGCTGGCCAGGTTTTCACCTGCTTCTGAAGCGGTTTTGTGCGTCTGACGAGCGGTCTGTATGCTGGAATTAACATAACAGAGATGTGGTCTGAGTAGCCGAGGTGGGGGCGGGGCTCCGCCTGGTACGCGCCTGGGAGGTTTGTGTAAACAAGATCAAGCGCGTTCGCCCTTCTCGTTGCAAAGTCCACATACTGATGGAATTTAGGGAGCACTGTCTTGAGATTTGCATGGTTGAAATCTCCGGCGACAATAAACAGTCCGTCGGGGTGAGCGTTCTGCAGTTCAGCTCATAGCCCCATACAGTTCACAGAGCTTCCTTAGCGTTAGGCTGGGGAATGTAAACTCGGTTATGCAAACAGTGGTGAATTCCGTGGTAGATAAAAAGGTCTGCATCTAACAGTCACAAGCTCCAACAGCGATGAACAGTAACTAGAGACTAGCATAGAGTTCTTGCACCATTCCGTGTTGATGTAAACACACAAGCCACCACCGCGAGTCTTACCGCAGAGAGCTGTATTTCTGTCGGCACGAAACGAGGCGAGCCCGTCTAGCTGAATGGCGGCATCCGGAACTCTGTTGCTGAGCCACGTCTCCGTGAAAACAAAGACGCAGCAGTCTCTAAACTCACGCTGCGTAGCCTGCTGGAGTCGGATATAGTCCAGTTTATTGTCCAGGGAGCAAACATTTGAGAGCAGGATAGACGGGAGAGCCGGCCGGCTAGGGTTTGTTTTTAGCCTAGCATGGATCCCCGCCCTCTTTCCGCGCTTCTGCTTTCTCGCACACCGCTTACGATGTCCTCTCCCCCGGCCACCGGCATCAGGCGACGCCGAGGGCTGGAGGCCTGGTCTCTGCAGCAAGCCGAGTACGCGTAGCGCCTCCTGCAGGTCATCATGCAGCTTGGTTTTTGCATGAGTCTTATATTTCAGTAGTGTCTGGCGATGGTAGACACGAACACCGGTTGCTCCGATGTCCATGTGTTGCAAAAGTCGGGCTTTTTTAACAAAAATAGCACCATTGTGGATCCGGAGTGGCCGCTGCGTGCTACTGCGCCGCCATCTTGAAGCTCGTCCCGGTTCAGAGCATCTCTTTTCTCAGTATGGAGTTGGACTCGGTCTCAATGTTGGCGCGTCTCACCAGCGAGCGCGCACAGTCAGTGCAGAGCTGTCTGCGTACGTTCAGACAGAACACGTTGGTCCCACTGAAATCCTTTCAGAGGCTCCTGGGGCATATGGCATCATCAGCCACGGTTACACTGCTTGGTTTGATGCATATGAGACCACTCCAGCACTGGCTGCAGACCCGAGTCGAGAGACAAGCATGGCGCCACGGCACACACCGCATCCTTGTCACGCAGACGTGTTGCCGCTCTCTCAGCCCCTGGTCAGACCTAGCGTTCTTACGGGAAGGAGTTCCCCTAGGCCAGGTCTCCTGGCATGTCGTGGTTACGACAGATGCCTCCCAACGGGGCTGGGGTGCCGTGTGCAGCGGGCACTCAGTCGCCGGCCCTTGGACGGGCCCGCGACTGTCTTGGCACATAAACTGCCTCGAGTTGCTGGCAGTATTACTTGCCCTGAGGAGGCTTTTGCCGTTGATCCGGGGCAAGCACGTGTTGCTCCGGACGGACAACACAGCCACGACGGCGTATATCAACCGCCAAGGCGGTCTACGCTCTCGCCGCTTGTCACAACTTGCCGCCGTCTCCTCCTTTGGAGTCAGCACTGACTCAAGTCGCTGCGGACCACTCACATCCCAGGTTACCTCAACAGCACAGCGGACGCGCTGTCGCGGCAGGTTACATCCAGGGGAGAGTGGAGGCTCCACCCCCAGGTGGTTCAGCTGATCTGGAGTCGATTCAGCCAAGCGCAGGTAGACCTGTTCGCTTCCCCGGAATCCTCCCATTGCCCACTCTGGTACTCTCTGGCCGAGGCCCCCCTCGTGGCACAGAGCTACTTCGCAAGTATGCGTTTCCCCCAGTGAGCCTACTTGCACAGACGTTGTGCAAAGTCAGGGAGGACAGGGAGCAGGTCCTCTTAGTGGCCCCTTATTGGCCCTCCCGGATCTGGTTCTCGGACCTCACGCTCCTCGCGACAGCCCCCCCGGCGAATTCCCCTGAGGAAGGACCTTCTTTGCGCAGTTGGATCAGTGCTTTCCTTTCTACAGGAAAGGTTGGAGGGACGGCTGTCCCCCTCTGCCTTGAAGGTGTATGTAGCCGCTATATCAGCACATCACGATGCAGTGGAAGGTAAGTATTTAGGGAAGCACGACTTGATCATCAGGTTCCTGAGGGGCGCGAGGAGGTTAAACCCCCCCAGGCCGCGCCTCGTTCCCTCGTGGGACCTCTCCATGGTCCTTCGGGGCCTTCGGGGAGCTCCCTTTGAGCCCCTTGAGTCAGCAGAGCTAAAGGCTCTCTCTGAAGACCGCCCTCCTGACGGCGCTCACCTCCATCAAGAGGGTAGGGGACCTGCAGGCATTCTCTTTTTTTTTTTTTTTTTTTTTTATTGCAAATTAACAAAAGAGTAACACATACAAGGGAGTGAGACACATATACAATACAGAAGAGAGAAAAAGCACAAAAACAACGAGATACAAAACAGCCCAACACAGTCATCGATAAAGTGATGTATGTAGACAGATGAGATCCTTTCTGTGACGCAAGTATAGAAGGTAGTATCAGTATATTTTTAGTGAGGGTATTAATCACCCCAACAATCACAACAATAACAGCAATATATTAATATTAGTGGTGATAGTAGAATGCAGGCATTCTCTTGTTAGCGAACTGTGCCTAGAGTTCGGTCCGGCTTACTCTCACGTCATCCTGAGACCCCGACCGGGATATGTGCCCAAGGTTACCACGACCCCCTTTAGGGATCAAGTGGTGAACCTGCAAGCGCTGCCCCTGGAGGAGGCAGACCCAACCTTTACGTTGCTGTGTCCGGTGCGTGCTCTTCGCATCTACTTGGACCGCACGCAGAGCTTTAGAAGCTCCGAGCAGCTCTTTGTTTGCTTTGGTGGACAGCGGAAGGGAAGCGCTGTCTCCAAACAGAGGATCGCCCACTGGGTCGTCGATGCCATCACAATGGCATACCACGCCCAGCATGTGCCGCCCCCTGCTGGCCTACGAGCCCATTCTACCAGGGGCGTTGCGGCTTCATGGGCGTTGTCTCATGGCGCCTCTCTAGCAGACATATGTAGAGCCGCGGGTTGGGCAACACCTAACACCTTTGCGAGGTTCTATAACCTCAGGGTTGAGCCAGTTTCGTCCCGTGTGTTATCAGGTGACACAAACAGGTAAGTTCGGGTCAGCCGGCTGGGTGTATCGCTTGTGCATAGCGCCTTTCCCCTCCCTTGAGGTGAAGACGTGCGCTCTTTTCCCCAGTTGCGTTTGCAGGAAGTGTGAACCCTGGACGTTCTTCCTCCCTAGCCTAGTGGCCGTTGAGTCTTCGGAGAGGCTCACTGTCGCCCCGGTACGGGCGTCACCAGGCCCCCGTACTGAGGTAAGTGCTCCACATGTGCTGGTTGCCCCCTTCGGCAACCCCGTGTGACGTATATCCCGCAAAATGGTTTCCCTACCGGCAAACCGCATCTTCCTTGGACAGAGAGTCCTCAGCCCCGGGTCGCCGTGTTTGTAGTAACCCCTCCCCACCTTTGGGTAGGGTCTACCACGGCGTCGTTCCACACGATGTGCTTCCGCTGCTGGCTGGTAAGACCGTGTGTGTATTCCACCTAAACCCCCCCCCCTCTCGGGGCCGGGTGTGGTCTCCACGGTGTCCTCCTCTTTGGAGGGACACCCCCCAGCTTGGACCATTTATAATTGGCCCCCAGCCGAACGATTGCATTCCTTTTACAGGGGAGAAAAATAGAGAGAAGGCCCCGGCTGGGCCAGCCAGTCCTTATACTTCTGAGCAGTTAGCTGTTCTAGGTGCAGGGGACCGCTTCATGCCTGCCAGTATGTTGGGGGTAGTTATGCGACGGCTTGCTGCGCTGGCTACGAGGCACACAGAGGTTTGCCCATCTCGCACCGCTTGTCTGCGTAACTCGGTTCAGCTCTGTGGCGTTTTCCATGGGACCCTAGTGTCAACTCAGCGACACAACGTCGACTGAGTGACAGACGGGGAACGTCTCGGTTACTGACGTAACCTCCGTTCCCTGATGGAGGGAACGAGACGTTGTGTTCCCGCTAGCCACAATACTGAACCATCCGCTGAAAGCGCCGGGTCTTTGGCTCGGCTCCTCAATGCGATACCTGATGTGTATTTGCACTCCTTTTATACCCGTATGTCCGGGGGAGTGGCATGCAAATTCCACACGCCAATTCTCATTGGCCTTTTCTCAAAATCAGAGATGGCCGTGCTCCGCAAGAGCGACCCCTAGTGTCAACTCAGCGACACAACGTCTCGTTCCCTCCATCAGGGAACGGAGGTTACGTCAGTAACCGAGATGTTTCTTTAATACCTTTTCTGTTTTATACAAACTGCTTCGAATAAAACAAGAACATTAACTGAAATCCCATGTTGGAACTCGTGCAATATACACCAGCCCACATCTCTGACCTGATTTTTTATTTTATTTTTATCATGGTCATCTGGCCATCTATATACCTCATGCACGCTAAATGTGCTTTCAAATAAAACACTTTTATGTTGGTCAAGAGTATGAATAAGTAGGGCTCATTTTGAGTATGTAGTCCGTATTCTTCTTCTTCTTCTTCAAGTATGTATGGCCACTGTTTTTATATATAATTCAAAGGAACTGTAAATGTGTGTGTGTGTGTGTGTGTGTGTGTGTGTGTGTGTGCACGCAGACAAGAGAAAGATGAGCAGAAATAAGTGGGAGAGAATGGGGGTTTTGAGAGAATAGAGAGAAATGGAGAGACAGATAGTGGGATGGTCAGAGAGAGAGAGCGAGAGAGAGAGGAAGAGGATGGCAGAATTATTTGACTGCTGACTGTCCTGCTGAGTTGCCTCAGGCTTTAACACATTTCCATTGAGTTACTTTATGATCAGGCCACTATGTTATTGAAATATTATCTCTTTAGCCCGGGCTCATTCTGCAGCACAATGACAGGCCCGTGCCGCACCCATACACATCAAATAGCAAATGGAATGCACTCGCTATTAAGGACATAATGTCCCTTTGATCCATGGAAAAATGCTACATCTATCTGGAAAAATTAGATGGCCTGCTCTTTATTCCAACCTGCGTAAAAGCTGTCAGAAGAGATGGATTTAGAGGAAAGGAATGAGAAAGTTACATTCTGTAAAGGATTTTAGCAGGACAGACTAACATGTTGAAGTATTTGCAAACTCATGGCACCTACAGAGTCTGACCAACAGACAGATATTTCTGAACATGTGCTTCTTATCAGTCAATAATGAAAAAATGTAACAATGATACAGCACCAACCCCCTTTATATGTATTATTGTGAGCATAAAGAGAAGTTCCCCTGTTGATAAAAAATATAGATGGTCACGAACATATGCTATGTTTTGAATGCAGGTCCACAACACAAGATGCTGGTGTTCCAAAAAGGTTTTTTGACTTCCCTAATCTGCAAGACTAACTTGGTGGACCAGCATTACTAGAAAAACAACATACTGGGGTACATTTCCCATACAAAAATGTAACTAAGTCTTTAACCACCATTATACACTCGCCTAAAGGATTATTAGGAACACCTGTTCAATTTGTCATTAATGCAATTATCTAATCAACCAATCACATGGCAGTTGCTTCAATGCATTTAGGGGTGTGGTCCTGGTCAAGACAATCTCCTGAACTCCAAACTGAATGTCAGAATGGGAAAGAAAGGTGATTTAAGCAATTTTGAGCGTGGCATGGTTGTTGGTGCCAGACGGGCCGGTCTGAGTATTTCACAATCTGCTCAGTTACTGGGATTTTCACGCACAACCATTTCTAGGGTTTACAAAGAATGGTGTGAAAAGGGAAAAACATCCAGTATGCGGCAGTCCTGTGGGCTGAAAATGCCTTGTTGATGCTAGAGGTCAGAGGAGAATGGGCCGACTGATTCAAGCTGATAGAAGAGCAACTTTGCCTGAAATAACCACTCGTTACAACCGAGGTATGCAGCAAAGCATTTGTGAAGCCACAACACGCACAACCTTGAGACGGATGGGCTACAACAGCAGAAGACCCCACCGGTACCACTCACCTCCACTACAAATAGGAAAAAGAGGCTACAATTTGCAAGAGCTCACCAAAATTGGACAGTTGAAGACTGGAAAAATGTTGCCTGGTCTGATGAGTCTCGATTTCTGTTGAGACATTCAGATGGTAGAGTCAGAATTTGGCGTAAACAGAATGAGAACATGGATCCATCATGCCTTGTTACCACTGTGCAGGCTGGTGGTGGTGGTGTAATGGTGTGGGGGATGTTTTCTTGGCACACTTTAGGCCCCTTAGTGCCAATTGGGCATCGTTTAAATGCCACGGCCTACCTGAGCATTGTTTCTGACCATGTCCATCCCTTTATGGCCACCATGTACCCATCCTCTGATGGCTACTTCCAGCAGGATAATGCACCATGTCACAAAGCTCGAATCATTTCAAATTGGTTTCTTGAACATGACAATGAGTTCACTGTACTAAAATGGCCCCCACAGTCACCAGATCTCAACCCAATAGAGCATCTTTGGGATGTGGTGGAACGGGAGCTTCGTGCACTGGATGTGCATCCCACAAATCTCCATCAACTGCAAGATGCTATCCTATCAATATGGGCCAACATTTCTAAAGAATGCTTTCAGCACCTTGTTGAATCAATGCCACGTAGAATTAAGGCAGTTCTGAAGGCGAAAGGGGGTCAAACACAGTATAGGATGGTGTTCCTAATAATCCTTTAGGTGAGTGTACAATGCATCAATGGATAAATTAACTAGCTTGTTACGACTGTTTACCGAAGCTTAAGTAACTATGTCTCACATTCGTCATTCAAATCGTTTTGGTTTGACAACATAGAGCCGTCGTTAACATTACGCAAGAGGCGGGGAAAGACATGTTTTGCAAGAAAGCTGCAGACATGAAAGAGGTGTTCACATTTGTACGCATTGAGTACTCTGCATCACTTTACCACCATATACATCTCCACAGCAATTGGATTGGATTTCGATATTTTCTGTTCTCCGTTGCTTCGCTTGATTTCCAAATGTCTCAATTTTGAATCAAGGCCTGTTGCTGCATTGCACTGCAATAGTGGGGTTTTCCATATTATGTAATATTCTGGGGTTACCCCGGCACACTTAAAAGAGTACAAATGTGCGCACTCTTCGAAAGCCTACAAGAATGGTGCTTATGTGTTTACATGGCCACTTAAGCAGTGTTCTCCAGTAGAAACCAAGGTGTGTTAAATCACTTTCTCATAATCCTTTTAATGGCGTATGGAAAACGGCGCTTTTTGCAAAAACCCTGGAATAAGTAGTTTCTTGGGTGCATAGAAACTGAGTCTTAAGTCTTACAGAATGAACGCTGTATTTGGAATGAAAGATATAGAAGCCTTAGCAAAGTCAATGACATCATCTCCATAAACTAACAAGAAACTATGCTGGAGAGCTGTAGTTCCAATCACACAACTTTGTGATGCTGTTTGCGAATATTTGTTGGAACTATGGTTTCGGGAAACACCAAATCATTGAACAATGGTGGTAATGTTAAAACTTGCGACCAAAGTTAGGTAACTTTACTTTTGGGAAAGGACCCCTGGTCAAGGTTTGCTCCTAAAGTTTCCACCAGCTAGACCAGCACTAACAGATCAATATGTTTAACCTTTTTAACTATTAAGCTTTGCTTGCAGACAGATCTCTTATGCACGTCCACAAAAGAGTCGAGTTAATGCAGCCTCTTACATCACGGAAGCGTGTCGTGTGAAAAATTCCTGAAACTATTTTATTTTACTATTAATATTAATTAATGTATTTATTTATTTTGTTCATAAAACCTTGTCTTAGCAGTTTTGTGAATAGATTTTAAGCAAAAAATCTTAGCTAGGAAGTTTTAGGAGAACTCCTAGTGGTAAGATAAAAATATTTGTGATCGGCCAAGACTGATATGTTAAACTTTTACTCTTCTCCCTTCAAGAGGAGGGGCTTATCCAATTATGAATAAACACTAGCACTATGTAAACCAATCACGCCACACCCACTAGTGATTTCAGCATATTTTACTATTACAGGCCCAGAAATACATAAATGATTGAGTGTAAATGGATCACAGTAAGATTATGTTTTATGTTTAATTCAGGAGTTAATGTTTGCATTCAGAGTTCAACAGTGGTCATTATTTTGTGTTGCTGTGTTTCTGTATCTCCTCTTTGCCCTTGTACTCTTTGTCCTGACTGAATATAGGTGCTCTGAGCTGGCCTTTCCTCACTCTCTCTTTCAAATGCAGGTGAGATCATCTTTGTGTTGTCCTGGTTGTGGTGTAATAGCATTCTCTACTATTGACCTGATAATCTCTGCTTCGTGACATTGTGGCTGTTCATGATGCAATTTGTGTGCAACTTAAACATGTTTGTGTGCATAGCACTAAAGAGAGAGAGAGAGAGACTTAACATGAACTAATTTAAAGGTCTGTCCTGCTTATTTGAAAGGTTGTTACTCTTGAAATGTTGTTCACTTTGCTGAGACATGTACAGTATAAAGTTTTAAAGGAATGTTCTGGGTTCGAAACAAGGTCAACTTTATGGGCAGCACTTTTGACGTGCTGGATTGCAACAGAAATATTTATTTATTTATTTATTTTTTACTTTTCCATCAACACAGTTTAATAAAATAAAATAAAAATGTACACATGTGCCCTTAATCAGTAATACAATATACAGTACCACGATCATTAACATGCACAGTTATGTTACTGTGGACACTTCATAAGGCAGACTGTAACAATGACAGTTGACACTAATGTGATCGTAATTCAAATCAAAGACATAGGAACCTTAAATAATGTTATATGGGACTGCAACATAAAAGCCTGTTCGGACCTGGGCTTAACAAGCCCTCATTGACTGGTCTGTTGATTCCCTTTCTTCTCTGTCTTGTAATCCAGGTTAATGGACATTAATGGCAGTTGTAAGTACGGGTGGGAAAATGCATCGATGCATCGCAGTGCATTTCGATGCATCGATTACGAATTTAAGAATCGATTATCATTATATATTAATGCCTATGTGTCCATCTCATATTACACGAACTTTCTCGCAACAGACACAGACACAGAGCGGATCACGCAAGATTAAAGGGAAAGAAAGTGCACTTTGAAATAAAGAAAGTTTATGCAGCCGAGATCACTCTGCGAAACTACATAATTACATAAGATAAAATGGACGGATGGACGGACGGACGGATGTTTGCATTGATTTGACCAACATACAGTAAGATCATTGTTGTTGCCTTCTTCCCTGATTAGGATATAAATTATGTTAATACTGCTTTTTTTATCTCCATAAAATGTGTAATTTCTCCATAAAAGAGTTTAACCACGAATAGAACTTGGCTTAAATAAATGTGACTGTTGGGAAGACATTGGCTGTGAACGAAAACTCCCACTCATTAATTCATACTTTTTATATGCAATGTACTTAGCAGGCAGAAATATGCGAAGATGAAGATGACATGAACCCAAGTGCAGTTTATTAGAAGCAAAACGAAACAGAAGATACAAAACAAACTTGAACAAACGATTTGACTTAACTTTGAATAAGACTTGACAACAAAATTACTACAAACAAGTTTGACAAAGGACTAAGGCAAACATTAGGGCTTAAATATAGATCTAACAAGATAAAAAGACAACCAATCACAAGATGTAACTAATAATCAAGATAACAAGACTATGAAACAAGAACCAATGACAGGACAAGACTTATGAACATGAGAATAAGACAGATAAAACAATGAGAACAAAACATATGAAACATGAGGGTCAAATGACAAACAGGGAAATCACTTGACACACAGGAAACAGGAACTAAACTTTAAAAATAAGTCCGCAGACACAACAGAACATGTTACAGATCTTCCTCTTTAAGGGCGGCTCCTGACGCCCTAAACAATAAACAAAAATTATCTGGGGAATCAGAAGTGGGCATGGACCAGGGCAGAGCTGGCAAATGACTGGGAGACCGGGTGGACCAAGAGACCATGGCAGAGCTGTCGGAGGGCCAGAGACTGGGGCAGACCAGGAGACCAGGGCAGAGCTGGCGTAAGGTCCAGAGACCGGGGCAGACCAGGAGACCAGGGCGGAGCTGGCGTAAGGTCCAGAGACCGGGGCAGACCAGGAGACCAGGGCGGAGCTGGCGTAAGGTCCAGAGACCGGGGCAGACCAGGAGACCAGGGCGGAGCTGGCATAAGGTCCAGAGACCGGGGCAGACCAGGAGACCAGGGCAGAGCTGGCGTAGGGTCCAGAGACCGGGGCAGACCAGGAGACCAGAGCGGAGCTGGTGGAGGGCCCGGAGACCAGGGCGGATTAGGAGACCAGTGCAGAGCTCCCTGCCACCATAAATTTATATTGTGTTTTATTTTTATTAGGGCTGTCTATTTAACGTGTTAATTCAGTGTGATTAATTTGACTTAAAATAACAGGTAAAAAAAATTAACACCATTATTCACAATGCCCCCGGACCATCATATGGAAGATTCCTGAGGAATGCAAGCTTGTAGTACCACCTGTTTACTCCAGAGTGAAACTAAGTGAAACTTCAGCTGTGTGAAGAAAAACACAGTGAAGAAAAACACCCTTGAGCAGCAGAACAACACAAACGTGCGTTACATTCTTGCATTCAAAACACTTGATGGAGTGCAAATCCGAACTAAGGGATCTCAGGAGGTGTTCTAAGTATTAAAATATATTTAACTTGACACAGCGACCTAAAAATTGTATGTTTATGATGCAAAGCACCCGAGACGCTACACAAGCATGTCTGACACAGGTGTAACTTGACGGGTCCTTAAACAAGCCCTCATAATAAATCTACAACTGATTGACAAATTCACTTGTGAAATGGATTGCTGTGAACCGTGTGCCAATAATTGTCTTATGATCAATAATATGGTAGTAAACAATATATTATATTCTAAAGCCGCTTTTTGTATTGTCTTATCAATGATTAACTCTTCTTCTACAAGAATGTTATGCATTTTAATTATCTGAATATTTTTTATTTTATTTATATATAATTTTAAAATATTTAAAGATAACTATGTATCATTATTTCATCATTATATATTGAATTATGTTTACATGAGGGGCTTTCTCAGTAAATATTTGTATATGCGATTAAATGCGATTAATCTTGATTAATTAATCGGGACATCGTGTAATTAATTCAATAAAAAATTTGTATCGATTGACAGCCCTAATTTTTATTGTAAACCACTCTTTTGAAGGACAATTCTGTTAAATGTATGACTGAAAATGATTATTCTCCAAGTGTTTGCAGTTAAAGAAGAGCTCAATTAAAGTTTCTTTGGTTGGTATTTAAAGATTTCAGACTGATTGCACACCAACACGACTGCTGCTCAAGCAAATATAACTTATTTTATTTATTTTTTATGTTCTTCGGCAACAGCTGCGAGACGCACAGGGATGCATCAGGGATTTAGGTACTCGAGCAGCACGCAGAACTTCCCTGCATTGTGTGGTTTCACACAAATTAACTAGAAAATCATATCCGTGACGACATGGCCCAACTATTATCAGTGGGGTTTTCCCACTCCAAGTCCAGTGTTTTTGGATGTAGCATTTGCAGTCAAATCGTGAGACGTAACTTCTCAGCGAGTGATAATTACTACCGTGTTTTACTGTATTTTCCCAAATCAGTCGGCAGATTGAGAAAAAAGATTCAGAAAGAAATCTCAGTATATATTATTTCTTTAGATAGGGATCATATTAGATAAAATGAAATTGAAAGGACAAATTTAAAATGAATTAGAAATAAAAACTCAGTTAAAATTTGAAACAATAATAACTCTGGTTTTAATAACTAACGCAGCTTTCACTTTCTGTCTATGTTTGAGTGGAGAGGAAAAGCAACAACTAATTGAAATGTCATCAGAACGCAATAAGAATTATGTTGAAGGACAGTTTTGTCTTCATACACCTCAAGCATATGCTTTCATTCTCAAACCACGTACTAATACTAATCATAAAATGTATTTATGAAACGCAACAGAGGTGTTTTTATTACATTTATATTGACAAACTGTTTTTCTTCGTTGTGAAGTTTAAAATAAACTTAAAATATTGATGTTGAGTTTAAGGGTAAAATTTTAATTCATATTCATGAACAGATTCATTCGTACTCGACTCGACTGAGATGAACTGGAGAGATCGCAAAGGGGGAAAAAATTAGTCTACCAGTCTACTATCTAACCGGGACATTAAATTCAGCCAGTCACGTTTGAGATAAACACTGAATCGCCAGTGTCCTCTGCAGCTGATCTCAGTAAGTTGTTATATTTGTCAACTTTGTTAGCTTTCCATACACCGTTGTCCTCTTATTTTGTGCATTGTTGTGTTCAGTAAGGGCATTTTTGAACAGCTACTCTAACTTTGGATGAACGTGGCTATATGTTAAGTAAACTTAGGGATTCTCAATCAAGACGTAAACATAATATTATATGCTATAGCAAAACTCCAAATATAACCATTTGCTACACCAATGTTAATAATGATTCCACTGTTACAGTTTACAGAACTTAGTAAATTAAGCCATAATTCGTACAATCTAATGTAATTACATTACCTGTCGTCTTTAGAATAGATGACGTCTCTGACACTCTTGTTAAGCAATGTAATAAAATGGACTGCATTACACAGTATATTTAAATATGTCCTCAGAAGCAAGAGTAGAAGTTGTACACAAACACTGTTGTGACGTGCCATGTTTATTACAGGTAAAGTAGTTGCGTAACCCATGACATCACCATTTGGTCCTGAAGTCAGTGGAAAAGCAAACGGCCGTGAACCAGCGGAGCACAAGCTTGGCATGAGAACCAATTCTCTATTAGATGCACCTTCCCATACTGTCCAACGCCCTTGCTGCTGCTTGCTGACTTCGAATCATATACCTTCCTCTTCCATCATAGTTACTTCTGTAACTCCCAACTCTTTCTTCTCTTTTTAGAGGCTGCTGACCACAGTTTGGGAGCCATACCCCATTTAAGGCCTGCTCTTCTTGGTTCTTCCAACAATCTCTTGTTGCTTATTAAAGAAAACATCTGTCTCTAATCATGTATCTTCTTAAAGCTTACCTCAGAGAAAAATGTATCATCAGACGTTTATCTGGATGCCTAAAATGTTTTGGATGAACTCCATGTGGCGACACGTACAGTATGTGGAAAATTCCTTGTAGTAACCGACATCAAAGTTAAAATATGAGGAAGAAAAATCATATGTCTCCATGTTTTTGTGTCAAGTGCTGGAGAGAGAGAGACAGATTAATTGTAAGTGATAGTTATCTGCACTGTCATGAGGACAGATTTTATTATTAGTATTATTATTATTACTAGTAGTAGTAGTAGTATAAATATAAAAAATATGCAAAATACATTTTCATGGCTGGTAGGAATTATTTATGGATGGTATATTTTATTATTTTTAAATATTTTAGGATATTGATAATTAAAACACACACACACACACACACACACACACACACACACACACACACACACACACACGTAGTGTTTCCATGTTTTATGGGGACTTTCCATAGACATAATGGTTTTTATACTGTACAAACTTTATATTCTATCCCCTAAACCTAACCCTACCCCTAAACCTAACCCTCACAGAAAACTTTCTGCATTTTTACATTTTCAAAAAACATAATTTAGTATGATTTATAAGCTGTTTTCCTCATGGGGACCAACAAAATGTCCCCACAAGGTCAAACATTTCGGGTTTTACTATCCTTATGGGGACATTTGGTCCCCACAAAGTGATAAATACACGCTCACACACACACACACACACACACACACACACACACACACACACACACATACACAAACACACACACAAAACAAAACAAAGACAAGAAGCATGGCTGAAGGAGAAAACTTAAATTATATTAAAATACAAGTTTGGGGACAAATTCACCACAAGTTTGATGTGACTACGTTCACTTTTATGCACTACAGGACACTTGCAAGATTTGGTTGGAAATTGATGGAACAAAGGTCGGGCCACTACAGTGGCTCGGCTCAGCGATGTGGCCGGGAGGACACAACGTCTCATTCCCTCCATCAGGGAACGGAGGTTACATCCGTAACCTAGACGTTTCCCGTCTGTCACTCTCTTCGACGTTGTGTCGGAGAAGCGACACTAGGGGTCCAATTTTAAATCACATCATGCGCTGAGCCGTCTACGTGTTCTGCTGACACTGGAGCGGGCAGTTATTTTACGTGCCAAGATGACCAGCTGTGTCAGACTGCACGTACCCTTCCCCAATGACCCAAAAATTTGTCGGAGTCCTTCTGGTTACCCTAGACAGGGGAACAAAGTGACGCTTGCCAACCTGGAAACGGGCCTCTTTTCTCTCTATGTTTCTCGCATAGAGCAATAAATGGCCGGGGCCCTTACATGCAGGAAGGGGGTCTTACCCAGTTTCCTATTCTTTCAGGGGGAAAAGACCCTGCGGAGACCACACCTGCCCGGAAGGGGAGGTAAGAGTGGTGAATACGTCACATGTGTTTTTAGGCGACAAGTGGAAAGTGGCGCTGTGGTAGATCTAGCCTCAAGGAAGGGGGAGTTGCTACAACATGGTGACCGGAGGGCAGCCGGGGACTGCCTAAGGAAAACGCATGTCCACTTTTTTAAGGGGGCCGTATCGTGGAAAATACACACAGGGGGAGTCTGTGTAGGATTCCTCACTCTGTGGAGCACCTATTCCAGTACAGGGTAGATTGAGTTCCAGCAGTGGATTGGGTCGGCGAGTTCCTCTGCTGAACTGCCGCCTGGGTGTGATAGGCCAATGAAATGGCATCCACTACCCAGTGGGAAAGCCTTTGTTTGGAGACAGCGTTCCCTTTCCGCTGTCCCCCAAAGCAGACAAAGAGCTGCTCAGAACATCTAAAGCTCTGCATGCGGTCCAGGTGGGTATACAAAGCACCTACCGGACACAGCAACGAAGGGGCTGGGTCTGCCTCCTCCCGGGGCAGCGCTTATGTGTCTGCCGGACCGAACTCCAGGCAAGTGTCGCAGACAGAGAACGCTTGCAGGTCCCCGACCCTCTTGATGGAGGCGAGCGCGATCAGCAGGGCAGTCTTAAGAGAGAGGCCCTGATCCAACTGATTCTTGCGGCTCGAAGGGAGGTCTCTGAGGCCCGTGAGGACTACCGAGAGGTCCCAGGAGGGGAACAGGCTTGGCCGGGAGGGATTTAACCTCCAGGCGCCTCTTAGGAACCTGATGATTAAGTCGTGCTTACCCAAGGATTGCCGTCTACTGCGTCGTGGTGAGCTGTGATAGCAGCGACATACACCTTTAGGGTGGAAGGGGACAGCCTCCCCTCCAGCCTCTCTTGTAGGAATAAGAGCACTGACCTAACTGCGCACCTCTGCGTGTCTTCGGCCTGGGAAGAACACCAATTTGCGAACAAGCGCCACTTTAGGGCGTAGAGATGCCTGGTAGAAGGGGCTCTGGCTTTGTTGATCGTGTCTACAACGGTAGGTGGTAGACCAGCTAGATCTTCCGCGCCCCGTCCAGGGGCAAGACGTGGAGGTTCCAAAGGTCTGGGTGCGGATGCCAGAGCGTGCCCTGCCCCTGAGAAAGAAAGTCCTCCCACAGGGGAATTAGCCAGGGAGGGGCTGTTGCGAGGAGTACGATGTCCAAAAACCAGACCCCGGTGGGCCAATAGGGAGCCACTAGTGTGACTTGTTCCTCGTCCTCCCTGACCTTGCACAGCACCTATAATAAGAAGGCTCACTGGGGGAAATGCGTACTTGCGCAGCCCCGTGGGCCAGCTGTGTGCCTGTGCATCTGCCCTGAGGGGAGCCTCTATTTGGGCATACCAGAGCGGGCAGTGGGAGGTCTCTCGGGAGGCAAACAGATCTACCTGGGCCTTGCCGAATCGTTCCCAATCAGCTGGACCGACTGGGGGTGAAGCCTCCACTCTCCGCTGGGCAAGCGTTGTCATGACAGCGCGTCCGCTATCACATTGAGTTTGCCGGGGATGTGAGTGGCACACAGCGACCTGAGTCGCTGCTGGCTCCAAGGGAGGAGACGACGGGTGAGTCGCAGCATGTGGCGGGAGCGTACGCCGCCTTGGCGATTTATGTACGCTACCACTGTGGTGCTGTCTGACCTGACTAGGACATGTTTGTTCCGAACTAACGGGAGGAACTTCTGCAGGGCAAAGAAAACAGTCAGCAACTCTAGGCAATTGATATGCCAGCACAGTGGGGCCCCTCTCCAGTGGCCTGCAGCTGCGTGCTGTAGTATATTTTTATCAAGTTAATCAGGAATAATCAATGAAAACATTGTTGATTTATACCACAGTTATGTCTGAGGGGCAAACATGCAGTTTACTGTATGTAAAGGCCTGTGACGTGATGAATATGTGCTCACATATGTTTGACTATTTGACTGTGTGTGCAGAAACATAAATAGCATTACTTAGGGGGGAGAATTGATCTCTTCCAAAGGACTTTCTGTTACTTCTTAATATGGTCAGACCATAGTCAATGAAGAGCATGATAGATAATACATGTAAGCCCCACCTTGTTTGAGGAGATGTATTTAAGTAAAACCAAACCAGAGATGCTTCAGTTGTTGTTGGTACTGTGGTTTCACCGTAGGCAACTCGGCTTTATTGTGTGAAAATAAAGTCTATTCTTCTGAAATCAAAACTCCAAAGATGCTGAGTGATTTTTCACAAAATTGGCATGAAAAACCACTACAATTGGCGCCCGAACAGGGACAGAAGAGAGCAAAGTCGTTACATCGCGGGCTGGCTGGGAAGGCGAACACAAACACGGTGGCCACCATTAAGAGGTAAGCAGATTTTGCTTATAAACGTTTGTGTTACTTGCCAGTTTGCCTGTGGTGGTAAGAACGCTCAAAAAGCTCTTCTAAACCAATAAGGGAAATAAAATAAGAATAAATAAACGGTTTTGATTCCAGAAGAAATAATTGCATGCAATGATTTGTTTTTATATGCTGTTAATGGTCTTGGTGGCCTGGCAGTAAATAAGGGCAGATAAAGGGAATAAAACGTCTCACGGATACCGCTTGTATTGATTAGCAATACGAGGCTGCACGGGTGAGCAGGAAAAAGTCTCACGGATACCGCTTGTATTGATTAGCAATACGAGGCTGCACGGGTGAGCAGGAAAAAGTCTCACGGATAACGCTTTTGTTGATTAGCAATACAAGGCTGCACAGGTGAGCAAAAGAATACAAAATTAAATAAATCCTGCAGGTTAATTAAGATAGGAATAATGATAATTGCGCAATTTAGTGTTTTTTTCTAAAGCTCCGTGTTTATAAAGGCCTTGTTTCCGTAATAAGTGTAAAATGTATGTGTGTGTAAAAATAATTGTGGATCAAGAGTGTTCAGAGTGAATGGGTATGAAAAACATATGACTGCCTAAAAATATAAGTCCGATACAGGATTGTAATGTGTGATTAGCCGTTGACCATAAAAGGAACACTGTGTGGATGTAATATGAGCCCAATAAATAAATAAGAGACAAAGCGAATGGAGTAAAGTTGTTCAATAATGAAAGTGTGTCATTTATATGTTGAATAAATGTTGGAAATGAAAGCTGTCTCATAAACTGTGGAAGGAAATTTCCGTTGATAACATATAGAAAACTAAAAATGTTCCAAAATATCAGCCTGTGCTGCATAAATGGTAAGGTGTATATATGCAATTTACAGCAGGGAAAATATATTTGGGCTATTTTCAACCTTCCATCAATATATGGAGGCAGAAGAGAGCTGATAATTACAGGCAGAGAAGGCACCTAATAAATATTCTAAATATTGCAAAGTGGAGATAAAACCAATGATAAAGATATAGTAGAAAAATACAAAAACAGTGAGATAATATAGATGTAAAACGAAATTAGGAAAAAAAAAAAAAGAAATCAAAAAGTTAACTCACAACTGGCTGGAAAACATTTAGTCTTGGCTGTTCTTAGTCTAGCAGCTGTTGATTGGAATGGGCTAGAGCAAAACTCCTAAATTAGACTGTAGCATAGAAATGTATTTGACTTCATACAGAGAATCTATACATTCAAGAGATATTGTTGGGTGTGTGACCAAGTTAGAGAGACTTAGCTTTGCTGCGTAGACAGAAAGTTAACTCTTAGCTTCTGAGGTGTTTTTTTTAGACTAGCAGCTGAAAAATATGCCAGGCCTCTGAACTAGTCAGTCACAGAAGAGAAGTGAACTTCATACAGAGAATTGGTGCAGTCAAAAGATATATCTGTGCTTAAAGTTTAACATTTAAAGCACAGGGATAAATAACAATAAAACATTTAAATTTAAATAAAAAATTAAACAACGATAAAGTAATTAAAATCAGTTTGAAAAATCAAAAATAGCTAGGAGGAAAAATAAAATAATAAATAATAAGAATAAGAATTAAAGCTTTGAGTCCAGTGTATTACGTTAAACTGAAGTCAACTAAGAAATTGGAATTTAAACAAAGGTTGTATATAAGATAAGTGTTGTTATATTACATAAGGTAAAACTCCAGTGGAAAGAGTAAAATCTAGAAGTCCACTGTGTAAAATCTCAAAGAAATGAGAAAGCAAAATAATTAAATAAATAATAAAGTGACGTGAATTAACTTTGTGTATTAAAAAGTAAAGGTGAAAGAAATTGGAAAAATTGTTTCAAAATATTGCTGTTGAAGATTAGTGTATAAGGAAATACATTTAAAAAACAAAAGATTAATTTATTCTCTAAGTGTATTGATTTATCTAAATTAAGGGTGCTAAAATAATTTCTCATTTTTATATGCCAAGTAAAAATGAAGAAAGAACCAGTGGAGAAATAAAAACTAAGATCTAGATGAAAACTGATCCTAAAAGTAAATTGACAAACATAGGAAATGTATTCATGTATGGGGTATAATAATTCATATATTAGAAGATATGGAAATTGATTTAGAAAGACATTTAGATTAAAAGGTTAAAAAATCAATAAATAAAAGGATAAGAGTAAAAACTATAAACAGGGAAAATAAAAAGAATAAGTAAGAGCTATGTCCAGGAAGTTTAAAATTCACTGAGAAATATGAGGCATGCAGAGGAGGGTAAAATGACAGGGTCCTTTTTAAAAATACCTCCTTATGTGACCCCAAAGGTCAGCTCCCAAAGGTCAGCTCCAAATACTTTAGATAAAAGTGGATGTCATTTCACGTAGTGTGGCCAGTAGTTGTCAAAGCCACAGAAAATGGGAAAGGGAGATTAGAAAGAAGGATTTTGAAATTGGAATATGAAAAGTAAATCTTAAATGTGAAAATTTCACATTAATGTGTCTGTTTTATGTTCTGTCTAGTCCAATATGAGAGAATAACACTTTTAACAATATTAAATTAAACTATAATGTCTTGATATATACATTTAAAAACCCAGGATTATATGTTTTATTTTTGATGTGTTTAAATATGTCTGGAGAACAATGTACATGTGTGTGCAACTTTATTGGTGTAAACTTGATCAACCAAACAAAAAAAAAATAAGACAGATAGGGTTTTTTTTTATTTTTGCCAGGGAATGTCTGACTGGAGAGATTGAGTGAGACCTGAGTGCTCTTAATAGAAACAAATCCGGCGCTCTGTAAGGAGAAAGAGCAGGAGGGGTTAAACCCGGTGTCTCTCATGGTGTCTCTCATGATGTCTCTAGTCAAACACAGGGGGCCCCCAAATTTAGAAAACAGAGATAGCTTTTAAGATTAGATATTTTTCTTTTATTTCTTGTTTTATATATACAGTGTAGGCATTGGTTGATCATGGGTACACTGAAAGTTGTCACTGAGACTAGAATTAAAAAAAAAATAATTTAAGAATAATTTAAATCATTTCATGTTCTCTACTGTTCAAATTTGCTTAGAGAAGTTTTTCTTGAGTTTGTTCTGTGACCAGTCATGCCAGATAGAATTTAAATAAGTCCCAATATGTGGTGTATTTGATTGAAAAAATATTGATAATGCTAAGGAAAAACTGGAGATCGGTATTAGGTGAAACCCATAGAGAAACATTAGGATTAAATTGAATATCATAAATAATTTGATGTTCATGTGTCTATTCTGTGTGAAATTGATGCTAACTATGTTTTACTCTCTCTGTTGTCAGCATTGTATAAGTCATTTCAATAACTCATTCTGGATCCAGTCTCTCAACATTGCAGATTGCTGAGCCAGATGATTTATTGAAGAAGCTTATATTACAGGAGACAGTCCGGAGAAAACGAAAAGGACTGAGAAATACAGTATGTGTGCGGTTATACGATTGCCTCTCCTACTATCATGAATGCTGGTAATCATTACTGAATTGACATTTCAATTGTGGATTCAAATTTCTCTTGATAAGTTGATTTCAGTCATATATAACTAATTGGATGTTTGATTCTCCAACTGCCATCCATGGGTGCAATATCCATGTCTAAATTGTTCTGAAGGTCTAAATTTAAATCCAGCATCTAATTGGGAATTTGTTGATGTGAAGGTTAAATATTAAAACTTAATGGCAATGTAAGAGTAACATATTGGATTGTTTACTCCCCTAAATTTTCCAAAGACTACCCTCACATTAAAGAAAAAGATTAATCAATACTGCAAGGAGTTAATTAAGTGTCTATTTCTAGTAAGCTAGTTTTATTTTGAGTTAATCCATGAAAATACAACCATAAAGGTATACAGTTTAAGCACAGTGACATCTGTCTCTGCTATTTAACTGAATAATTGATCATGAAATGCTGATAAGTCTAAGACGATAATAACTGAAAATCATATTATTAAAGGATGATAACATTAGGATATAAAAAATGAGACTTGTAAGAAATTCAAAGGACATAATGTATTTCACTGATCAATTATTGCAAAACACAAGATATTTGTCTGAACTTCCATTGTGCCACTTTACTATTTTATTTTGTTTAAAATCTTTAATTTATTTTCTGTTAATTTAAAAAGGTAATTTATGTTGGTTTATTTGACATAATGAAAATTCCTTCTCCTGAGAAAGAGTAAGAAAAGAGAGAAAGTAATCATAAGAGAGTTTAAAACGAAAACTTAAATTTCTCAATGGTCTGAATACAAATGCGCATTAATTTTATTGCGCGAGGAGGGAAGGGATAAGAGAAGTAGAAATTCTAGAAGTTTTCTTGAAGATGGTTTACAATGGCAAAGGTTGAAAGCAGATAATATAATAAAATATATTTGATTATATCATTTTATTAAATTACATTTATCACTATTCTCACTGTTGTAGAATTACAAATGTGTTATTGTGATTTTCTAAGAAAGAAAAGGGGAATAACTGTAACAACAGTGTAGGAGTGCAATCTCTCCCTCAAATTCTTTCCCTCTCGCTCTCAGTTTAAGTTTTTAAGTGGGCTAAAACCATATCACTAAATTGTTTTATTTTCTTTTGATTTTGTTTTCTTTTATATGGAAAATGATGTGATTTGACAATAATGTTAGGTACAGTAATATGAAGGAAAGGTTCAAACAGCTTTCCTCATCATGATTAAAGATTTGTTATTTTCAGAGGGCAATTTGAAGTGAAGTGCTCATACTAAAGATAAGAGATTTGGTTGAATGTACATCTGGAAGAATAAATGTAGGTTCTAAAACTACTTAGAAATTAATAAATTAAAGTGATGATTTAAATTAAGCATCTTAGAAGCTTGACAGAGGCGATTATGTATTTTGATTTGTTCTGATGGTTAGTCTTCACCAAGAGACAAGGTCTTTTGTGACCTTTGCCAAAGGAGAAAACATTGAATGGACATTAGTGAACTGTAAATGAGTTCAATTGTTGCATTTTACTTTTCATTTGGACAATTTCAATAGATTGTTGAACTTTGAATAATGCTTTGTGAATTTAACCATGTTTTGGACTGTCTTAATGTTTGAGCAGTTGTAGATGGCTCCATTGGCTGTGATGGTTCTCAGGTGATGCTCCCTGAAGCAAGGGAAAATAGCTGTTTGCTGATACCAGATTATTAAAGATTGGATAATAGGACTGAGCGGTACCGAGACCAGAGACAAGAGATGATAACCCAATGATGGGTAAAACTCTCCAGTGGCAAGAGGTGACGACCCAATGAAGGGTAAAGACTCTCCATTTGCAAAATGAGAGCTGCCTAAGACAGGGCGCCACCGCCCTGGAAACATGCCCAAGAAGGGTGAACTGGGTTTAAGGAAGTGGATGGATGCTTTTAGGAAAGAAGCATCAAAAGGAAGGTCTAGAAGAAACCTGCCAGAAGCTGTGAGTTCCACTCAACCCGGCTGTGTCTTAATAACCGTTTTATTAAAATATTTTATCACAGCGATGAATAACAATCATTCTATCACTGTGTTATCAGGGGATCACACCCCGTGTAGAAGACCAATTATAGACTGATTTTGCGAGGCAGAATAGACTGAACCTGGGACTGTTTGCATGATGAAGAATTATGATTGGAAAATTATTTTTGTTTATGCTTTTATTGAACTCATGTACATTTTAATAATAATGAAGAATGGAAAAGAATATATGGTGGTGACTAAAAATTAACATGGCCTGATTGCCAAAAGAATGGGGTGAACAATTAACTAAAATTAATATAATATCTGGATAATAACATTGTGGAAGGAATATGATTCTGTTGTATGTGATCATTGGTAAAATAATTTTGGATTCAAGCAACAGTAAAGCAGATGACTTTGATAGATGTGAATGGCCCAAGGCAATGGCAACTACCCTGAATGGACAGAAAGACCAACTTGGGAGGAAATTGATTCCTTCAATGAATATATAAGAAGATATGAAGAACCACGCCCTGGGTGTAAATGCTGGTTAACCTCTCCCCAAAGGGTGATCCTCTATGATGCGCAAAGTATCTGGGTTGAAGACATCTACACTACAAGCAAGAACTCTTAAAATTAGGATGAATATTTTATTTAATACACTCTACATAACTGTGACAACCAAAAACAAGACCAAACCAGGAGCACGTACATGGTTAAATATGTTAATTTGTGACAATAGAAAGTCACAGAGGAGGGAATATGTAGTATATTTTTATCAAGTTAATCAGGAATAATCAATGAAAACATTGTTGATTTATACCACAGTTATGTCTGAGGGGCAAACATGCAGTTTACTGTATGTAAAGGCCTGTGACGTGATGAATATGTGCTCACATATGTTTGACTATTTGACTGTGTGTGCAGAAACATAAATAGCATTACTTAGGGGGGAGAATTGATCTCTTCCAAAGGACTTTCTGTTACTTCTTAATATGGTCAGACCAGAGTCAATGAAGAGCATGATAGATAATACATGTAAGCCCCACCTTGTTTGAGGAGATGTATTTAAGTAAAACCAAACCAGAGATGCTTCAGTTGTTGTTGGTACTGTGGTTTCACCGTAGGCAACTCGGCTTTATTGTGTAAAAATAAAGTCTATTCTTCTGAAATCAAAACCCCAAAGATGCTGAGTGATTTTTCACAAAATTGGCATGAAAAACCACTACAGTGCCCGTTGCACACAGTGCCCCAACCCAGTCTGGAGGCGTCGGTTGTGACCAGGACGCATTGGGACACCTGCTGCAAGGGTACTCCTGTCGGCAGAAAGCAGAGGTCTGTCCAGGGTTTTAAGGTTTGGCGGCAGGCGGGGGTGATGATCACACGGTGCGTGCCGCGACCGCCGCGGAGGATGTCATTTGCCCCAGGAGCTTGGAAAGGTTTTAAAGGGACCTCTGTGCCCGGCCTGAAGGCAGCGAGGCATTTCAGCACTGACTGAGCATGCTCGTTGGCGAGGCGGGCTGACATTGAGAGTGAGTCTAACTCCATGCCGAGAAAAGATACGCTCTGAACCGGGGTGAACTTGCTCTTTACTCAGTTGACCTGAAGCCCCAAACGGCTGAGGTGCCTGAGCACCTGGTCTCTGTGAGCGCATATGAAGATGAGAGGGATGGAGACATGCTGAAGGGGAGGACTTTGTACTGGAACGCCTGGCCATCGAACACGAACCGTAGAAAGGGTCGGTGTCGAGGCAGAATTGAGATGTGGAAGTACGCGTCCTTCAGGTCTACCGCTGCGAACCAATGTAGATGCCGAACGCAATTTTTAAATGTGTTCTTGCTTGAGCATTTTTGAAAGGGAGTTTGTGCAAAGCCTGGTTGACAAACTCATAAGTTCAAGATCGGTCGTAAGCCGCTGCCCTTCCTTGGGTACGATGAAGTAAGGGCTGTATGGACCCTTCTTCATCTCGGTTGGAGGGACAGGCTCTATCGCATCTTTGTAGTAAGAGACGATTTCCACACGCAGGGATTTGGCATATTTGCCGTGTACTGCGGTAAAGTGGACGCCAACGAAGGGGGTGGAGGCCTGGCAAACTGAATTGCGTAACCAATCGGATGGTCCTGGCCAGCCAGCGTGACGGACTGGAAAGTGAAAGACACGCATCCAAGCTCCGTGCTGTTGGCGCTAAGGTGACGATAAGTTTTGACGTACCCGGCGGGGCTTCACAGTGGGGCGGAGCATGTAGTACGGCATACTAATGCTGAGAAAAGGACTCGAAGCACTTACCTTGTGCCGCACACCCGGTAGGGGGCAGGTTAGTGACTGAGGATGAGGTCCTGCTTAGCGGCATTCTCTGGACGTGTCAGCACCGGCCGGCCGGGGAACAGTCGTGGGGCTGAGGGTGGAGGGTCCGCATCCAGCGTGCCGGGACTGTTGAGGTGTGCCAGCAGAGTGCCGTGAGAACAGCATTTGCGGGCCAGGTGACCCAGAAAGAGGATATTGCTCTGTTAGTGAAAAACGTGCAAAAAAAGAAAAGTACCTTTAACTGAAGGTTCTCTTCCCAGCCCTCCACCGGGTTCCTCGAAGGGGTCCGTGCGCTTCCTGCTGGGTGCTCGATGCTGGGGCTGAGAGCTGGGCCCACTCTTGGTTGAGGCGGAGCAGCACGATTAAATTTTTTTTTTTGAAGCCGCAGGAGGATGCCCTCGGCGAGCAGATGGGGCATGGCCCCTGGTGGCAGGTGTTCGGCAGGGTAGGATGTGTGAAATGGCCTCCGTCTGCTTCTTCACCGCTGAGGACTGCTGGGCGGAGTCGTCAACGGTGCCGGCGAATGGACGGAGCTGGGAGATGGGGGCGTTCGAGAAGGCGCCCGTATTTCGACCAGGTCCAGTCCATAGGTTGCGTTTCTGGACCACAGAGGTGGCCATCGCCTGTTTGGGTGCTGCCAATTCTGACCTTCATGGCCCGGGGGGGGGGCGCGATCAGTCTTTGAGCGTAGTTCCTGCAGCACATCAAAAACAGGACTACCCAAGTGCAAGTTTGAAGTGCCTTGGCCTGGTGTTGTTTGCAGGAGGGGCCGTGGCATGCAAGGCGGAAGCGGTATGGGACCGTTCAACCGTCGAGGGTAGTGATAGCGTAGTAGTGAGGAAGCCGGTTCCGCGCAGTAAAAGGTGCCCTTTTACGGCTTACTCAACTCGTCATGCACGTCCGGGAAGAAAGGAACCGGGGGGGCGCAGCTGTGAGCGGCGCACATGCCCGTTGAAACCAATCAAGTAGCCGTGGTGGGGGGGCGGGATTTTCCAGTCCAGCCTCGCGCTCGCTGTATGCAGGAAAGCATAGCGGACCTCTGTGCATCAGGCTCAGACTGGCCGCGCAGACCCGAAGGTGGTGGCCCAGACGAGTCATCAGCATCAGACGCCGCTGTAACGCTCCCCTATGCAGCGGCGATGTCGTCATCCCATTCTGGGAGCTCAAGGGACCGGCAGGCCGGCTGCGAAGGGGGCCGCACTCATACCGAGCTCAGATGGAAGCCAGCAAGCGTGCCGGGGAGGCGGGTGGTTCGAGGGGATTTACCCGCCTTCATCGCCCACGATGCCTGTCCCAATCCCGTTGGAAAGAGGCGAGGCGCGGGGGGCGGCTGAAGTGGCTTTCTCTCATGACAAAATATAGCCGCGACTGCAATGCTGTCATGGCTGTGTTCTCGCACTGAAAACATAGACCATTCATAAAAAGGCTGCCAGCGTGTAATCACAGCCCAGGAGCTTTTATGACCGTCAGAGGAGGGGAGAAATCAACCGCATCCAGAAAATACACAGAGGCGGAAACACGTCTTTAAAATGACGCGTCCTGAAAAGGACGTTCAACGGCAGCTGTGTATTTGCTCTTTTAGAGAAATTAACTCTTTTAACTGCGCTGTTGATGCGCCCAGGGGCAGAAGAAAGCCGCTGTAATGTGCTGTAGAATCCAACAGCATCAGAGGAATACAGGAAAAGGTGTGACTCATAGCAAACAGCATGCACAACCATCGGCTCCGAAGAAAATTCTGAATGAACTCATAGTATTTCCTCGCCTTTATACCCGTATGTCCGGGGGAGGGGTATGCACATACTAGCTGCCAACTTCTCATTGGCCTTTTTTAATAGATCAGAGGTATATTCAGTGTTCAAGAGCGACCCCTAATGTCGCTTCTCTGACACAACGTCGAAGAGAGTGAAAGACGGGGAAAATTCTTTTTTCCAGAGTCCCGACAAATAACATAATAACCGTTAACTCTCACTGTTAACCAAATATTATCTCTTTATCTTTAAATATTAAATGCATGCTGAACTTAAATGTTTTAAAGTCCTCTATACTGTTGCAAGAATTCGGTTTAAACCATCAGATTTGTATACAGCCAGGGTTAACAGCACCTTATATTTGTGTTTGAAAGTGTTTTGTAAATCAGACAATATTCTCTGTAGTCCTTCAAATAAATGTGCTGCACCTGTGAGATGCAGATTCCTTGAGCGCACACTCGAGTGTCTGTGCACGCACTGCTGTCGTCCAGCATGCATTCGTCCGAACAAATGGTATCTCACATAAGGCTGACATTGTGTAGATTTAAAATAGATATCATAAAATAAATAAATAAATCATTGATTTAGCGCTTGGGGCCATTTGGGTTTTGAGGCCCCTGGGCCCAGTCGGCCCTGTGGTTAATCCATCCTTGGTCTTATTCAACCACCCACAATCAGCACTGAAATTGCACTTTGTCTTGAGTATTTAAGTTTATTTCTTTTCTATAATTTCTCCTCCCTACCCAGTAGGTGGCGATATGCAAGAAGAATGTGAATGGTCATAAACTGTGCTTTTGGATTTTCTAAATTCTGGTCACCATAAATTAAAATTTATTTTATTTAACAGAGATGTTTGTGTACAATTTCTATGAATCAAATCAGTAGTAATTTACTCAGTGGTGAATTCACAGGGTCAGCAAAGCCTTCTCTGCTGGCCAAACATGCCAGATAAATAAATATTTTCATCCTTTCATTCTTAATCACCTTCTTGCCTATGTATTTTTAATCGCTTTCCACTCTTAATTAATCTACTGTTTGTAAAAAGGAAAAACTTTTCCTTTTTCTCTATTTGTTTAATAGAGAAAAAGGAAAAGTTTTTTCCAGTCAGAATGCTTACAAGCAAAGTGTGAGAACTATTTCACAAATCTGTCTGAAGCAGCGCATGAGTCTGAGCTCCACACCGTCAGACCTTCAGAATTTCCACAGAATCCCTCAACAGTGCAAATAATTGAGCAATTAAAGTCAGATTGATTAGCCAATCAGATTAATGTATTTGTTCTTGGTTGGTGTAGTCTTTAGGATATGTCCCGGTCGAGGCCTTCCAGCTGGTCTTGAGTGATGTAAGTCGGCTGACAGCACTGACCCTATGACCCATTGAGAAAGAGATCCTCATGGATTTAAAAACATGAGCTGTTCTGCATGACCGAGTGATTGCTTAATTTATTAAACAGGAAAGGAAGACTGATTTTCACTTCAAATAATTTGGTGGTTTTTGCATAATTTATTTTTTTGCCACCCGGGTCGTCCTCAATCACGTGGGAAGAAGGAGTGACACAGGAGGCGGCTGAAGTGGCATTCACTTTGAGAAATGAAAGCCGCGACCGCAACATTGCCATGGTCATATTCTCGCAGTGAGTACATGTACCATCCACAAACGCTGCCTCGGTGTGATCGCTGCCCAGGCACATGAGGCAGCATCTATGATCGTCATATTTGGGGAGATATCAACTGCATCCAGGAATTACACAGAGGCGGAAGGGCATCTTTAAAAAGACTTGTCCTGAAAAGGATGTTCAACGCCTGCTGTGTATTGCTCTTTTGTGAGTGAAAATATACTCTTTTAGAGGGGAAAATACTTATCTTTTAGAGGTTTAAACTCTTTTAACAGAAGTGCTGTCGAAGCGCCCAGGGGCGTGGACTGCACAGCATTCAGAGCGGGAGAAAGCCACTGGTAGCGTGCCGTAGATCCAACCGCAATGCTCTGCTTGTAGAGGTGGGTGGAACAGTAGTGATACTCAGCTTGCTGCTGCACAACCGCTTGGCTCCAAAGAAAAAATCTGACTGACAGACACACATCCGCTTCCATTTATACCCATATGTCCAGGGGCAGGACATGCAAATTCTGTCTGACAATTTCTCATTAGCCTTTTCTCAAATCCAGCGGTATGCGAGGCTCTCAAGAAAGACCCCTTGTGTCACTACATTTGACACAACATCGAGTGAGTGACAGAAGGGAAACATGTATTAATACTAAAGTAATAAAAAAATTACTACAAAAGATTTAGAAGTGAGTCGTTTTTCGAGATTTATGATTGCACTGCAAATCACTTTAACAAATCAGCCCCCAAATGTAGTCTCCTATCATGTTCTCGATATACTGTCCTTGGTAGTGGCATTCAAAGTCCAATGTATCCTGATGGAAGCGCGTCGACCCAATGGCCCGCTCGGTTCTACCGCTGGCCAGTCGGCCCCTGATCGACCCCAAAGTGCGTCGGACCACCAGGAAAATGTCCGGTATGCCAGATTGCCAGTCCAACCCTGATAACCATGTACCCTGACGAAACGAAATGTATTGCAATCAACATTTAAATTGCACAAAGTATTAGATACATTTTTCCAGGTATTATAGACCTCCTTGGTAGATTTATATGAAAAATTATGATTTTTTAATGTCTGTTCAGGAGATGTTCATTTCGTAAACAGTTATGCTGCAGTTACAATTAGGCTTGCTTGAACATTAAGTGTCATTTCAAGTTCTGGCTTTTGTGCGTGGACGTGTTTTTAAAATGTCAATTGGTATTATTAGTTGACTATGACGTAATGTATGATGGGCATACAACATTTTATTCATTGTGAAACTGTGTTTTCCTAATGGCATGAATTGCACTGAAACCTAGACTTAAAATGCACAGTCCATGGCTGAATTTATTAAATAGTGATCAAATAATACAGTAGAGTTTTTTAAATCTGGCATGCAGTTTATCTAGATGTGTGGTGTGGTGAAGAGTATTTTTGGCATGATAAAAGGATAGTTTACCTTTAAAACAAATTTATCATAATTTACTCATCCTCGTGCCATCCCAGCAGAATACAAATTATTATGATTTTTAGAAGAAATGCAAATGAATGGGTGTCAAAATTTGATGCTCAAAAAATCACATAAAGACAGCATAAAAGTACTCCATATGACACCAGGGTTTAATCCATGTCTTCTGAAATGATATGATAGGTGTGGGTGAGACAAATATCAATATTTAAGTCCTTATTTGCTATAAATTATTCTCCCTGCCCAGTAGGGGGCGATATGCAAGAAGAATGTGAATCACCATAAACACAAGGAGAATGTGGAAGTGAAAGTTAAAGATTAATAGTTAAAAAGGACTTAAATATGAATCTGTTTCTAACCCACAGCTATCATATTGTGTCTGAAAACATGGATTTAACCACTGGAGTCTTATGGATCGCTTTTATGATGCCTTAATATGATTTCAAGATTGAAAGTTTTGGTCACTATTCACTTGCATTGCATGGACCTACAGAGCTGAAATATTCTTCTAAAAATCTTTATTTTTGTTCTGCTGAAGAAAGAAATTCTTAAATTGTCCTGCTGTTCTCCACCTCTTTCTCTTTCTCTCTCTCTCTCTCTCTTTCTCTTGTTTTCATCTTTTATTCAGTGGAGGCAGGCAAAACAGATGAGGGCAACGGAAGACACATTTGCGTACTCATCTTTTTAGCTCATCCCCTCCTATATGAAAGCATGCTCACTTCCACTCTAATAACGTTTTCGGCAGTGTTTACTAATGTATCATTCATTAAGTCTCGGCCTCCGAGAGGAAACATCATCTGTCTAGCAAAGTGGAGGTTATTATCACATTAAATCATATCACAATATACCTGTGTGACTTGCCTGACAGTCACACGCACAAGGTCTATCTCTCTGAATCTCTGCCCTCAGGCCCCTCTCTCTCTCTCTCTCTCTCTCTCCTGCTCTCTCCTTCTCTCTCTCTGGTGAGATATGAGTTCAATGTTGATGAATATCATATTACTACTGTGTCATGGGATGAGAGCCACTGGTTAGCTCAAATCTCAAATGCATTTTATAAATATATATATATATGTTTGACTTATACAGTTTTGATTCTGAAGCTCCAGCTAATAGCACTAACAAGCACATCTCACCTACACAAATATCTTTACTGTGAATTACTTGACTACACACACACAGCTAATGCACTTACACAAATCCTAGGCACACTGAACTTGCAGATTTCACCAAATAATAAGTATTTTTTTTTATTTATGCATGCGTGTTTTGTCACTTTGAATTAATGTTTTTATTTATGAAAGTATATGATATAGTATTTTTTTACTGTGATGTGAAATGCATATTTTAGGCTAATAATTATTTAGATAAAAGATTCATCTTTTTGCCAAGTTTGACATTTTCAGTGGTTTAGTTTAGTTTAAGTTTCAGTTTAAGCACATGACATGTTTAGCTGTTCAGTTTTGTTGGTGGAATGTCGACATTTCCAAAAGTGCATCAGCAGGGGCGATTCTAGGGTCAGAGCTTTAGGGGTGCTGAGCACACAATGAGCCCCACTGCCACCACCCACCCTCTTTTCACTCAAAAACAAAAAATATGTCTATTGAAAAATAACTTTATCATTTTAACTTTGGTTCAACTAACTCCAAAATCCAGATTTTTTTTTTCTTTTTTTTTGAGACCTTTTCAGAGCACCAGCTTAATTGTGAGAGTTCACACAGACAGCCCCCTGTAACAAACACAAAACCTTCTTCACTCAGCTGGTTTTCCTGACCGTTAACTCCATGTTCCTCCTTTTGTATCAACAGTCATCAGATTGGTTAGATTAGATTCAACTTTAATGTCATTGAACAAAGTAACAGGTACTTGGACAACAAAATGTAATTCCCTCTCATCCCTTATGGACTCTCCCTGTTGTTTTCCTCCTTTTATTATGAAAAAATGTGGTGTAAAATAATGTTACAAAAAGTAAATGTAATATAGGCTACTTAATGCCAATAAGTTAGTATAGGAGTATGAGTAGTTACTGTTTTGCTTGCCACTATTCACTATATGTCAATTTATTGTTGTTTCCTCACCTGGTTCTTCCTGCATGCTCTCTCTTTCCCTTTCTCCTTCTCCATCTCCCTCTCTTTTCCTTGTCACTGACAATCATACACAAATATATTGTAGACAGGAGAGTTGAGGTCAGTTTGTCATGTCACAAATTTGTTATGGAGACCATTTACAGATTCTAAGGATATGATCAAAAGGCACACAGAGGCGTGCCATTTTAAATGTCTTTATTATTATTATTATTGGGCTTAGAAACTTTTTTTAAATCACAAATTCCTTTCACAAGAGAAGCTGTATTCTCCATTGTGGGTTTGAAATAAATAAAGAAAATAAAAGCAGGGGCCCATTGCCTAGATAAGTAATTTGATACAACAACAGATAGCTGGTTTGCATTATCTGTTACTTTAGCTTAACACTTTTCAGAAGAACAAATAAAACAAAAAACAAGACAGAGGTCATTATGGACTATCCATAGTCTCTCACCTGAATCTGTCTTTTTTCTTTTAAATAACTGTTGTATGTCCATTGCTCACTGGCAGGCCACACACACACACACACACACACACACACACACACACACACACACACACACACACCCACAGAGAGAGAGAGAAATGCTAGGAGTTCAGGAGTTAAGCCTGGTTCAGGTTAAATCCTCTGTGTGTGAGGAATGAATAAATACAGCAAAAGAAAAACATTAAACTTTCTTTTATTGTCTAGTTTGATAGTCAGCCACAACTGAAAAATAACAGATATAAATCTAGGAATGAATAA